>NC_141906.1:17206145-17506250 GCF_057802395.1 Ceratotherium simum simum
ATTCACTCTGTCCATCTATATCCCATTCCCCCACAATATCTCTACTAAGCTTGCTCTACTTTTCAAAAAACCCACAACCCACCTCAGCCCACGTGGCCTTATCCCTCCTCTGAAGAAAGCAATCATCAGGTCCCCCCCGGACCCTCTGTTCATCTTCTCCTACCATTATGTATCAGAGTAAAAGATGTCCCACTCCCTTTAAAGTCTCTTCTGGGTTTTGTTCCATCAAATAAACCCACAATTCATAAATTTTTCTCTCCTACTAACCAAACAGCCAAGTCTCTCTCCTGTCCTAAAATAAGTCTTCCTTTAACTCTTTATGCCCTTCAAGATACCATCTCATGGCATCTCCTTGTGTGCTTGGCCAAACCTCTCCAAAGACTGGGCCATGGTAATGTTCCCTCTCGGTACAGAGGGAGCATAAACTGAAGAATGTAGTTCATTTCCCGTACCCAAACCATCTAAGGACCGTTTCTAATGTTAGTCTCATTCTCTGGTCATTTGTTTCTTTTACCAACTCTCAAAATGTGGTCCTGTCCTCTTGGACCCAGGCTGCAGCCTAGCTCAGTGGCTCTCAAATCTGGCTGATCACCCGAATCACCCAGGGAGGTTTTAAAAATATAGATTCCCAGACCATACTCCCAGCGATTCGGATTCAATTGGTTTGAGTCCGTTTTTGTTTTGCCTTTTTTTTTTTTTTAAGCTTCTCAAGTGCTTCTGCTTTTTCTTAAAAAGGCAATCTCTCCTCTCCCTTGCTCCAGACACTCCATTTGAAATCCACGCCAGTTTTACCACGATACACTGTGAGCCTGCGCTTTGCGGGCCGCTATCACCCCTTCTCACAGCTTTAGGGATCACTTCTCGGATGGTGACCCCCAACTGCCCCTGCAACATCCCCCTGCCCGAGCTCTAGACAGGAATTTCCAGCTCCCTACAGGTCATCTTCATCCGGATGGCCACCCACTACTTCAACACATGACAAAACTCAACTCCTTTTTCCTCTCCTCTCTGCAAACCTGCCCCTCCTGTCTCCACTCCCCACTTCATTTAATAGTCTGACCATCCTCCCCATCTCGCAGAAGCAGAACCCTGAAATCATCACCTCCTCCTTCTCTTTCACAAATCACATCCGGTCAGCCAGTCCTGTTGGTTCTACCTCTGAAACTTCTCTGCCAACACTGCCAGTACTCTAGTTTAGGCCTCATCCTCTCCCGCTGGACCACTGCAATAGCCATCTGACTCGCCTTCGCACCTTCAGAGCTGCATATGAAAACACAGGCTGAGTGACGTCACCTCTCCTGAAAAAATGTAATAGCTTCCCTCTGTCCTCAGAATGAGCAGCAGACACTGTGGCATGCATTCAAGGCCCTCCATGACACAGTGCCATCCCACATTTCCAGGCTCATCTACCGTGACTCTCAATTCTAAGAGGACCAGGGCTGTGCCCAGTGGACTCTGTGCCTTTATCAAGCTGTTCCCTTAGGCCTAAATGCCCTTCCTCTCTCTCTCTCTCCCCTCCATAGCAAGTTTGAACCTAGGCCCCAGAAATCACCTCAAGTTCTATGCAATAGTTCTATAACTACACACAGACATGCATTTTCCTGGGGAGAAGAGCCACAACTTTCTATATTCTCAAAGGAGTCTATAACCCAAAGGCAGGTAAAAAATAAAAAAAAACACTAAGTGGCCTTTTCCCCAAGTTAGCTCAGAGAAGTCTGCCTCTCCGCCTCTGACTCTCTCACTCTCTTGCATTTTCAAACACGACGTGCATTCGCCAATCACAAGCAATCACACTTCCCACTGCCCTACCACCAAGCTATGTCTACCTCCAGTACAGAATATATTTCCTTCCATGTAAACATTGTAGTTAGTTGTATTAACTGACTTGGTTTCAAATGTCAGCTCCATCACTTATTTACTGTGTGACCTTGGGCAAGTAACTTGACCTTGGCGGGCCTCAGCTTCCTCAGCTGTACAATGGGGATAAACACAGTACCTACATCATTGGGTTGTTATGAAGAATAAACAAGATAACACATTCTAAAGCAATGAGCAAGTGCCTAGCACCTAGTCAACTAGGTCAGCTATTTTAACTATTTTATATCTGTTGTCCCCACTCACAGTCAAAGCACAGTGCACGGCCTCAGTGAATGATTTGGGAATCCGTGTCTTCCTGAATCCCAGGGCTCATCCACTGCCACGGCAAAGCTGCTGGAAAGCATAACTTGGTAACAGGTAACATTCTTTTCCTTTTTCTCTCTTATGACAAAGTCTTGAGCCATCCTAATTGCTATTTTTCACCCGGATTGCACAAGGGCTCACACCTTGTGCATAAACCTTTGCATACCCCCCACACATTAAACTTCCCAACCAAAATGCTGATGACGCTGGCTCTGCTATTCTCACAGGAACCAAACTATTTCAAAATCCCCCATTACTCATCAGTTCTGAGGATTTCAGAATTAACCCTTGTTCTACTGTGCCCATTTGGGCAGAATTCTTTCCTACCTCTTGAACTAACACTTGCCCACACACACAGCAAAACCAAGGGTTTCCTCTTTCTCGATCTAGGAAATCTATTAAATATACAAACATCTTTTCTCTTTTTTTTTTTTTTCCGCTTTCTCCCTTTCTTTCTAGCCAGTTCCTCTAACAGTAGAGGCCCTCATGGCTCAGAGGCTAACTCGCCTACCTTTCTTTGTTTTAACCAATAATTCACGTATGCATATATTCAACCTTCTCCATGTGATGAGACAGACAGGGTGAGTCCTCTGTCTTACGGAGCTTCTTGCCTGTTCTAGGGGCACAGCTCTTTATGCTTCACATTTCTAGGCAATTCACTTCAAATAATACCCTGACTCACAGATCGGACAGAAAGAAGAAATCAAGGATGTCACATGATGGAGAATTGGGAAGAATAAGTTCAGCTCAGGCCCCCGAGGGTCACTTTCCCAAGGTCTGGAGATCCAAGGGGCTAGGATTCTATAGCCATTTCCACATCAGGGCCTCTGGGGTCTCCACAGACATAGGCCTCCTTCCTGGTCCTCAAAGATACGTTGTGCAAGTCCACTACCTTACAATGAGATGACCCTGCACTTTCTCCACCAGTTCTCTGGATCAGGAGGAGCCTGGGGACCACAGACTTCAGTCTCTGTCTAACTGATTACTAACTAGTGCTCCCTCACACCTGCCTGTGTGCACTCATGCTGAGGGCCCCTGGTCTGTGCTGCCACCACCTCACTAAAACGACCCTCTTCCCTCTTCTGTCTTGTGCTTCTGTGACGTATGTAAAGGGACAATTCCAGCTCCTGTGCTCCCTGGCTGGCAGGGCTCAGGTCAGCAAGTGGGGAGGACTGGCCCAGGAGGACTTCCTCCTCGCCTTCTCCAGCCCTCTCCACTCAGCTCTCCAGGGCTAACCAGTAGGCCTGGTATCCCAGCAAGAGAGGGGCTGTCCCTGGAGCTGTCCTAAGCAAGGACCCTAAAGACATCTGCTCACAAAGGAGAAAGTCTGGCCCAGCAAATGCTCTGCTTACGCTGCCCATAGGACCCTAGGGCACCAGAATCTTCCAGACATCTTCCTGGCCACCATCAGGGCCAGCCTTGTGATCTAGGATCCTCCCTGCTGCGCTATTTGAGAAGCTTTCTTCCTGCCAGCATTGGGCCAGGTGCCCTGGACATCGGTGGCCAAGAACAGGCTTCCAAAGGCCAAGTGGAAGGTGACATCTTCAAAGGGCCCTCAGACTTCCCAAAAAGCTCTGGCACACAGCCCTGACCTCAGGTTAGTTCTTCCTGTAAATGAACTCCATGAGGCTCCATGAGGGCAGGCCTGTGTCTGTCTAGTCCACTGCTGTATCCCTGACCACCCCTAGCCCAGGGCTGGAATACAAGCGGTACTCAATACTGATTTGTTGAATTAACGTATAAGGACCTCCACCAAGGAAGGAATGAAAGCAGAGTGGGACGAGCCCAGGTCTGGGAGTCAGACAGGCCTGGATGTGAAACTCCAGCTATACCATTTACACTGGTCATACACAAGCCACTTTACTCCTCTTGGCCTCAGCTTCCTCTACAAAGTGGGGATCATCACCCCCACCTCAAAACATTGCTGTGAGCATTAGATGGAGGTGATATGTAAAGCCTTGAACCCAGCTCGTGGCAGAAGGCACTTTTTGTTTTCAGTTCATAGACACTTTTGTGGCTCTCACTGTGTACTAGACACTGTTTAAACATGGTAGGAGGGATCCCAGATCACAATTAGTTTGTTTAATTCTCATAACAATCCTGTGAAGTAGCATCTATTTAAATCCCTTTGCAGTTGAGAAAATTGAGGCACAGAGAAGAAAAAGCAACTTACCCAAAGTCTGATATCTAGAAGTGGCAAGGCCAGGATTCACAACAATTCCAAAGTCCAAAATTTTAAGTGCTACACTTTTCCGTCTCTAAAGCAAGCAGTCAATGACTGTTAGCTCCTGTCCGTACCCTGGTCTGATTATGGGAGGTGTGTGACCACATTGCCAGACCCGGGTTTTCAGCTGCAACAGAAACACACCCAGGAAATCCCATGGTTCACTGTTTTGTTCAGTCTTGCTTTCAACTATGGCCTGCTCCTCTGACATTCAATTCCAGACAAGTCTGCTGATCAAGAGCTTCTCTCCCATCTTCCCCTCCTGCTATCACCTCCACAACTACCCACCAGAAAGAGAGACACACAGCTATGTAAAAATAAGGAAAAGAAAGGAAAGGAAAGGAAAACACAGAGAAAGAAAGAGAGTGCGCTTGCAAGCTCTGAGGAACAAACTGGAAGGTCTCATCCTCCTTTTCAGCATCCCTGAGAACAACTACCTACACACAGGGTGTCCAAGGCAGAAGTAATCTGACCACATGGGGACCAACCACACAGAGTCTCAGCTTCCCCCCAGACCAGGGAGCAGAGAGAGAACTAAGCCATCTCTTCTAATGGCCCAAACCTCATCATAAAGAGAGCTTTCCATTTTTCCCCTCTATAAGATTGCATTTGCCCTACTGCCAACCACAGAGGAAATTTCATTACCAAAATAAATCAGCGCTGCACTTGACCTCACTTCTCCAACGGCTCAGGATTAGTGACATCACAATGCACTCTACAAAAGCTCAGAAATAGCCGAATAACCCCCTCAAGTCAAAAACACTTGGTATTTCACTAAAAGGCATTAAATTATTTTGATTTTACTCCATGGAATCCAAAATGCTTTCAATGTTTTCATTTTCAAAACGCTTAAGAGAAAAAGTATGCTCTTAGGACCTTAAGAAACCTCAGCTCTGGTCTGGTTTGTGTCCTGATTCACGTATGGTGAGATGGGGAACAGGCCAGAAGCCAAGGAACAGTAGCTCTGGCTCCACACTGCTCACATGGCTCAATCCCCGAGTGGCTGGGGCCTCACTGCAGAGGCTTCCAAATCAACCTTCTCTCGCCCTCAAGGTCACAAGCAAGTCACAGGCAGCTCCCAGGCACCTGGGGCAGCTCCTCGTAAGGGGTCCAGTCTCCATCTCCCACAGGCCAGCTAACCACCATGTTCCCTCCCACAGCAGCAGCAGAAACAAAGCTTGTTTGCCAAAGAGAGGGAGTTGAGGGGGATGTTTCCTCTCCAAGGCAGTTGCCTGAGGTGTGGGGGGCTTCGAGGCCACCGCAGCAAATGCATCTCCCACACCCCCAATCAGGACACATGACCCTGCAGTTATAATTCCTAACGCTGCTTGCTCAAAAAGATTGCCACATTTTACACCAGGCTGGTCACCAACAGTCAGTAAATATAATGCTGATTTAAGGAAAAAAGAACCCATGCATCAAGAGCACGTGCTCTCACTCAGGAGGCACTCAGAATCTGAGTACCCTGGGTATTAACGTGCCCCCACAACTACCACCACATGTGTCAATGGACTGCTCACTGAGGTACAAGTCACAAAATCACAGCATGGTGAAATGTACAAGTCTCAAGGACCCACAGACATCATCCACTTTACCCTCTTTTTTGACAGGGGAGAAAACTGAGATGCAGACCAAGGGTAAGACTGTTCAAGCTCACTGCTGGTGGATGACCCAAATCCAAAGCTTCTCACACAGTTCTTTTTCCTAGCCCCCCGCCTCTGCCACCCGCTAACCAACCAGAGCTCTTACACAATTATTTTCACAAAAAATTATTTTGATCATGGAGTTACAGGCAAATTGGTTACATCTACCACAGCTGCTACCTAAAAAGTAAAATCAACAGAGAAGAAAACAAAACTGGAGTTGCAAAAATTAACTTTTGCTTTGAATGATGTTCTCAGCCTTGAAACCTCGCTCCTAAAGGGCCAGTGCCTTTCGCACTCTCCCCCGTGAGAAATGAAGGGCAGCAGTGATTCTTGACCAGGAGGCCCAATACTAGGCCAATATTTAGATTAAAACCATTTCTGGGTAAATCAACGGGAGTCGTACAGGGCAGAGTGGCCCGAAGCCACCTTCACTACTCCTAATAAAATCGGCTTCAAAGAAGGCTCAAAGATTGAAGTGCTTTTCTCTACCTTTAAAATGGGGAGGCTGCATTTTCAGGTATGAAGACAAGACCCTGAAAGCAAACAGACAGGCTGAGGCAGGGCGGCCCAGGAAAGATACAAGCACACAGAAAATGGAAGGCCCTGAAACTTTCTACCACAGCAGCTGAGATGTTTCATCCTGAGTCCATTTCACCAGACACGAAGAAGCTTCTTTGGCTACAAAGGACTACATGAGAGCATAAAACAAACACTGAAAGGTTTGGGTTCTCTCTCCCCCACCGTGTGTGACACTGACAGGCGGAGAGACTCCAATGCTGCAGAAAGCAAAATTTTCCTTGTTTCCATTACATCATCCAAGTTGGAGGGGGGAGGGCGGGGAGGGGGGCACAGCTGGTGGCAGCTGCACTACCATCTGCTTTCTCCTAGCAGTGTGTGCTGGTTTGAGCTGCAGCCTCCTACGGCTCCTGAGAGAGGAGGCACAGTATTAAAGGTACAACACCCTATTATGGAAAAGCTTTCCAATTATTTAGAAATAAATCACTCCCATGATAAGTTAACAACCTCAGGTAGGCTGCTGGGCCAGTTCCCTTTGAGTTTAGGTTATTTGTTTGCAACTCTTTAGACTCAGCTACGCTAGAAACTCTGTCAACTCAACGTGCCCAATTAGACAGGCAGAATGTAAAAGCAACCACCTGCCATCTGCTTCCCAAAAGGTAAGCAGCCAAAAAGGACAGGTCTGCAGCTGGAAGCATTTACAGAAAGAGCAGGGGATGCCCAACTCAGCACGCAGGGCCCAGACTACCTGGGTACATGCTGCTGCCTTTGGCATCCCAAGCCATTTGGTCAAGCCCTCTTCGGCACTCACGGAGTTTCTTTAGAACACCCTGTGAGGCATCCCTTTGTAGAAGGGGAGACTGGTGAGAGCAGCCTGGGGAGGCTAACGCCTTGTCTGGCCATTCAACTACAAACTGGCAACAAAGCAACAAACTGGTGCTTCAAGGGTCTGATCGAGCCCACACACATGTTTTATCTGCCCTGTGCAGGGTTGTGTTAAAAAAAAAAAAAAAAAGGCTGGCTTTTAAAAATGAGTGGATTTTATATATAAACATCTAGATTGCTAGCTCTTCCTAGAAAAAAAAAAAAAATCAAGCGATTTAGCAGCCCAGGCCCCCGTCAGTTCTCTAGAGCTAAGTGGCAGCACTTCTTTTCGATTGGGAATGCATTTTGAAAAACTAGTCCCCACATCTGGTGTCTGCATATGACACTGGAACTATCTATGTTCCTACCTGGACCTTGAGAGCTTTTGATATAATGCCACTGACCACGGAGAAGGAAAAACCCCCAGGGAATAATTTCCCAATGGCCCTTTATTGACTCTCCTCTTTAGTCAAGCTTTAGTCCCTTGGATGGCCAACTCAAATTCCACAAAGATCATTCAACCCAATACAATGATGGAGCTCAATAGAAGGCTACCTGCAATGATCCCTTACTACAAAAGCAGGTTGCAGCCATTTCAAAGCAGCATTCCAGACCACTTACCATACATCTTGCCTTCGTCTGATAAGATGATTTTCCTCCTCCCACACGGTGGATAGATAGCCAAGGCTTCCTGAAAGCTCTGCTCAATGTCGGGGCTCCAGACCCCTTCGGCATCGTTGTCAATCGGCTTATCTGCAGAGTCACTCATCCTTTCCATGTTTTCGGCAGGGCTCTCACTGCCGCTCCAGCTGCTAGGCTCAATTTTGGCGGTTGGATTTTCCAAGCCGAAGCCTGGAGCCTTTTCAAGAAAATAAACCTAGGAGGGAAATCAAAAGATAGTATGATAAGGACGAGGTAAAAACCAACATACTGCTCGTGCTAGTTTTACTGCACATTCTTCAGCTGGCAGCTTTGCTTGGAGAATAACTCCTAGCACAGAGAATATGGAATTCTGAAATCCAAGTGGCTTTCTTCCTTTATGTATCATGTTAGGCACTCAACACAGAAACGCAATGGCAGGCAGAAGCTGGATAGTCTTCATAGAGAGAGGAAGTTTTCATCCGAGAACAGTACCCACTCTGAGTTGCAAGTTCGCAGTGAATCATGCAAAACCATTTACTAAGTGCCTACTATCTACCAGGAGCACTTTGCTCAACGATAATCAAATCTCCATAGCAGAACAAGTTGTTTAAAAGAAAATAAAGTAAAACAAAAGATGTCTGCCTCACTGTGGCAATTGGCATGGTAACTCTAAAATGTCAAACCATCCCAGCATTTGTCACTGAGATCGCCAAGATGCAACATGGTGGCAGGATGGAGGAAGAAAGGAGGGAGATTATTTTGTCACCGCAAATATTCATTCTACTAAAATAGCAATACCGGCTGCCCTGGAACTGCTATTCTATGGCATTTCTCTGTGGGGCTCCTACCCTGTACAGTCAGGTCACACTGCCACACTCAGCTTCTAGACTGTAACCTTGAAGCAGGGACCAAGTTGGCCCCATTCCTGCCTTCCCTGCAACAACTACAAGTGGCCAGCACATCTGCAGAAAAGTTTTACACCTACATGGAGCACTTCATCTGGTAACCTGCTCAGAATTCCTGATCACATAAAAACTGTAGGGGAGACTTTCATTTATTTTTCTGTTGCACTGAAGATTACAGAACCAAAAGAAATCTTTCTCAAAGATTTATTCCCCTTAAATTATGCATGTAACCTCTGGTCATAAAGGGATAAGCTTTCCAAACAAATGTCAACTTGGCACAAACAGCAATGGGAAAATGATCTAATCCAGTACCCCCCGCTGTCTGCACACTAACATATCAATATTCCTTTGTTGAAAAGGCATCAGATCATTAATTCAAGGGCTTCCCAAAAAGGGGAGAAGAATTGCTCCTGGGGATCGATCAAGGAGGGGAGGCATAGGACCTGAGGAGGGAGAGTTTAGTGTGACCACCGTGCCATCCCCTTCCGCTGCCTCAAGTCCATGCAACATTACAGCAGAGGCAGCCAGGAGGGAAGCAGATGCTGGCAGCCCCACCAGGCACCAGGGACGGCTCCGTGTTCCAGGGCAGTCACCTGAGAGCAAGCAACCTGTCTTCTTTCCTTCTGTCTCCCAACTGTATCCCTTCCCCCAGTCCTCCCCCACCTGTGTGTATCAACAGAGCCCAGGTGCAGAACCTCTGAGGCACATGAACGTTACACAACTAATAGTGCAAGCAGTGGGTGCTTTTGGCTTCATATCCTGACAGCTTTTTAGATTTGGCAGCACCTGGATAAAGGAAACCCTCGGGTTGTCTGCTTTTAAATGCTGACACTAATCCATCATTCAAAGAACTTGTCAGCAAAATATTTACTACTTCTTACCAACACATGTACAGTAACACAGGACTTTAAAAACCGCCAAATGTTGAGGTATAAATTATGCCACAAGAAAGGGTTTTGTGATTGACCCCCAGATGAACTCTACGATGCCTGCCGTGTGGGCCTTTTGAATTCTCAAACTATTACATTTTTTTGTTGGGATCTAGGAGTCTCATAAAATTCAAGCCGAACTGTACTCTACTCTAGAGTCTGTTCTAGCTCCAAAGCGGTTTATTGGAGAAATTATGAGAATACAAGGGAACACTGTGAACACAGGCTAGTCCATCTTCTCCTCCTCTCCACCTTACCCAAAACAAAATAAACAAAAACAGAACAACAGACACTTCCAAAAACGCAGGCCAGTCCCTGAGCTCTGCGCAGCTCACGGCAGTATGAATTCACTCCAGGGAGTCACATTTTAAGATAAACAGTACATGTGCCCAGCAAGCAACTACTGGGGCAGAGGGACGGAATCCAGGCAGTGAGGGCCAGCTGAAGGGAATGGGGGACATTTATTTGTCTAAAAAGAACATTACCATATAACTGAGAGCCTCAGAGTCTTCAGACCAAACACACCAACACCCTCTAATTCAATGCTTGAAATTTCCTCTAACACTTCTCATCAACTGATCATACAGCCTACGCTTGAACATCACCAATGACAAGGAACCCACTACCTCCTCAATACTACTTTGTACTGACATGTTGAAATTCTTCCATCTATTAGGCTAAAACCCAGGTTCTGGTTAACTTCTACCCACCCAACCCTTGAGGGTCTATCCATCCTCAAAACACTCATTTAGGTATGACAGGAGCAGATGAGATCGCCAAGGCTCCTGTGTTCCAGACTAGACATAACTCGCACCATCCCTCTGCCCGGCCCTCATGAACGCATCCCAGTTTGTCCACAACCCTCAATAAATGATACTCAGAGGTGAACCTATGATCCATAAAACCTCTAAGCTCCCAGACTCCAAGTGCTGTTCCTGAATTCCCTCTCTTGTGCAATGGGTTTAGGAGCTAAAAGCAGGAGCTTATATTTATTCCTATTAAATTCCATTATTTTTAGCCTTAGCCTATGGCTCAAAGCTGGTAAGATCTTTCTGAATCATAATTGCCAAGCTTACTGTCTTTAGGCATTGAGCAACTTCTGAAGAGCTGTCTGTCACATGGGGAGGGTATAGACCCATTCTTCAGAAGTTTCAAAGAAGATTCTGGCTCAACAAAAGGAAAAAGTTCCTGCTAGTTGAACTGTTCAACAAGGGGTGGACTGCCTTATAAGACAGGCAGCAGAGTCTTGCAACAACCCCTTCAAGTTACCTCTAAGGCTAAGAGTCACAAGTCCTTGGTTGTTTGGGGAATGCAATATAAACTAGCATTAATTGATTCACCTACTTAGTAAGCACAGGTACTGTTCTAAATGCTCATATGTTTTTATTCATTTACTGCAAAGGGAAGAATGCTGTGTCCAGGCTCTAGCAATTTAGTCAACTGGAGCTCAGCAGGATGGAATTACCTACTGTGGACAAGGGCCAGGACACAAAACCAGAAGCTACCAGATATATACAGGCCCTCGGTTTTACAACCCAATTGTAAGATGAGGTCCTGTATGGGCAGAGTTTCCAATCACAAGACTGGGGCTGGCTGAGAAAAGCTCCCCGTACTGGATACTGAAATAACCATTCTGGCATTCCATCCCTCAGGTCCCTTCCAGCCCAGCTCAAAATCCACCTCATCCTGGAAACCGTCCTTGTATATAGTGGCTCAGAGTATCAGCCTCACATTAGGAGTACCCTGAAAATGTACGAAATTGGTTAACTACCACCCAATCTACCTGGCTTCCAAATATATCGCAAGAAGCACCTGCTTACTGCCAACAATAAGATCTAATCAATTGAATTATGTAAAGAATATCTGTGCCTGCAGAGCTGATGTGCTCACCTTCTCATCCTTTGAGCAAGGGAGGTAACTTTCACTCAATTCACTAAATGAAGGAGAACACAGAATTGGGGGGTGAGGGCAAGATGATATTAAGGCTCAAACTGATCTGAGTTCCAAACCTGGCTCGCCCACTAGCCATGCAGCCCAGACTAAATTAGTTAATCTCTCAGAAGCTCAGGTTTTATTTGTAAATTGGAGAGCATAAATTAAATTCAATCTCAATACAGAAAAATCTTGAAGGGGTGGAGGGTTGCCATAAAGATTTAGTGTGATAATGAGTGAAGGTACTCCGTCATCTGTAAAATCACAAACAGATGTTCATTTATTTTCAGGTCCTTCATCTCTAGACAATGGTACGCACCTTGTGACACCCAAACACCTACTGATAATGAGATGGTAAAGAAATGAAGGAGCTTCCCTAATGGTTCCCTTTGGGAAATAAATTTACAAAGGATCCTCTTCCTTAAGGTCTTCAGATGATTAAATGGAAAACCTAAATTGGTAACAAACGTCTTTACTCCTAACACTCATCTAAATCTGAACTTCCATTCACAGGTTCAATAATTTTCATATTCTTCTGGAAAGTTTGGTTCAGGGAATAATCCTAAACCTACATGAACGCCTAAAAGGAAAGAGAGAAGGGAACTCTTGTTTGTTGAAAATATACCGTGTATCATGTAGCCCTCGTGTGCCTTAGTTTCCATCACTAACACTTTCCTTCTTTTTTCTGAAACAAAATTGTATATTTTTTGTAGGAAACACTAAAAAAATAATTAAATGAGATGAAAATATGAACTGCTATCCCAAGTCCCTTTTTCAAAAAACTTATTTTTTACTCATTGCAAAAATAACAAATATGACTTTATAAAAAACAAAGTCCTCTCATAACTCCTTCTATATAAGAGAGTGGTAAATATCTTTTCAAATCTTTTTCTGTTTCTTAAAATCATACTAAATACATAAGGCTACAAAAATGAGCTCACCGTGTAGATACCATTTTGCAACCTTTGCTTTTTTTCACTTAACATCATATCTTGGACATTTCCCCATATCTTTTATTATTTATTCAATTTATTTAAACTAAAAACAAAACAAAACAAAACAGTTCACCGATTTCTCCCACCTACCTCCTCTAGCAACCATCAATCTGTTCTCTGTGTCTATGAGCTTGGTTATTTATTTTAGATTCCACATATAAGGGAGATCATACAGTATTTGTGTTTCTCTGCTTGACTTATTTCACTTAGCATAATAGCCCTGAGGTCCATCCATGTTGTCGCTAATGGCATAGTTCATTCTAAACTTTTAATGGCTGAATAATATTCCATTGTGTGTGTGTATATATATATACACACACACACACACACACATAGTTTCTTTATCCATTCATCCATCAATGGGCACAGGTTGTTTCCATATCTTGGCTATTGTAAATAATGCTGCAATGAACATGGGGTGCGTATATCTTTTCCAGTTAGTGTTTTCATTTTCTTTGGATAAATACCCAGAATTGGAATTGCTGGGTTATATGGTAGTTCTTTTTTAATTTTTTGAGGAACCTCCATACTATTTTCCATAGCGGCTGCATCAATTTACATTCCCATCAACAGCGCACCAGGGTTCCCTTTTTCCACATCCTCGCCAACACTTGTTATTCCTTGTCTTTTTGATAATAGCCATTCTAACAATATCTCATTGTGGTTTTGATTTCATTTCCCTGATCATTAATGATGGAGAGTATCCTGTTGGCCATCTGTATGTCTTCTTTGGAAAAACATCTATTCGGATCTTCTGCTCATTTTTCAATTGGATTGTTTGTTTTTTTGCTATTGAGTTGTATGAGTTCTTTATATATTTTGGATATTAATTAGCCTCTTATCAGATACACGATTTGCAAATATTTTTCTCCCATTCAGTAGGCTGTCTTTTCATTTTGTTGATGGTTTCCTTTGATGTACAGAAGCTTTTTTTCAGTATGATGTAGTCCTACTTATTCATTTTTGCTTTTGTTGCTTTTGCTTTTGGTGTCAGATTCAAAAAATCATCACCAAGACTTATGTCAAGGAGCTTACTACCTATGTTTTCTTCTAGGAGTTTTATAGATCTAGGACTTAAATTCAAGTCTTTAATCCATTTTGAGTTAATTTTTGCATATGCTGTAAGATAGTGGTCCAGTTTCATTCTTTTGTATGTGGCTGTCCAGTTTTCCGAACACCATTTATTGAAGAGACTGTCCTTTCCCCATTGTATATTCTTGGCTCTTTTGTCGTAAATTAACTGACCATATATGCATGGGTTTATTTCTGAGCTCCCTAACCTGTTCCATTGATCTGTGTGTCTTTTTTTATACCAATACCATACTGTTTTAATTACTATAGCTTTGTAATATAGTTTGAAATCAGGGAGCATGATGCCTCCAGCTTTGTTCTTCCTTCTCAAGACTGCTTTGACTATCAGGGATCTGTTATGGTTCCATACAAATTTTAGGATTGTTTACTTATTTTTGTGAAAAATGCCATTGGAATTTTGATAGGGATTTCACTTAATCTGTAGATTGCTTTCGGTAGTATGGACTTCTTAACCATATTAATTCTTCCAATCTATGAGCACAGAATATCTTTGCACTTACTTGTGTCTTCTTCAATTTCTTTCTTTAATGTCCTGTAGTTTTCAACATACAGGTCTTTCACCGCCTCGGTTAAATTTATTCCTAGGTATTTTATTCTTTTTAATGCAATTGTAAATGAGACTATTTTCTTAACTTCTCTTTCTGATAGTTCATTATTAGTGTACAGAAACACAACAGATTTCTGTATATTGATTTCATATCTTGCAACATACTGAATTTGTTTATTAGTTCTAACAGTTTTTTGATGGAGTCTTTAGGGTTTTCTATATATAATATCATGTCATCTGCAAATAGTGACAGTTTTACTTCTTTCTTTCCAATTTGGATGCCTTTTATTTCTTCTTCTTGCCTAATTGCTCTGGCTAGGACTTCCAATACTACATTGAATAAAAGTGGCAAGAGTGGGGCATCCTTGTCTTGTTCCTGATCTTACAGGAAAAGCTTTCAGCTTTTCATTGTTGAGTGTGATTAACACTTTCTAAAAAGCTCCTTTTTTCCTGAAACTCTCCCCAGCCACACTATAATGAACTCTAAAAAGAAACGTTACCAGTGACCCAAATATTCCTGCTAACTGCCCAAACAGCCACACTCCCTGAATGGATCATTCTTTCACAATTACTCACTGACACTTCAAGAAGGGTAACATGAGTACAGTGGAATGACATCATATGTATATTCAACCAATACACATTTTAATATAAAAGCCTAAGGGAAGTAGGGGGAGACATAGTCAAATGCAGGTGCTTCTGACTAATTCTATTCAAGGAATGTATACACAAGGGGTATGACATAGGACACAGGAATCTGCTGCTCCCCTCACCTTAATTCCTGTGGGTCTCTCATAATGTAGACATCTCACCCACTTATGGGTGATTTAAGAGCTCTTAAATAAAAGGGTTAGTTTTAACTAATCCTCATGATTAATGAAATGCCACTGAACATGAGGGTCACAAAAAAAAATCCATACAGCTTGTTTTAGCCAATGTCCTAATACTCTATGAGGCAACAGGAAAAGAGCTAGACTGGGAGTTAGGACTCTGTCTCTACCTGAGTAATCCAGGACCACATGGCACTTGTAGCCCCCCATGTGCCTCAGTTTCCATCATTAACTCTGAAGGAGGCCAACTTAGTCATTCAGTACCTTGTGTTCCCAGAGACTCTACCTATAATAGAACTTAGTAAGCTGGTTTATTATTGCTCCCCCAGCCACACCCCAATGTCATTGAGGGTAGAGACTGTTAGACTCACCACAGTGTCCCCAGCGCTAGTGCAGTATCTAGCATAATAAGTATTCAAAGAAAGAGAGAATGAACCAACAACATTCTCTGATAACAACGTGACTGAACTTATCATCAAGCTTTCCCTGAGAAGGGGAAGAGTGTCAGCTCCCTTCCCACTCCTCACCCGGACTCCGGCCAAGGTTCTAATGAGTAGTAAGAGCCCCAGAGGAAATCACCAAATTAGGAAGATATAAGGGGACAGACTTAAGCCAGGCACAGTTTGGATAACCAAGAGTTGGCTGTCTGATCCAATTTCTTACTTATTAATCATGATTACTGACAACAAATAACCCTTCTGTGTTAAAGGGATAAATATGGTTTGAGTCCTCTAGGAGGTAAGCTACTTCTACCAAAACATTATTTTGCGTGGAATGGTAATTTTTGAGATACAATATTTTACCTTCTCTATATCCCTTTTCTTTTGGCCACGAGAAGATGAGAACCAGAAGACAACAGCTCTAAGAAAAGCTATAAAGGAGGCAAAGTGATGAGGGTATAAAGACCAGAAGCAAAAAAGATGGCCAAGGAAGAAATTCAAAGAAGCGAAAAATGGTAACAAAGAAAATTTGGGTGAGTAGGTGAATGTAAAAGGCAACATAGAGGGAGTGGCACTGAGAGGAAAGCTGAGAAAAAAAGATTTCTAAGAGCGAAGGAGAATGCGGAAGCACAGGTGGGATCCATTTTAGGGTTTAAAGAAAGAGAATCACGGGGTTGGAATGGTATTTGTAGTAGACGACTCAACTAGGCATTTGATGGCTCGAAGGTCACTGTGATCTTAATAAAAGCCCAAATTTTTCTAAGAGAAAACCTGCCCTCCAACAAAAAGACTAGGGACAAAGGTGCTTTACTGCCAAAGTGAACTGGTACCTCGAATCCAGATTCAGCCTTCTCCCAATGAACCAGGTCTCAAGCACAATGCCAGAAGCTTTCACCTACAGGATCTTATTTAATCACTACACTACCCCCGTAGACTATTATCCCCACCTTTTAGGTCCAGAGGCCTAAATAATTTGACTAAAGTCATATACTTAACAGAATTTGAATCTAGGAGTCATTTCTCCAGACAGAATGCACATTCCATGGGAATATCAGACTCACACTATATCCTCAATGGACAGTGAGCTGGAGGCTGGATTTCCAAGGGACAGAACGTAGGCGGTGCTGAATTCTCAGCTCTGTCCACAACTGACACCATCAAGCACAATCTAATTAATTCCTAATGAATAGTGATGACACTGACTCATCTCCCTGGGTAGTTAGGAGGAATGTCAGGCACTAATGATGGTTAACCACTTTTGCATACGTAAAGGGAAGCGAGTTAACATTTTCCTGCCATTTCAGACACTAGCCAAACTTCCTAATAAGTGCCCTAAGAAATACAGATGAGGATCGGCAGCCGGGATTTCGAAAACAGCCCCCAGAGAGATGGAACCGCATAAAGTAAGTCATTGTCAGAGAGAGAGCAGAACTCTCAGGGAATGCTGACACTGAGAATTGAGGCCACTTCTGCCGTGCAGCCAGTACAGCCAGTGAGACTTGGTTGTCACATGCTCCAAAAGCCAATAGGTTCTCTCTAATTTCAGCAGGAAGGAGTGGATAATTACTCCTTCTCATTTTAGAAAATCACTTCCATATCAACAGGATCCATCAACAAGCCAATATCTGTTCACCAAGCCCCCGACGCTGAGCACCCCATTAAAGGACTTAGCATCACCCTCCTGAGATTCCCTGATTAATTCTCTGCTCCATCAGCCCTAAGCACTTGCCCAGGTGACAGCTCAAGAAAGGCTCTGATTGATTTCATGCTATGCAGCTCTGTATTACCAGCCTTCAGGGGAATCACCTTCCCCATCCCCTTAATGAATCTGTTAGCCATTGAAAACAGAAATTCCTGCCTCTTCCTTTCTCCCATCATCACCAGCAGTCAAGCTAATCACTGCTCTCCCTCATCAGTCGACTCCTTCACAAGGACAGGGCCATAGACTCAGATCCAGGCAGTCTATCCTATCCGACCATTCCAAAGTGAAGGCTTGATAGCAAGACAGTGCACTCATAAGGGGACCACGAGCTAGATAACATGACCTGCAGCCTGAGTCATGGATCCCCGGGTGGTGGACAATTTAACCTCAGGAAACACATTTCAAAACCAGAAACAAGCTTCTTTCCTGCTCTAAGATAAAAAATGCCACAAGAGTTAGCAGTAAGTAGCTATCAGTACGCATTTCAAAAGGAAAACATGTAGGCCCTTTCCCAGGTTTAACAGTCAAAGAAAACCCCAAAATTAACTCTTCAATTCCAATAAGTCTGTAGAGTGAACATACACTTGAGGTAGACTCACCAATCATAATGCTTACTAAACACAAAGAAAACAAATACCAGGAAAATAATACTCCTTAGTCACTGAATTACGGGTAACATCACTTTCTTAGTTGGTAAGATTCACCATCAGATTACCATGATGCCTTAGCATGTCAAATGACAATGAGTACAAATTAAAAATCAAAAGTAGAGTTCTTGCGGCCAGCCTGGTGGCATAGTGGTTAAGCTTGTGCGCTCTGCTTCGGTGGCGTGGGGTTCGCAAGTTCGGATCCCAGGCGTGGACCTACGCACTGCTCATCAAGCCATGCTCTGGCAGGCGTCCCACATGTAAAGTAGAAGAAGATGGGCACAGATGTCAGTCCAGCGCCAATCTTTCTCAGCAAAAAGAGGAGGATTGGCAACAGATGTTAGCTCAGGGCTAATCTTCCTCACACACACACAAAAAAAGTAGCTAGTTCTTATTTTAAAAGATATCAACACGCAAGATAAATACATACACTGCATTTGGCCAAACTCTAAGACAAGCATTTCAAGAGAGTCCATCTCAGCTCCACGCCTGAGGAAATGCCTATCAGTGGGCCTCATACAATCAGAGTGCTGCTGGTTCCTCGGGTGGCAAGTCTACAGGTCATGCCTGCAGTGTCATCCTTCTTACAAAAGGCCAATGGAGACTCACTCAGTTTTACAGTCTGTTGCCAGCCAACTTCATGGTATGTTGGCTCTGAACTGACTCCAAGTCCCAGCAGCTGACCTGCCCAGATGCAGCTGCTTTGGCTGATTCAGAATTCTAATTCTGCTCCATCGGGAAAGGCCCTCCCTGCTCTACACGAACAAATGGGCCCAGGCCTTCTTCTCCAGCTTCCACGGCTTAGGGTGCTTCTCTCATTCTGGCCATGCCTCCATCTACCCTGGAGTATTTAGACAGCATGCTGGGCGACAGACACAAGGTAAATCCACAGTTCACTTCAGACTGGGTCATAAGCCAATCAACAAGGAAAACTGGAATGCAGATGGCATTTTAAAGTGCAGAACTGTGAAGTCCAAGCCCTGCTCTGGTTCTTCTGCAAGGAGCACTGGCATTCAAATGCTAAGATCCCATGAATCCACACAGGTCTCACTGGCACTCACATTGGAGGATCCAAAATCTAGGCTCCAATATGCCTAGAAGGAAAAACACTCCTCTTTCCTGTCAACTTAGGGTAACCAAGAACACTATTCACAACGTTTTGTTCCCTTTCATCCTCTCCGCCATCAAAAATCAGGATATCCCTTTTTTGTGTGGGTGTTGGGTCTGGACTATCCGCCTTTAAATACCCATCCCTAATGGACTGAGCATACAGATCCCGATACACTACCCAAATCACACATGAGTATTTTTTGAGTCCCAAAACATGATCATAAAACTCCTCGTGAGCAGAAATAGAGCTGGTGTGACCTCTAAGACCAAGGACAGTGGCAGGTAGCATTAGAACACTGGATAAAAGTGGGAGAAGACAGCACAACAGGTAGAACTAACCTGTTTGTTCCCATACCTTTCTGATCCCACAGTTACTTTAGAGGAAGTTTACCGCAGGAGCTCTGAATCAACTGCTGTTATTGAATTACGCTTGCATGTGATGCTATCAGTGTACTAAGAAACAGCCCATGAATCAGTCACTGGCTTTACCCCCAGGAGGTTGAGGATGTCCCTCATCACATCACAAGATTGCTCTTCACAAAGATCCCAAAGGAAAGTTCAATAACAAAACACCATGGTTTTTGCCTTGTGGTCAACTGACGAAGCCTTGGCTTTACTCAATGGCCACCAAGGCACCGAGCCACACTGGCAGGCCCGTCAGAGAAGGCACGGAAGTGATATGGTTGGCAAGTTTGGTTTCATTCCCAAATGTACTTTAAGCCCTTACCTCTATCTCCTTCTTTTTCTTCCTTCCTTTCCCCCACTTTTAATTTACGCTATTTTACAGCCTTGCAAGCTGCCTTAAATTCATTCCAAAACAAGACAGGGTAGAAACATGAAGGGGAAATTATTTCTGTTTTCTAATCACCCCCTTCACCATGTCTCCCCACCCATGTGCCAGGCACTAGAGAGATGGAGATCAATAAGTATACTACCCTCCCTGTCCTCAAGGAGCACCCTTCCAGCAGTGAGACAGACAAGTGAGTGAATTATCCTTCAAGACTTCAAGCCCCTCAGCTGGGAAGCCTGCCCTGCGCTCTCCCGCTTCCTCCTCCTCCGTATTCCTGCAGGGAGCACCTTTGCTCACCAGGACAAATGAACTCACCTCATTCCCGCATAGGAATGATTTGTTTATGTGTCTATCACCCTCGTGGGTCGGTGAGATCTTTAAGACTTAGGTCCACGCCTTCAGTCATTTTTCTCTCCTTGGCATTTAACAGAATGCCTGGCATACAGTAAACGCTCCCCCAAAATGATAACTGAATGGACGCCTAAAATCATGAGTCCTTGGGTGAATAAATGAATGAACAAGTGAATGAACACTAAGATGTCAAAGGAGGAATAAACGAAGTGCTATTGGAGCACAGAAATAGGAGCTGATTCTGTTTCTCGAGTCAGCAAGGGCCTCACGGGAGGGGACGCTTCAGCTGGTCTTGAAGCCTGAGTAGGACTGACCAGGCCGATTATGAGAACACACAGGGAGGCCTGTTCAGAGAAAAGCATCCGTGGAGGGGACATGGTGAAGAGACGCAGAGCAAGAAAGCCGAAAGGCTGGAGCAGAGGCTGAGAAAGTCAGCTCAGCCGGTCACAAGGGGCCTCACACGCCGTGACAAAAGGTTTGGACTGTCTCATACAAAGGCGACAAGAAAACACTAGCAACATAAGGAGTGTGCAAGCAACTCCTGGAGGAGTGTGTGTGTGTGTGTGTCTGTCTATTTGGTGATGAAGAACAAATAACTGTATAAATTTGGAGTCAGAATTTTTTAATCAAATGCATTTTCAGTATGGGTCCAAGGCCAGAACAGTTCTCCAGATAAATTCAAGTGCTACAATGCTGCACATCCCTTAAGCACTCCCAATTTATAAAGGCGTTTTAATGCACCAAAAGACAGTGACCGTCTATACTGGTGGGCTTATTTAAACAGCCCAGAGCCACAGGGTTCACTCCACCTAGTAGCCGGTCACTCAGCTCTTCCAATCAACGCTCATCAGACTTCATCTCCCAGCACTCCACATTATCTCCCTGGTCCCCAAAGAGGGCTGTGTGCTGACAGTCCTGCCATCCCCAAACCTAGCCCAGGGACTAGACCATTAGGCTCACACGGAGACACAGGTGTCTGTGAAGGGCCAGTGTGCAAACGCCAGCAAATGGGGACACAAGCAAATGTACAAACTAACCAAAAATATATGACACTGCTTGTTCACAAATGTCCACTGGCCCAATGTTACTGAAGAACCGAGTCCCCACCCTTCAAATGAGATATACAATCTGCCATTTAATGATGACACAGTGATGGAGCAGCTGCAAAACAGGTCTTACACTGAGAGGGATGCAAATTCAGGAGCCACTTAGAGCCTCACCCTCACCTCCATCCCTGTCCTCCAAACTTAAACCTGGTCCTTGGTTCATACCCAGTCTAACTTCAACAGGAGAAAGAATCTTGGCACTTTGGCTGAAAACTGGTTGAGGCAGGGTGAGTAACTAGTGTTCCCCCTTTGGACAATAAGCCACTCATTCAAATTAACAAACACTACTTGAGCACCTACTGCGTGCTCGGCACCAGCTCTAAGCAGTCCACAGCACAGCAAGGGCATGCAGTGGCGCAATCCCCCAGGCAGAAAGACATATGGACACAAAGGCTGAGGTGCCCAGTTCTGAAATCAGGCCTCAGCTCTCCTGCCTTCACTTCTGCAGGGTCCACGTGCTCTGAAGGAGAGCGTCTCCACCCATCGGACTCTTTCCTCCTCACCCTCAGCCCCCCCACTCCAGTTGTATCAAGTGAAAAAGGCAAAAGGCCACCACTTGATTCCATCAACAATTCTCAGCTCCCCAGCACACACACAGGAGGAGTCTCTTTAGGGCAAAAAAAGGGGGAGTGGTATATATTTCCTTCCAGGATCTCTTCCTCCTACAGATTCTGCTAACCTTGGTAGAAGAATGAGGAAGGCTGAATCTTCAATTCCTCTCTCTAATTAAAATGTAATCCATTTCCAATTACACCTACAAGTGCCCCTAAGGCCCTCCCATTCTCAGGCTCTCCCTCTCTCAGACATTCAGGGTGTTGACTCCCTCTCAGTCCAAGCACCTATGTAGGATGCAACGTGAGCCCAAAAGGCCCAAAGACGAAGCACATAAACCCAAGCCCTCACATTAAGGCTGTGACTAAGCCACACAGACCTGGCATACTGGGCGCTGACACCTTCAAAGTCACTTCTCTGTCTTAAGGATCTGTCTCTAAAAGTGCCCATAAAAATTCAAAAAGGATTTCTCAGGTCCTGGGTAAGGGAACCCAATACCACAGCCCCTCTGAGAGATTCTGCTACTCGGAGAACCTGGCTGAAGCAGCACCCAAAGGAGGGCCGGCATCCCAGGCTTCTCCCATCCCTTCCGATGCAACTTGTCACCCAGAACGTCCACTCAGCCCCTCATCTCTCAACTGTATCCCGTCTGCTCCTCTCCACCCCCACAAACCTTGCTCCTGTCTCACGGGCAGGACCTCACCACCTCTCTCGGACCTGAGCTGTCCCCTACATCCTCGCACCACCACCACTGCCAACAACCTGGTTCTGCCAGGTTCCCAAGCCCAGATGTACATCAGGATGACGCTTCTTAAAAACACAGATCCCAATACTGGCAAACTGAATACAGCAATACATTTAAAAGATCCTACACCACGATCAAGCAGGATTTGTACCAGGGACACAGGCATGGCCCAACATCCGGAAATCAATCAATGTGATACACCACATTAACAAAATGAGGAATAAAAACCATATGATCATCTCAATAGATGCAGAGAAAGCATCTGACAAGATCCAACATCCATTTATGATAAAAACTCTCAATAAAATGAGTATAGAAGGAAAGTACCTCAACATAATAAAGGCCATATATGACAAATCCACAACCAACATCATACTCAATGGGGAAAAACTGAAAGCCATCCCTCTGAGAACAGGAAAAAGACAAGGGTGCCCACTCTCACCACTCTTATTCAACACACTACTGGAGGTTTTGGCAAGAGCAATTAGACAAGTAAAAGAAATAAAAAGAATCCAAATAGGCAATGAAGAAGTGAAACTCTCACTATTTGCAGACAACATGATTCTACATATAGAATACCCTAAAGAATCCATCGGAAAACTATTAGAAATAATCAACAACTACAGTAACGTTGCAGGGTACAAAAATCAACTTACAAAAATCAGTTGCATTTCTATACTCTAATAACGAACTAACAGAAAGAGAACTCAAGAAGACAATCCCATTTACAATCGCAACAAAAAGAATAAAATATCCAGGAATAAATTTAAACAAGGAGGTGAAAGACCTATACAATGAAAACTATAAGACATTATTGAAAGAAACTGACAATGACATAAAGAAATGGAAAGACATCCCATGCACATGGATTGGAAGAATAAACACAGTTAAAATGGCCATACTACCTAAAGCAATCTACAGATTCAATGCAATCCTAATCAGTATCCCAATGACATTCTTCACGGAAATAGAACCAAGAATCCTAAAATTCATATGGGGCAAGAAAAGACCCTGAATAGCTAAAGCAATCCTGAGAAAAAAGAACAAAGCTGGAGGCATCACAATCTCTTACTTGAAAATATACTACAAAGCTATAGTAATCAAAACAGCATGGTACTGGTACAAAGACATACAGATCAATGGAATAGGATTGAAAGCCCAGAAATAAAACCACACATATATGACAGCTAATCTTCGACAAAGGAGCTAAGAACACACAATGGAGAAAGGCAAGT
The DNA here is from genome assembly GCF_057802395.1 of Ceratotherium simum simum. Lineage (NCBI taxonomy): Eukaryota > Metazoa > Chordata > Mammalia > Perissodactyla > Rhinocerotidae > Ceratotherium > Ceratotherium simum. The sequence continues at coordinate 17,230,127 of NC_141906.1, forward strand.
CTCTTCAATGAATAGTGCTGGGAAAACTGGACAACCAAATGCAAGAGAATGAAAGTAGACGATTATCTTTCACCATACACAAAAATTAACTCAAAATGGATCAAAGACTTGAAGGTAAGATGTGAAATCATAAAACTCCTAGAAGAAAATATAGGCAGTACACTCTTTGACAGTGGTCTTAGAAGGATCTTTTTGAATACCACATCTACTCGGACGAGGGAAACAAAAGAAAAAATAAACAAGTGGGACTTCATCAGACTAAAGAGCTTCTGCAAGGCAAAGAAAACCATGAACAAAATGAAAAAACGACCCACTAACTGGGAGAAAATATTTGCAAATCATATATCCGACAAGGGGTTAATCTCCATAATATATGAAAAACTCACACAACTGAACAACAAAAAAACAAAAACCTGATCAAAAAATGGGCAGAGGATATGAACAGACATTTTTCCAAAGAAGATATACAGATGGCCAATAGGCACATGAAAAGATGATCAACATCACTAATCACCAGGGAAATGCAAATCAAAACTACACTAAGATATCACCTTACACCCGTTAGAATGGCTATAATCACCAAGACAAAAAATAACAAATGTTGGAGAGGATGTGGAGAAAAGGGAACCCTCATACACTGCTGGTGGGAATGCAAACAGGTGCAGCCACTATGGAAAACAGTATGGAGATTTCTCAAAAAATTAAAAATAGAAATACCACATCACCTAGTTACCCCACTCCTGGGTATTTATCCAAAGAACTTGAAATCAACAATTCAAAGAGACTTATGCACCCCTGTGTTCACTGCAGCATTATTCACAATTGCCAAGAGGTGGAAGCGACCCAAGTGCCCATCCACTGACGAGTGGGTAAAGATGATGTGGTATTTTTCTACAATGGACTTCTACTCAGCCACAAAAAAAGACAAAATCGTCCCATTCGCAACAACATGATGGACCTTGAGGGTATTATGTTAAGTGAGATAAGCCAGACAGAGAAAGACAAACACCACGTGATTTCACTCACATGCGGAAGATAAACTATCACACGGACAGAGAGAACAGTTTAGTGGTTACCAGAGGGGAAAGGGGTTGGGGGGTGGGCGCACTGGGTAAAGGGGCACACTTATATGGTGACGGACAAACGGTAATGTACAACTGAAATTTCACAATGTTATAAACTATTATGACCTCAATTAAAAAAAATAAAAATCTGGAGAGTCTATATGGCAAAGCAGTTACATATATATATAGAGTACATAGGATTTTGGAATCCCAAAGAGTTTGAATTTTAGTTCTCCATTTATTAGCTGTGTCTCGGGTTTGTTTGTTTTCTTCCTGTGCAAAATGGGAATTAGTAATATTATTAATTTACCTGTTTAAAGATTAAATGAGATGATACATGTAAAGTACAGGTGTCTCAACCATCGGCATCATTATGTACATTATCTATCTGAGTGTTTACAGATTAGTTGGTATGTGTGCACACACACATCTTAGAACTGTGCCTGACACACTGTAGGTTCTCAAATAAATGTTAAACGTATATAATAATGACTGCTTATATATCTGTCTTTCCTGCTATACTGTAAATTTTCAGAAGGCAGGGACTCTGTCCCATTCATTTCTGCCCCTCTCCCCCACTCAGGCTTAATAAATAATTGTTCAATTTATTTTCATATAAAATATTAATACAATTTTTATGGCTATTAAGAAATTCATCCTTGTCTAAGGAATCACAAAGACAGCCTCAGGGAAACTCTAGACCTGACCCACAGAGCAAAATAAAAAATTCACTGGCTTTGAAACCTTCCTCCAGTCTCTGAAAACGCTGACTACCGGGCCTCTAGGCTCGACATCAACTGTGCTTGCCCCCCACCTCAAGGTAGGGCCTGGTACCTAATGAGCCACAACCAGAGGTCTTAACTGAGGACACACTCCTCCTCCGCAGTCTGGCGCACCCCAGCACTGACCCCCAGCCCCGCTGTGGCAGCTGCTCCACCCAGGAGATGGGCAGTGGGGGCCACCTTGTTAGCTCACAGCCAGTTCACCCTCCCAGGGGCCCGGGGGCCCAAGCATCAGGTCACCACAAAAATAACAGCGGGCCTACACCAGGCGGGCCTGCAGGCCAAGTGCGGGAGGGAAGAGGCAAGAAAGAGGAGCCCAGGAGAAAGAAAGCAGACGTTTGAGTTTGAGTCGAGGGGGAAGCAGGTTGTAAGAAATGTACCTTAATTTCATAACTACACTCTCAACATCACCACTGCAGCTCCTACAATAACTCATTCATTTCGTATCCAATCCAGAGTAGCTTATATTTATATTATACTTAACTACCTTAAACGTGCTTTTAAAAACATTATTTTAGGGCAAGAGGGGGATGGCGTTTTTTTTCATTTGCTTATTTAATACTATTTATAAAAGTCAGATTTGGGTCAATGAAGGTTTTAACAAGTGTTTCCATTCAACAAATTCCTGATATTACTCTGCTTTAATTTTCTCAAAACTAAATCTGAACATGACAGAGCTAATGAGGTCTACTGAAGGAGGGCCAGAGCTTCAAGACAGAAATGGCTAATAAAACGCATTTATGCATTTTTTTTTTCCTAAAATGAAACCAAAGTTCACTCCCGTACTACCCTCGCGCAGGAACGCTGCAGGCTTGATGTGGTCTCACCCGGCCTGGGTGTTTCAAATCAAGTTAACTTCAATCACTGTAGCGAGTTAGCAGGTTACCGATTCTCCATCCATTGTTCTTTCATCTGGGTTTACTCCATACACTACGCCTCTTTAACTTGCTCCTAGCAACTGTTCTATAAGAGGGTGGGTATAGACTCAGCGACAAGAAAAGATGCCTCTCTTCTTTGGCTGGGCTGGTAAACCCCAAGACCAGGCAGTGGCCCGGGTGGATTAAGTTTCCCATTGTAACCCTGTATGTGTAAGAGTCGCTGTGAACGTCCTGGTAGGGGAGACTGAGCTAACTCTAATAGGCACATTAGAGTCCCAGCCTGAAGGTGTTGGAAGGGAGGAAGATGAAAAAAATTCCAAATAGAAAAAAGTGGATTCTCTATGGTTTTTAAAAAAAAAAAATGAATTTTGATGGGGAAAGGTTCCCCAATGTCACATTATTTTGTAGTTACTTATTTATGCTTCCTGCTAAAATATCAGGGTTAGGGGTATATAAGGCACGGCAGTATTCTGAATAGGATTCTATCTATTGCAAATGCTTTAAAAAGAAAAAAGAGGCTTTAAAATGACAGTCTTTGTGGCAGCCAGACCAGTAGCTGGTAGACACGTAGACAGGCAGATTCTGTATGTATTATTTTTGTAACTTTTAAGAAATAGCCCTCTCCCAATCAAATCAATAAAAACCTCAGAGGAAGAACCTATTACCAGCAGAGTTTGAGTTCTATAAATTTAGAAGAATACCATATAAATAGTGAAAATAACAGCAGTTTCATTCTGTCTTGAAAAACAGTCCGAGTCTAGTTCCCAGAAGAAAAGACCTCATCCACCTGGCTCCTCCTTGTGCTGTCAGAATTCACGCGGTTCATGCAGGACACATCACACCGTGCAATTACCAACGGGCATTGCCATTGCTAAAAGATCTTTAATAATCCTGATTTTTACCATAAAAGCTCTCATTATTATCCCAGCTCTCTTTGCTTGTTCAGCGTGCCTGGTCACTTACAGGAGGATGAGAAAAAAACAGGGACTCGGCTCATCTTTCCCAGCCGTGTCTCCCAGGGAGCTGTTCGTGTCTCCGCAACGCAATGCCAGGCCACCGCACTGGCCGAGCGAGTTTAAAATTAGCCGAGCCCTGGAGAGCCACGGGTAACCTTCTGACAAGGTTAGCCAGCAGAGCAGAGCACGGCTCAGGGAGGGACATTAATAAGAAGCCAAGTTGAGCCTTTCAACAAGCCCGTTCGGGCCTCTGGGAACCCTTGTAGTCTGGAAGCCTGGAGGAGCCGGGCACAGGGGCATGAGGAGGTTGACCTAGGCTCTTATTCTTATCCCACTGAGGCAGCAGCTTCCTTTACAGGCAATAAACCAAACCTCCAAATGTCTATCTCCAAGTTTAAATTCAACATACTCTGCTGCTCACTATACAATAATTTTTTAAACTTTAAACTGGATTTTTAAAATAGAATATTTATGGAACACTTCTAATTGTAAAGCTAACACCCACAGCTGACCAAAAAAGTAGACCATATAGAAACATACATAGGAGAAAATGAACTTTACCCATAGTCCTCCACCAAACAACAGTCAGTGCTAACAATGCATTTTGATGTATTTTCTTAATAATGATAATAACTAACATTATTATTATTCCCTATGGTTTTGGGTTCTTTTATTGTCCACCTAACATTTCACATTCAGCTTTTTCCCGAGTCCTGAAATATTCTCTGTATTCATGGTTTTTATAAGAGGTATAGTATTCTGTGTCGTGGATATACTATTATTTGACTATTTCCCCATGGCTGGACATTCAGATTGCATCCAACTTCTCACTGCTACAGCAAACACCCTTGTAATCGTTTCCTAAGGACAGACTCCTGGAGTCAAGGGCAGGAAAAACATGAAGCCACTGGTGCAAACGGGGGACCCCGTGAAGACAGGGACTGTTCCTGTCACACTGTAGTGCTTTATGAATAGAGGATCGTGTCTCAGTGCTTTCCAAACAGACGACCCTAAATTCTAACATGACGCCCTCCAAGTGCCCACCGGGAGCTCATCAGGCCCAGTACAACAAAAGTCCCCTCTGCAGTGAGACAGAGGAAAAGACAAGCAAGGAATCCAGCTAACACCTCTGAACACTTGTCAAAGACAATCTAGATGCTGCTTCACACCCCTACCCTGCCCTGAAATACCCCACAGGTACAGCCATACTGGTTGTTTACAATACTGAAATACTTCCTTCCCAGCTGGTAAGGAGTCAGTGGCCACAGCCCGCTGAATGCCCCTGTCACCTTAGCCCCTGGCCCCTCTCCCAGTGCCCCCCGGCTTCCTCACTATCCCACAAGTAAAGGGTCAGAGCCTGGCACACCAGGGGGTCTCCAATGGTTTCCATTGTGTCAGTGTCCATACCACTTGTTAAATATTTTACATACCACCCCGTCCACAGCTCAAGATTTGCTTTTTAAATTTTGTTAATCCTCCCCTCCAACCAGCTCCTCAGAGACCACTGTTTAAAATACGAATTACCATCACTTCAGCACTGTTTCTTATATTCATTAAATTCCCTAATATTTTATTTCTAAAACTGAAATGGACAATTAATAGGAAGCACTTACCAAGATGTCTAGCAGGGGGCTGTTTCCACTAAGTTATTCCCTACAAAGCAGTGAGCTGGGTTAGACGAAGACGAACATCATAATCACAGGATTCACGGACCTATACTCAGACCAGTGCTATTGGTTCCCCAAGGATACAAGCTACCTGCTGAAATCACATAAGACTTGGAGGAACTCTCAGACCATCAAAAATATCCTCAGCAAGCTAAAGCAAAAATATCAAAATGCCACAATCTAGGGATAAGTTGAAGAGTCAAGTACAGACTAACCTATGCCCAGACTACCCTGGTATTGGCTTACCTGTAATACCAATAAAAGCAACAGGCGGAGGCTGGGCACATTGCTATGCAGCTGGAAGCTGCTCTCCACCTGAGCTCTCTTTGCTAAGCTCAACTATTTTCTGCAGAAGGGAACACACAACTAGTAAGTAGAACAGAGCTTCATTTCCTCTAAATGTTTTTCTCCATCCTCTATCGGGGACGCCAGCACAGGCAGGAACAGCAGCTAGGAAAGGGAGGAAGGACAAACAAGGGGCCCGCAAAATCAGACTCCGAAAACCTCGAAGGTGCTAGCCGGGATGCACCACAGCACTGTCCGCCCAGCACCTGGGATCGCAGCCACACTGGAATTAGCTCAGAGACGATGCCCAGCCACATCCCCACTAGCGAAGAATAGACTCCAAACTCCAAGCCACTACGCGAGCTTCAGGATTAGCTGCACCTTCTCTGCCAAATCAGCAAAATTCTAACTGATGGATATAAAAATACTTTTGGGTCATAAAATCAAATATAATGGCAAAAGTTTAAGGAAATATCTTCTAGTATTCACAGCCAACCCTTATTCAACACTAGTGTGAGGCACAGGGGTCAGGACTTCACTTTTATTTCTTCTAAGCCTCATTACAACTATATTAGGTAGAAATATAATATTACTATACCCATTATTCAGATAACGAGGAAAATGAAGTTTAGAAATATCAAGTCATCTGTCAAACAGAAATTCAAACCCAGATCCATCTCACCTTGAGCTCAATGTCTGTCTTTCTCAGAGAGTGAACTTCCCATCACTGGAGAAAAATCAAGGAATAGCTGAGAGATCTCTTAACAACAGGGATGCTATAGAGGAAACTGGAGTGGGGAGAAGGCTGTCAGGGGAGGTCCATTCCAACCTCTGATCTATGACAGATGAAAACAAATTGCCTCCTATAAGCTGTCTCTGCACTAGATGCTTTTGGGACTTGAGGAGCAAGAGAGACTCTGTGAATGAAGTGAGCACACTGTTAAGGCTGAGATAATGGCAGCCGCTCTATTTTTCTGCTCACAGCAAAAGGCAGCTGAAAAGCAAGGCCATTGGAGGGTCCTGCCCGGTGGCGTAGCGGTTAAGTGTGCGCATTCCACTTTGGCAGCCCCAGGGTTCACAGGTTCGGATCCTGGGCACACACCGACACACCACTTGTCAAGCCATACTGTGGCGGCGTCCCATATAAAGTAGAGGAAGATGGGCATGGATGTTAGCCCAGGGCCAGTCTTCCTCAGCAAAAAAACAGGAGGATTGGCGTCGGATGTTAACTCAGGGCTGATCTTCCTCACAAAAAAAAAAAAAAAAAAAGCAAGGCCGTTGGAGAGTCCAGACTCGCCACTATGATCCAGCAGAGCTGCATGTGGCAAGCAGTAGCGCCTCCTTCTCCCTCTCCAAAAACGCAATGGCAAGGATGGGAGCCTGGTAGCAGGACAGGGAAAGAGTTCTTGTCCTTCTCTTTTTAAATTTCCTGCACCTAGATTTTTTCCAACACAAAGCTAATATTCATGGTAAATAAACTATTTAAATTTGTATGGAAAATATCAAGATCACAACCAGAAAAGGAGATGAATGGACAAGCCACACAAGAGAATAACCATATGACAAAATATGCATCTTCACTAGGAGGGGAAAAGAACAGCAAATTCAAGCAATCTTCAGGTGCTCTTTTAAACCTCCTAATCAGCAAACCTTTAAAGACAATCATCACCTGTCCTGAATATGACACAGGGAACATGCTAGAGATGTCGTGTGAAGATCCAAATGGCTATACTTACTAAGAAAGGCTTAAATTCTTTGACCTAGTAATCCTAACACTAGAAATTTAGCAAAAAGAGAAAATTCTATGGAATGAAAAAACTAGGAGCACAAAGATATACATTATACAATCATCTATAATAAAATGAATAGCATGACTAGGAAAAGCAGAGCATATGAACGTAGAGGAAAGCTGTACATCCATTTACAAGAAAAATTAAAAAGAACAGACTGAAACATGAGGGAAGGTTTCTCAAAGAATATTAATTTTAAAAAGCAAACACAAAATTGTGTGTGTATGTGTATGTATATATATTTATATGTATATATGTATAAAATATGCATATGTATAATTGTTTGTATATATATAAATGCGTGTACATACATGTGTAATTACAACTTTAGTTTTATGCATATATCTATAGAAATTAAGTGAAAACCAAAAGGAAATAGTTACTGTGTTAGGAGGGTGACATTACAGGTTTTTGTCTTACACTTTTTTCTTGTTCTAATGTTTTTGTAATTTTTAAGAAATGATTTTTTTTTTTTTTAAAGAAAATTTAAGTAAACGTCAGACACAAGTTGGGATATCTGAGCACTTGAATACAAAAAGAAAGCTTAGAGGACAGACACCTGGGGATACTAGAATCCTCTTTATCACCAGGATCCACCCAACCAATCTCCAACTTTATGTCTAGTCACAACCTTAGAACACGCACACACAGATTATAGCCTGTTTTAGGTAGACCTAAGGACTTGACATTCCCCCAAACATTAAGGTAGCAATAATAGAAGCTAACACTCACAGAGTGTATATTCTGAACCTGGCTCTGTTCGAGCACTTTATATGTTGATTCATTTAATCCTCATACAATCCTATGAGAAAAGTACTATCATTATTCCCATTTAGAAATGAGGAAACTAAGACACAGAAAGAGAAAGTAAATTGCCCCACATCGCTGATAGGTGGCCAAGACCTGAACGCAGACAGTCTGACTCTAAGCTTTTAACTACCAAACTAGACTGACTGTACGTAGAGACCAGTCTCGCAGCTGCTGCTATGCTGCTCCTCTTCTCTGAAGTGTCTTTGGCCCTTAGCCACCCAGAAAGCACCCACACATCCTTCAGAGGCCAATTCAACTGCCACCTCCTCAGCAAAGCCACCCCTGGCTCTCCCATGCAGCAACTGCTGTGTTTCCTCTCAAGTCTCACAGAATTTTAAACATACTACTACTGTTTCACGGATACTCTTGAGTAACTGTCTATCTCCCTGAGAGACCACAAGTTTGGGGTGGGGAGCAGATATAGGTATTCTCTGTGTCTCTGGTGACTTGCCCGAGATCTGGCAGGTGACACATAACCAGTAAGGGAGAGCAGGAAGAAGAAAGGAGGGAGGAAGAGACAATGCATAAATGACTCCTCAGTAAAGAGACTAGCGAGTTAATTAATGTGTTGGTTGGTGAATATTTCACACATGCTTAAGATTAAAATAAAATGGGACCTTGAAGGGTATTCAATTTAAAAAGGAAGGAAATTCTGACACATGCTACAGCATGGATGAACCCTGCGGACATTATGCTAAGGGAAATAAGTCGGCCACAAAAGGACAAATAGGGTATGATTCCACTTGTATGAGGTCCCTAAAGCAGTCACACTCATTGAGACAGAAAGAAGAATGGTGGTTGCCAAGAGCTAAGGGGAGAGAGGAATGGGAGTTATTGTTTAACGGGCACAGAGTTTCACTTTCCAAGATGAAAACAGGTCTAGAGATGGATATGATAATGGTAGCAAAACTATTTCTGACAAAACAATAAAAGATGGTGATGGTAATTTTGTCCAACTGTTTTTAAAGGTACTTTTCAAAAGCAGATCTTATAAGAAAGTTATAGGTAACTTTTAAAAAGAAAATACATTCTCATTCATAATGACTCATTTAAAAGAGAAGCAAGCTTCGTTCAGCTGCCTCAAAGACATATTCCCTGCTTTTTTTTTTTTTTTCCTGCTTTACCTATGCTATTTCTTGGTGAATTAGTAAGAGTCAAAAACCAAGGTTCTAGCTGTAGCCCATCACATCCCATATGACCATCAGGTTTGATAAAAATTCCGTGTTTAATTAATATGTTCGAGCATCATTCAATAAGCTTTGAGGGTTATACCTTCATCTGAAACTTAGAATACAGTGAATATTCTTAGACACAGATTTTTTTTTAGGTTTAAGAATAATCATTGATACATGGTATCTTCAAAGAAGGGAGATGATCACTTCTATCCCACTTTACAACAATAACTAGTTGAATTCAACAGAATATCTAAAATCCGAAATCCGGATTTTATACCTAAATACCTAAATACCTAAAATCCGAAACAAATGACATTTTCAATTCCATATTCCTTCTTTACATTGAATTCATTTTTATTTTAACATACATTGCTACCATGCAAACCCGTCTTTCCTGAATAGTTTGTTCTAGGTGGGGCAATGGCAAAAAAAAAAAAAAAAAAAAAAAAAAAAGGGCTCAAAAAAAATATCAACTCTGGTCTTAACAGGCTGTCAACAAGCTCACGTATTCCGGTTTTGAACGGAAATAGTAAATGAGAGACAAGAGGATGCGTTTGGAATTTCAGGACATTATGTGCTGATTCATAGAGAGTAATCTGAGGCAAACTATTTGCCAGAGTAAACAAATATCACCATCATATTAACATTTTAAAAGAGATTTTTGTTCACAATTCACACATTCTGATGAAGTGATGAGGGACTGCCTTAGTCACTTCTCCAGATGTCTGGGTAAAGCCTGGCCTACTATGTGCCACTTCTGTAGGGCTGGCTGAGACACAGAAATGGTTTGGCCTGGACTGCTCATAATTTAGTTGGGTGTCATAAAAAATGGCCCAGGGTTCACAGGTTCACTGTGCAGACCTACGCACCGCTTATCAAGCCATGCTATGGCAAGTGTGCCACATATAAAGTAGAGGAAGATGGGCACGGATGTTAGCCCAGGGCCATTCTTCCTCAGCAAAAAGAGGAGGATTGGCAACAGATGTTGGCTCAGTGCTAATCTTCCTGACCAAAGAAAGAAAGAAAAAAAAACATATAAGCATTCGTTCAATTAGCCTTAAATGGGCATGCGGCCAACTTCAGGCCAGGCTCTGTGCTGGAGACATAAAGATTTTGAGTAACAAACGCGCTCCTCCCTCAAAGATCTCACAGAGCAGTGAGAGGCAGAGGCATCAGCTGTAACCCTGGAATCCAGAACAGTGCATAGCACACAGTAGGTGCTCAAAAAACACAAAGCAGCTCAGGAGGCAGGGAGGACCGGCAGAGATCTGCCAAGAGAGCCGGAGTTGGGGAGGGAGCCTGACTCTAACGTAGAGGCCTGGGTTTGAATGCACACTCCACCACTCTGTAGCTGTGTACCAGGGCAACGCACTTAACGTCGCCACGCCTCAGTGTCCTCATGTGCTCCCTCCCTCCCAGGGTAGTGATGAGATAACATACATGGAAATGCCTGGAATGACAAACGTGTTAACCCCATCTCCGCCCACTGCTACCTCTGTCTGGGGCAGGGACCAGGAACGACACAGAACCACTGCAATAGGATAAGACCCTTTTTTCCCCCTACTTCTTCCTCTCCCTTTCCCAATCCTTCCTGCAGAAGCCCCTTACCCAGTGCTGACTCAGACACCACGCAGAGTGAATGAGCCAAAGAGGAACTGGGAGGAAGGGAGAGGGAAAGAGAATCCTCTGGTGAACTATGGAGAAGGAGGCCAATTCTTTGGAATGGAAGCTATCAGTAGTTCTAAACTGAGGGGAAAAAAAAAAGAAACAAACAATAACTCCTGAGCCAGATACTTAAAAGGCTTCAACTTCTGCTCGTCACACTGTTTTTCTGGACTGCCGGGGATTCTTGACAATTAGCTGGAGTTTGAACTTCCTTTACTTAATTAAAATAATTACAGCACATTAACACTTGACCAACACAAAAGAAAGACTAAACCAAGCTTCACCACAATCTTAGATCTTCCATTTTCTTTTCAAAAAAATATGGGTGTTTATGTATTTCTGTATATCTAGTTGTGAATGCACATTTATGCATGTATGTACATGCACACACATACGTGGGTTATTTAAGTAGGTGTGCATCTATATATAAACATAAACTAGCCTTCTCATAGTTGAGGGAAGCGTGACAGATGCCAGCATGCACACGGAGGGAGGCAGGAGAAGTAAATTGTGTGTCTTCCTCAGAAACCTGCAGGCTCACCCTGCACAAATAACTGAGGTCCCACTCCACGAAGAAGCCCTGAAATGTCCAAGAGGACCTCTGGGGCAGGGCTGGAGGTGCTCAACTCCCAGCAACTGGACAGGCCCCTAAAGAACCTCTCTCTCTTCCTAGAGGAAAGCTTCCCCTTGAGTAAACAAGGGCCTTTGCCCTAACCAGGAGACCTGAACCTGTTAGGGGGTGGGAAGCAGGGGCTCCAGAGCTGCCTTCACACCTGGAAAAGACCACAGCCACACCAGGGAGCTGGAACACTCAGGCTCCTGCCCCGTAACTCTCTTGAGGCTAAGAAATGGTGCCGAGTTCACGGTCATTCAACTCAACAGGCCTTTCCTTAGCAGTGGCCGGGTCCACAGCCCAGGCCTTGGAGCTTATTTCTCAGAATGCACCGTCTCATATGTTTCACAACAACCCAGAAAGACAAGAGGGTGGTATTACCCTCCTTTCACAGGTGAGGATCTGAGACTCAGAAAAGTTGTTGGGGCCCAAGGCAGGCCCCAAAGTGGGTAAACGGAGGAGCCAGGAGCTGCCTTCACACCAAGAATCTGGCTTCAAGAGTACTTGAAGCCCCTGGGTTCTGGTTTCAGTTCAGCCTCTGATCTAAGGGGAATCAATCACGAGGTCCTAGCTTTGTGAGCCTTAAGCTCAACAAATATAAAAAGAAAGAGAGAGGGCAACTTTTGCTCTACATCTCACAGAACAGAGTCAGATAAGACCCCCCCCACCCCATGCGACCATTGTTCAACACAATTCTCAAAGGTTGGGTGGGTGGTTTCCTGTCATCACCTCTCCTAGCAAACAACATCTCCCCAACCATTCCTCTTGTCCCAACCCAGGTTTTCACTGCCATAGCATTCACCCACTGTGCCCTGAGGAATCTTGCCACTGCCTGCCTTTCTGGAAGACATCAAGGTCCATCTCAACAATTAGCTCAAGCCCAAACAGTCAACCGCTGAGCAACCTCAGAAGAGTCTCTGAACTTAGCTTTACTACATCAGTTACTCAGGTTTTTGTCTCTGTAACCTCACTGTCAGCTCCTCACCCAGAGACCCAGCCTAGATTGCTCTATATTCTTCATCACTATGATACCATCACCACGCCTTCATCCCGGGAAGTTAAATCAACACAAATATTCACATGGCAACATTTTCTGGGTATCTGCTGCGTCATGTATAATAAAATAGAAGTAGGGACTGGTTTTTTAAGAGAAATAATAGGATATAGTCTCAGCCCCAAAGAACTTACAATTTAGTGAGGAAGATGAGGAGATGTAAATGGAGGAAGAGGAGATGTAAATGATTGCTGGGACTTGCTGAATCATTTGACACTGGAATTTGCCAGTGACTCGCACTGGCTGATAAAGGATGATAAAGTCTGCTCCTGATACTATCTCAAAGGATATAATGACAGGCTGACTTTAACAAGGTGGAAATTTAATAAGGATAAATGTCAAGCCATGCACTTAGGTCCAAAAAAAAAAAAAAATCAACTCACAAGTATAGGGTAGAGAAGATCACATGAGAAAGTCTTAAGGGATTGGGTTGCCCACAAGCTCGATGACTCAGTGTGATGAGGCTGCTATAAAAGCTAATGCAGTATCAGGCTGCCCTGATTGGAAAGGCTGCATTCAAAGGAAGAAAAGGGAGATCTCAAATCTGGATCCCACAGACCGCAGAGGGACGAATGGTCAAAATGAGCATATTTCAGAGAGCAGACAGGAGTGTGAAGCCACATCCTAAAAGGAAAGGGGATGATGAGGCTGGAGAATGAATAACTTAGAGGGCCAAGAGAGTCATCTTCAAACTAGTCTTGGCTTTACCATTCTGTTTCTAGCAATAGATAACAGATATAAGTTTATCTAAGGTGCCGAGATGAACCTACAAGAATATTTATTACAGCATGGTTTATAATTGCCAAAAAATGAGAGGGAGCAAGCAAAATAGCTGACAAAATGGAATAAATTACGTATCTTGTTATGAAATAATGTTTCCAATTATAGTATCATAAATATTTATTGATATGGAAGATAGTAATATAATTCTATTTACAAGAAAAATAAAATTACAAAACATTATGCACAAAGAGTATAATTCATTTTGTAAAACTAACATATACACATATCAAAACCTGCATTGAAAATAGTCTGGAAGACTATGTAGTATGAAGCTAACAACACTATGAGTGGTGAAATTATTGATAGTTTTAAATTTTCCTCTTTGCTTCTCTATATTTTCTCAATGTTTCATAATGGACATATATTGCAAATCTGGTAAGAAAAATTATTTTAGATTTTTCAAAAGAAAAGATCTACATGGGCTAGCATATGAGAAGAGGAATTAGTCTTGTGCTGTGTGGCTCCAGCAGGAGGCGGGGATTGGGATTAATGGGTAAAGATTCTAGGAGACGCTATCTGAGCTCAACATAAGCAAACGGTCTATCAGTGAAATAAACAGCCCTTCGTTGTAGTGAGCTCCCCATCAAGAGAGCTGTGCTTCTAGGATGCGTTAAGACTACTGGGGAATGCACTGTAGGAGAAGCCTCCATGGAGGACAGGGTTAGCTTCTCCTAAACGACCTTCAAGGTTCCCTCTAATCTATATACCTCAAGTCCTTCAACACTGCTTGAGCTATCCCTGCTCCAGAATCCACAGTATCTCTATTTCTCTCCTATAAAATGAAATCCTCAATCGAGCTTCTAGAATCTACCTCTCTTCTCTCTCACCAAATCAAGCTGATGGAGTACAGTTAAAAGAACATTCAACTGGGAATCAAAGGTTCAGATCTCCAAGGTACCAATGGAAAGAATACGGCCTTGGACAAGTCACTTAATCTCTAAGAGCCTCAATTTCCACATCTGTAAAATTTATACAACTTCACAGGGTTCTGCTGACATTTCAAGATAAAGCCTGTGAGACTGCTTTGTTAAACAGTAAAGTGCTATACAAGCAAGAGAGAATATATTTCCGTCGAGAGAACATTTAAGCAGAAGTTGGATAGCCAACTGACAGGGCAGCTAGTGGGATCCCATTCCAGTGGAAGCAGACACACCTTTAATTCCAAGATCCTATGACTCTACACTGTGGCTCAAGCAACACCTCCACAAAAAAGGGCCTTCACTGGAGCTTTCCCCTGACCACGTCTCACACTACAGAGTATAACAATGAATTGCTTTTTCTCCAGCTTTCGAGGATGAGACTTGATTTTTCACTATGACTACATGTTCTTCTGAGACTAGGACCAAGACTTCCGTCTTTATCCACAATCCCTAGTGCTGCTGGGAATTCATTAAAGACGTACTGGGGCCAGCCTCGGCGGCCTAGTGGTTAAGTTCGGCATGCTCCACTTCAGCAGACCTACACCCCTCATCTGTCAGTGCCCGTGCTGTGACGGCGGCTCACATACAAAAAGAGGAAGACTGGCAACAGACGTTAGCTCAGGGCAACTCTTCCTCAGCAAAAAATAATAAATAAATAAATAGACTGATGGCTTGACTGAACACTAAAAGAACCCTGCTACTTACAGTGCAGCCTGCGGACCAGCACTACTGGCATCATCTGGGAGCTGATTAGAAATACAGATCCTCAGGCCATGTCCCAGACCCACTGAATCTGCATTTTAACAAGATGCCCAGGTGATTCGTATGTGCTAACAACATGATGCTGCTGGTCTACAGACTACCCTCAAAAAGTAAGGGGAAGGCCTGGGATACTCTGATCCAACAAAATCTCCAAAGCCCAGAAAAGAGCTCATTCATTCATTTATTCAGTCATTCACTCACTCAATGACTATATTCAGTTCCTACCTCCTGCCAGCACTTTTCTAGACACTGAGTCCTGTTCTAGCAGGTGTCATTGAATGGTCAGGCTTCTCTAATATTAAAGAGAGTTGCCCGTTACAGCTGCCTGCTCACAGAATTCAGCTCAAAACAATTTAAGTGCCTCTGAATCCCAGCTCCTCCAACCCCGGGGCCAGCTCCTCAAATGCTTTGCAGGTGTCAGAGCTGCTATCTCTTCACAAACCATCGAGAAACCACCTACACAATAGCCCCAGCCCAATGCTTTGGGCAGAGCCCCTTTATATTTCTGCAGGTGCTGCATTCCAAAATATTTCTTCTCCTAAAGCATGGCAGGAATTCCACACTTAGGGAAGAAAAGACGTTAAAGAGGGGCCTTATTCTTCCCTGGGGAGAGAAGAGACTAAAACCTCTCATAGAGAGGTTTACATTTTAAAAATGTATTTATTTTATCAACCACATGCTTGCAAGTCAAACATCCCCTCACAGACATTTTGCAGACAGAGATATTCTGGGAACACACTGGAGGCAGCTTATTTATCTGCTGATATTACAAGACTAGCCCGAAGGGATGAGTATCAGATGCTATCTCCTGCTGAAATGACTGTCTGCCTGCCTGCCACCTCTGTGCCAGGTCACAGCTACTTTGTGCCCCTCAAATACCCCCTGGTGGGCCCCGCCAAACTGGCTCTGCCCCCCTGGTCCTCTGAGAGCCTTCCAATTAGCCCAGGTCCCTCCCAAACGGGGAGGGCTGTTTGCTCCTCATGTGCTACACCATCTTTGAAGTCTGTAAACTGACAATAAAAAGGGTAATTAACGTACAGGTACAACATTAATATCGAACATTGCCACAGTACTGGAAACCCCAGGGGAGCTGGTAGGATCCTAGGCAAACTCGGCTCCTCGGTTTCAATGCCCAAAAAGGAATTATAAGAAACTGTACTCCCATCAGCTACGACTGTCTCTTAGCTCCCTCCTTTGCTATCTTTAATCAAGCCATCCTTTGAATCACAGGATTTAGCAATTAGGAACGCTTTCCATACCTTCCCACAGTCCTCTGCCTTGCCCTGGTAACTGTCTCCTTCCCAACAGTGAGCATCTTGAGGGCAGGGGCTGTGTCCTGCTCAGCGTAGCATCTCTGGAGCCTGGCAGATACCTGACATATCCAGGTTTTCAGTAAATATTGACAGAATAACAATTCATTCATCTAGCATTTAATGCGTGCTGAGTTTTAGGATTACAAACTAAATACCTGAGGATAAAAAAGAAATAAAGAAATGGATAGCCCTTGTTGGCCTTTTGAGACTAAAACAAGAAACAAGGACTATGAAAGCCTGGATGCAAACTCCAATGTGAGGGGTCAGGGAATTCCTGGTGCAGAGCAAGCCAAGTGCAACAGAAATGGAATTTTCTTATCCACAGCATCTCACACAGATCCACCCCCAGTCTGTAATTCATTGTGTACTGAATGCATTTCCCACATGCCGGCCTCTTATTCTGGCCAAATTTCTCAGCTCTTTTAAAATATCAGTATACTCTGTGGTATATATATAGTCTTAATCCTAAACTGTCTTATTAGAAGGAGAACCACAGCTCATAAAGGAATGTGCTTTTTGTAGGCATTCTGGCTTCATTCTCAGCCCCAGCTGTCAGGCTGTTGGCGCCACGTTAGAGAGAAGGGCAGGGAGGTCCTGAGATGTGAAGGCCTACCCCAGATTATGACCCTGGGACCCCGGTTACACCTCTTCCCTCTAAAGCTCGTGCTCTCATCACCAACCGGCTTCCTCTCTCTCCGCCTAGCATCGCCGTCCAACAGAAATGCACTGTGAGCCCCATGTGTCACGGTACATTTTCTAGTAGCCTCATTAAAAAGGTACAAAGAAACAGGTGAAATTAATTTCAATAACTTCTTTTACTAATTCAACATATCCAAATACCATTTCAACCTGGAATAAATATTTAAAAACTGCTAATGAGGTATTTTATAGTCTCTCTTCACACTAAGTCTTCGAAGTTCAGTGGTCACTGTAGACTTATGGAGCATCTCTATTCAGCTGCCACTTTCCAAGTGCTGAACAGCACGTGTGGCCGGTGGCTACCGTACTGCATGGCGTGGGCCTAGAGTAAGCATTTCTTACACACGCCAGAGTCTCACAGAGCCTAACACCTGTTGTTTCCAAGCACATAAAGTCTTTTCAGTGGCACCAACTTCCAGTGGATTTGAGAATTAAGAGGCCCCAATTTTCAGGTGACATGGGTTCTCCATGTTTAAGTGACTTTCAGCTCTATCCTTCAAGGACGCCTTCTCTGACTATCCTCCCTGCCGCGGTTATGTGCCCCTCCTCTGTGCCCCGGGTCTCCTGAGTACACACATCACAGCCCAAACGCCAGAACGGAAGGGCCCGCTCAGCTGTGTTATCCACTACTGTATGTTCCTTGAAGACAGGACCGTGTCTGTCTCATTCATAGCCCAAGCTTTATCTCCCAGCCCAGCAGAGGCTCAATCAATATTTGCCAGATGCACAGATGGATGGTTGGATAAATGAATGGAATTTCCCCAAACACAAAATCTCTCTCTCTCCAGGCCATAGTTTCCTCGTCTGTAAAATCTCCGTGGTTCCTTCCAGCTCTGAACGTCAATAGGCCATGCAGTGATTCCTGTTGCTTACACCCGGGTGACAGGACCGACTGGGACATTTATATTTAAGCCCTCGTTGCACAACCAGCTCAACCAGTCACCTGACACATGAAGGAACACTTCTTACACTACACTTTAGAGTTTATTTCTCTGGACAAGCGCAAAACAGGGGAAAAGAAATTGCTTTTAGGTCTTCAGAAAGTATCCCGTCAACCTCCTGCTCATGGCACAGAACTACAGAAATGTATATATTCTCTCATAAAATTTTTGAATAGCTTCCCTGCCAATCATTTATATATTTCTTACATAGAAAATGTGTAATTTTGTCCTTAGTGAATGAAGGTCATAAAAAGATTACAAGGTCAGGTTTTAGACTCCAAAGTCCTGGTTTTCATCACCACTGTCTTTTTATCAGCTAGCTGCTTGATCATCAACGTGTTATTTAACCTCCATGCACCTTGACTTCCTCATCTGTAAAATGGGGATAAGAGCATAACCCACTCACAGAGTTGTTGTAATGCCAGAATGCCTTATAGACTGTAAAGGACCAAACCAATGTGAGCTACTCCATAAACTAGTTCTTCTGAAGCATGTCAAAGTGGGCGTGGGAACAACACACGACTAACACAGCCGCAGCCAAGGCCCAGGCAGGGGAACTCACGCAAAGGCCAGAGGGGACCCAGTGCTCTCGAACAGGCTGGGAATTCATGGCCTCAAAAAGCCAAGCCCCCGAGGTGGTGCCCGGGATCCTGGGACGGAAGCGGCCCCGAAGGGCAGGCTCCCCCAGGGAAGCCAGGCATCCGGCAGCCTGGCCACACCAGGAGGTGGCCATGGGGGAAGGCTGCCTACAGGAGGACTGCACAAAGGAGCCAGCCTGCCAAGGCTGGGCAGAGAGTTTCTGTCCCAGGAGATCAGAGCCCCCACTGAGCCAGGGGTCCTGCCCTCGGCCAGGCCAGGCCAGGCCAGAGGGCTGAAGAAGAGCTTCACCCGTTCTTCTTTCTCCTGTGGGGTTTCAGAGGCACCTAACTTTCCCAAACTGGTTCTGCCTATTTCAAACAGGAACTAGGTTTGCATGTACGCGTGTGTGTGTGCGTGCGTGTGTATACACATTTTATTATTTCAGAAGCAAGCACTCTGCAGTCCGAGAATGAGTCATCAGTAATCCTTGTCAATCTGCCAGCAGCCTGCCCCTCTTCATTACAAACAGAAAGATAAAAGCCCTTGCACTACATCAGCTGGCATACGCCTCCACAGACAGTACAAATAAATTAATTGTGCCTCATCTCAAACAGCCCGAGAAGTGTGCGGGAGGGGAAAATGCACTCCGTCTTGTTGCATTAACAAATTAAACTGAAATAGAGCCTCAACCATTCTCTTCTGTATATACGCCCAGCTATTCCGCCAACATCTGACTGGCGCCCACTTGGGCAGCATGCCCCAAGGAGAGCACACACCCACTGAGAAACCATGTCTCCTGCCCGAGGGAGTGTGTGTCCTTTAGCCTTTTCATGGTCCTTGTGTGGGGAGGGGGAGGTGTGACCTCGGGGGCCACTGTCAGGGTGCCTAGGGGGACAAGAGTCACCCATCGAATGCTGGGCGCTGTTGCAAATGGGAGGGTGTTCCAATCACTTAGCGCAGGCAAATAAACAAACCAGTTCAGTGGCGGTAAGTGCAGGAGGAGAGAAAGAGTTTGTCATCAAGCAAACTCTGTCATGCTGAGGATGGCGAGCATTCCAGAAAGAACAAAGTTATTCAAGACCAACTTGAAAAACAGGTTGGACTCCTCTTCGCCACAAGCTGAGATTACACCCTCAAACACACCTTTCTAGATTCTGAGACGTCTGCTTCTGCAGTGCAGTGAAAGGCAATTTGTTACAATGCTATGATTTTCTTTATCCTGGTTCCGTACCACATAATTTAGGCAAGCCGCGTTTTGTAAGTTGAAGGAGCATGACTGAAAAGCTGATCCTTTCATGTTTTATCTCCAAAGAGACAAAAACAGTGCCTACAGGGGAGGAGGGGGACAGGAAATGGGGGAACAGTGGAGGGAAAGAACAAAGCGAACTCTACGAAGACGAGGAAAAGCCCCTCAACTCTCCAAATTTCACCCTCTTAACTAGTGACCTGCAAGGAAGTTAAGATCACCAATAGCTAATCCAACCATAAAGTATGTCCAAAGTGTTTATTATACAGATGGGCTCGGGGTTTGGTTTAGGTTTGGTTCGTTTTTTTAACTGTAAAATCCAAGAATCTGAAGAATTCTAAGCAGAAAAATCTGACCTCAAACGGCGAGGTCCTTACCTATAACAAAAAGAAATTAAATAAAATATAAAAAAATAATAATAAAACCATACTCAACCTTAACATAATCGAAGAACTATCAATCAAACAACGAGGCACCACTGAGCCAAATCTTCATAAAAATGACAATATGGATTGCAGGCCAAGATGTTGAACCCGGTACCTCCCTCAGTGCTGGCGGCATTGTAAACTGGTACAACCCTTTTGGAAAGCAATTTAGCAATACCCATCGAGAGCCAGAAAAATGTTTGTGCCCTTCAACCCAGAAATCCTGCTCTTGGGAATTCACTCTAAGGAAATAATCTACAATAAGGATGAAGCCCTATCTCCCAGTATTATTTATAATAGAACAAATCTGTAGGGAAAAAAACCTAAACGTCCAAGAGATGAATGGTTAAATAAATTCAGCCTGTGGGATGATAGACTATAAGACCATTAAAAATCATCTTGAAGACTCTCTAACCATTTGGAAAACATTTGCTTAAGGTTTACTGAAAAGAGCAGAATACAGAATTGAGTCTACATATGATTACAGCTGTATAGAAATAGGCCTGCATGCAGACATAGGGGTAAAAGGAAAAATGAAATCAGTTGTGCTAGGATGGTGAGCTTGCGGGTGAACTTTTTTTCTTTTGTTTCATTTCCTTTATTGTGGTTACAGCATTTTATCTTGTGAAATAAAGAGAAATCATGGGGTGTATATGGAGCAGCTCAACTCACATTCAAAGGATGAATCAAGCATCTGGGCAACCAATATGCTAATTTTCGGCTTGGTGCAATACCTAGCAGGAGAGGGTCTACCTGATGCTTTGCCTGGATCCCTCCAATCACATTCCTCAGCCAGCAAGGCACCCTGACGAGGAAAGGATGTTCAGCGAAGCTGGATGATCTATCCAAGGCTGTATAAGGCTAGAGAATGACAAAGACAGGATAAGAATCCAGATTATTCTGCTCCAAAGCCCTGGCCCATCCTGGCCACTATAGCCTCTAATTCCAAGGTCCGTTCCTTCTCTGGGAAATGGTTTCCTCCTTAATAAAATGATGAGGTTCAGCTTTCTCCCAGCACTATATGAATCTGATCCATGTGTGGTTCACAAACCACCCGCATCCGACTCACCTACGCTGCAAGTTAAAGCTCGGGTGGTTGGCTCCCAGCCCAGACCTTCTAAATCAGAGCATCTGGGAGTGAAGCACCTGAATCTCAGTTTAACAAGCCACCCAGGCAATTCTTGTGCACAGGGGATTTGAGAACCACTGGTCTAAGACCATACAAACATCTGCCAAGTCCAAACACCCAAACGCCTATGTCCATCTCCCCACACACAGAAAAAATCTGCTGGATGTGGGGGAAAAAACATATTTAGAAGATTGTACTTGGTCAAAGGAGCATTAAACCTCAGAGTTAAAATGTTTAAGTTGGAAAAACACAAGAGAGTGATCTGTGTTGCTCAGACACTTTTTTCTGGTGAAATAACTCCTGGGCCACCAGCCATTATCCAATTTCACATGCTTCATGCTCAGCACAGTGCTGGAAACACAGTGAGTGTTCAAAATACTTGTGGAAACAATGGGTGAATGAATGAATGAATGAATGAGCTGGTGGTACGGTAGTATCTGCATCCAACTACACTCAGTGCTGTTTTGTTTGCTTGTCTGCCTGCCTGCACCACTGGGAAAGCTCCATGACATGGGAGGTGGGGTGGGTGATCATCCCTCTTGTTCTGCACAGTGACACTGTGTCCCCAGCTTCTAGAACAGGTCCTGGGATGCTGTGCACTTGTATACAGTGGTTGAGTAAATGAATAGTGGGCAACCAGCAAGAGCCAGAAAAAACGTGAGTGCTCCTGGATCCAGTCATCTCATCAATAAATGGAGGCTGTTCCTACAGGAGAAGGGAATGGGGATCTTCTTTACTGAGTGCACTGGGCCAGATGCTTCCACACTCGTGTGTCCTCAAGGAACCGCACAACTACATCAAGTGGACAAGTAACTAGGACTAAATGGTTTGCCCAAAGACTCAGACAGTAAGTAAGAGTCTGGACTCAAAACCACATTCTTTACGGTCTACCTAAATACAGGGTAGTCAAACATGAAAAATAATAGAATGAAAGAAATATAAGTCTAAAACAATAGACTTATATTCTATGTAATAAAGACATAAAGACATAAAGAATCCACGGTCCCAAGGAAACTCAACGTACGTGCAAGATCAAAGATGCTGAGTTAACTTGGAGAGGCTTCCTGGAGGAGGAGCCCAGGCTGACCTCAGACAAGTCGTCGTGGACAGGGAGTTGCACATGCTAGGAATTGCCCCTTCAGCCTGTGGACGCTGTGAGAGCTTCAGCTGGTCACCTCAGGCCCATCTCTCTTCCTTAAAGCAGTAATGGTAGCGGTGATTCTGCCTCCAAATTACCATCAGCTGCAAACACTTTGGAATCCAATGGACACTGCACTCAGACCACTTGCAGGGTTCTACTGGTTATAATTATTGTGCAGCCATGGGAGCACTTCACAGTCTAGTCAAGAGTCAACCCTGAAATCAAAGTAGCCTGGATTCAAATCTTGCCTTCACCATTTGCCAACTGCGAGACCTTCATCTCTGGAGCCTCAGTTTCCTCATCTATAAAGGGGGATAACGATGCTCACCTCATAGAATTGTTTTGAGGATTAAATATACAACGCCCTTAAAGGACTTACCACAGGGCTGGCACACAGTAAAGTTACAGTAAATGGCCCCTGTTGCAACAATCACTACAAGCATTGTAAAACCTGATCCGAACACCACACAGTTTCCCGAGTCACAGGCACACAGACGACCTATATGTTCTGCATTCTCTACTAATTTTTTCTCATTCCACATAAAAAGCTTCGTAACTTAACACAGGGCATATACTTGTTATTTTTAATAGGCATGGAATAAGTACCTATTCCTCTCCCCAGGGATCTAACTTTTTAATGATTTCCACATTAGATTTAACATTAAATGCAAATTGATCCATAAAGTCGCCTAATTAGAAATTAAGCATGCCATAGACATTACCCACGATTTAATTAGAAGAGCAACATGATATGATGAGAAACGCCCCTCACTAGGAGAAGCCAATTGGCCACCTCGGCCAATTACCGGCTGAGATCTGGAAGGTCACAGCCTCTCTGGGCTCCCCTGCAAAACGAGGAAGTTAGATTTCAAAGATCCTTTCCAGCCAAAGAAAAGAAATCTATAATTCAAATCACTTCAGTAACTATTTATGGAGCAACAGGCTCTGGGGATGCAGAGTCAGTCATGTCTTAAGGAGTTTACAGATTAGGGAAACCACAGCCTGTTCCATCCACCAACACACCCTGGGTTGCAAAGCGGGAGGGCATGAATTTTCATCATAGACAATGCTATCTGGTCTATGGTCCTCCTGCCCTGCCCTCCCCCTCTTTGGGGAGGCTATGTCCTCAACGTCTGTTTCCCAAAGCATAATTTTCAAGTCACCGAGTCTCAGAGTTCTTAGCTCAAGATTGGTACAGCTAGTCAAGCTCTTTGCTGTTTAAACCAATTCCCCCACCCCATCTCCAACCCAGGGCTTCTCCCAGATCAAATTCTGAGAAGGCTGTCAAAATTTACCTCAGCACTGCCTGCCCTTTTCAGCGCAAAACAATCCTTTCGACCACAGAAGTGGAAGAGGAAGAGGGAAGGAGATGTGCTGAGAAGTCATCTGGAATTAAGCAAATCGCATGGTGTCTAAGAGGCCGAGGGGTACACAGCAGGGCTAGGGACCACCACAGCCTGCACTCCACAGGGCATGAGCCTGACTCAGCAGTGGCATCTCCCTCTCCCTCTCGGGAGGTTGTGGGACAATATCTTACCCTCATTAATGTGAGTGATATGTGGGAGGCACTTTCCTTACCTCTCCCTGTGGGACAAGGACATTCCTCCATAGCATGAGGCCACTGCTGTCCCTCATCCCCTGGGCTGAGTCAAAGACCCCCAGGCACCTTCTACCACCTCCCCTGCTCTCATCTTACTCTGTTCCCGGTGAGCTAAATGACCACTGCTCTTGGAGAGACTCCGCAGAGGTGGCTCAGGATGACCCAGGGCAGGACAGCGAGCCATGTCCTGATTCCTGGAAATGTCACTGTCAAAGAGATAGCCTCCTAAACCCTGGGAATCCCAGAAAGCAACCACAACTCAGTAATGGTTGTTGAGAAGACCCTCGGACCCCCAAGAACACCCTAGAGCAAAGTTTTCAAACTCTTCAATGTTAGAGAACTGCTCTTAATTGAATATTGATGATACACGTAAAGCATATGGAAGTAAAATTTATACTTCTCAGCCCAATTTAGGGCTGAGATACTTAAGGTAACATTAGGATGGAGGTTATTGGGATTTGAAGAATTTCTCCTTTTTAAAAAAGCCTGGATCACAGTAAAATGACTGTAAAAAATCATCTGACTATAGACTGGCCTTGGACTGTACTTGAGAACCCTACAAGGATAAGAGTGTGCATTAAAGAAGAAAGAAAAAGAAGGAACTGGATTCAGAAATAATACCCTTACACAAAATCAAATGTTATTCTTACACAACTTCAAACTTCAATTATGTCAATAATTCCACCCAAAGGAAAGTAGGGGGCATCAAAATCTTTACAGAAGAACCACATAATTCTATAAACAAATCAAAGTCCCTGTCCCACAAAGGCTGGGGGGCGAGGGACGGGGACACTGAAAGGCCAAGGGGATGCACGAGGACACTGAGGGAGATGCTGACAGTAATGATACCTTCCCTCTGAAAGGACCTTGTCAGCTTACAAAGCACTTTCACTTTCATTATCTTCTTTAATGCCCCCAAGACAGTCCTGTGTGGGGGTAGGGACACCTGCTGATCTCTATTTTATGCTCTGAGAGGTGAGGAATCTGTAAAGGTCCCACAGACAGCAAGTGACAGGTCTAGCATGTGAGCCTTGGGTCAGGCCAGGGCCAAACATCCTCCACGCACCACTATTCACAAAGAACGCCCGAGATCCTTCCCAGGGATGTTCGTGTCTCTGTGGGAGAAATGGTGGGAGGAGGGGGTAGGGTTATGAGCTTACTTTGGGCTTTTACTACCAGAGTTGTACTTACCTACCTCACAACATGAGGTTAGGGAGTAAGAGAGCCACCTCTTCCTCCTTTATCTCAATAACGATGCCTATGAGCCAGGCTCGGTTCTAAGCAGCTAATACACATTAACTCATTTTACTCTTACCACAGCCCTATGAGGTACGTTCTCCTATTAATACCCCCATTGTACAATTCAGTAAACAGCAAGGTTAGGTAATTCACCTAAAGGCAGAGCTGGAAACTGGTGAGCCAGGAGCCAGGCAGCCTGAGGCCGGATGCTGCTCTTTTGACCACTCAGCTATACTGCCTTGAGAGAGGTCCTAGTGTTAGTGGATTCAAACCTGCCATGGGGTTGGGGTGAGGAGTGGAGTTCAGAATCCTAACAGCTCACTGGTAACCCCACACAAAGCTTCCTTAACTTCCAGATGCTTCCAACTTTCAGAAATATGCAGGTCACCACCTTCTCTCCCTCCCTCCTTCCACCTTCCATTATTGGGTTACTGCAGGAGGATCGTGTATTAAGGCAAACACCGTTTTGACATAACCTAATAACCACCCATCTCCCAGCATTCGGCAAGAATGAATGCTACAGGGCACACGTGCAAACTTGATTCTCCAGTTCAGGAGTGATTTCTGTGGGAAGTGTAATTCCATTGTCCACCTCACCCAGCACATCTTATATCCATAAAACACGAAACCTCCATCAGTCAGGATACCCAGGAATGAAAGGCCCTGCCTCCTAACCCATGTTTCAGGTGCAGCTAGACTCCATCTGGTGACAGAAAGTCAAACCTAATTTGATCTTTCCATTTAGAAACACAGTACTGCACACACACACAGCTGCATGCAGAAGGCAGCATTATAACAGACATATTATTGTCCCACATTCAATTCTGCTGGTTACTTATTTATTTGCCAAAATTACTCCTGATATTGTAGCCTATGATCACTATAAACTACACTCATTATAACACTGACTCTATGGCCACACTTGACCATTAATGGCTCATTCGCTAAGGAGGATGTACAAATCCACAGAGGAACCTGTTCTGTACAGCAAACTGTGGGATGTGGGTTTGTACCTGCACTGTAGGAAGCTGAACAGCGAAACCCACTGCTTAAGATCCCAGCACAGTCAGTCAGCTGGTAGCAGCATAAGATAGGACGTCAGAGCGAGATGTTCCTCAGCCCCTAAGTGGGGAACTGAGAGCCAGGCTTCAGATCTGTAACGTTACAGCTGCTGACTTAGAACCGGGTTGGCAAACTATGGCTTACAGGCCAAATCTGGCCCGCCATCCGCTTTTGTACGGCCCGCAAGCTAAGAATGGTTTTTACATGTTTAAATGGTTGAAAATAATCAAAAGAATAATAAATTACATAGCGTTTGCATTATCAGTGTCCACAAAGAAAATTTTACGGGAACACATCCACTCCCAGGGGTTTGCATACTGTCTATTGTCAACGGCTGCTTTCACGCCACAATGGCAGAGTTGAGTAGTGGTGACAGAGACCACGTAGCCTACGAAGTCAAAAAGATTTACCATGGCCTTTTACAGAAAAAGTCTGCTGACCCCTGACTTAAAAGCACTGCTAGAAATCAGACTTTGACAAAACCTAAAAAGAGTCCAAGAGGACGATACGCA
This sequence comes from Ceratotherium simum simum, assembly GCF_057802395.1. NCBI lineage: Eukaryota > Metazoa > Chordata > Mammalia > Perissodactyla > Rhinocerotidae > Ceratotherium > Ceratotherium simum. The sequence goes on from NC_141906.1 coordinate 17,257,217, forward strand.
TGGTCACTTCCTCACCAATGGTTCGTGTCCGCGGATCCAGCAGCAAGGACTGCTGGTCCCCAGTGGACGGGGAAGAGACATCAGCAGGAAACAGGTAGTCCAAGGGCTCCAGGAAAACCCTGTGCGTTTCTCGCCACGCTCTCCGCTGCACCCCCTCATAGCCGTCCCCCTTTTCCAAGAGAGAGAATGAGGCTGGATTCCTGCAGCTCCAGTGCAAGAGGAAATGAGGGCAGAGCTGAAAGAATCAGCTGGAGCTCTCACCAGAGTGGACACTGTCCCTCCTTCCAGCCCCCAGTGGGAAGCTGGCAGGCAGAGCCAGAGCAGGACAGGAGCCCATCCTAAGTCACCAGGCTATGGCCTCTCTGTGAGGTTTCTTAGTGGAAAGTCTCAGTTTTGGAGGGAGGGCGGGTGGGGTGAACTAGGAAGTGAGCACAATATTCATTTGTCAAGACTCTTTTATTTTTTTAAAAACGGATGATTTAGGATTATCGTTGTCTTCCTTCTCCCATCTTCCTCACCACCTCTTAATCCAGGAACCCTAGAGCTGGGGTGGCCAGATTTAGCAAATAAAAATACAAGATGTTCACTTTAAGTTTGAATGTCAGATAAACGAGTAATTTTTTACTATAACTTTGACCCAAATACTGCTTCTCTGAAATGTGAATCATGAGACAGACTTATAGTAAAAAAATACTGATTGTTTTTCTGATATTCAAATTTAACTGGGCATCCTGTATTTTATCTGGCAACCCTACCTAGAATCCAAATCCTGTAGAGGAGGTGACTCCTTGATCCCAGCCCCTCTGGGGAAGACCCTGCACGGCAGGTCCCGTCTCCGGGAGGAAGACCCGTGGTGCACGGCAGGTCCCGTCTCCGGGAGGAAGACCCGTGGTGCACGGCCGGTCCTATCTCCGGCAGCCCTGCTTGCACACACAGTGTGGCTCCCCGTACTCCCCATTGTGGCGCTGGTCTGCTGCAGCTTCCAGAAACAAGCTTCCCCAGAAGCAGGGTGCCTGTGCCCAGCACCCAGCTGAAGGGAAAGCTGCCTCCCTGCCTCCCCTTTCCCAAACCCAACACACACCCTCTCGCCCTCCTGAGTCCCTGGGCTCGATTCCACTCTCTAATCCCTCAGGAAGCCCCTCTACACTGGAGAGGATGTCTTCTCCTTCATACCTGTTCTGCACGTTACACTAGATCCCAAGGCATTCCCATCCCTGGGTTTTGTCTCTGACGAAGGAATGACTCCAGAGCATGGAACTGAAAGTAATAAGGAGTTTGGGGGAGAGGGAGGTGCTGAAATCATACTGTGTTAGTCCTAGACAGAAGCAAGAATCAGTGATGAGGACCACTAAACTCCCCCACTCAAGGGAAGCTCCACACAGGCAGGGAATTTTGTCTGCTTAATCACAGCTATATCCCTAGTGCCTAAGACAGTGCCCGGTACACGTGGGCACCCAATACATACCTGGGATTGTTATCAGCTGAACTGTGTCCCCCAAATTCATATACTGAAGCCCTAACCCCCAATACCTCAAAATGTGATGGTATTTGCAAATAGGGTCTTTGAAGAGACAATTAAGGTAAAATGAAGCCATAAGGTGGGCCCTAATCCAGTATTACTGGGGTCCTTATTAAGAGGAGATTGGGACACACAGAGACACCAGAGATGTGCTCACACAGAGGAAAGACCATGTGAGGACACAATGAGAAGGCAGCCATCTGCAAGCCAAGGAGAGAGGCCTCAGAAAAAAATCCAACCTGCCAACGCCTTGATCTTGAACTTCCAGCCTCCAGAACTATGAGAAAATAAATTTCTCCTATTTAAGCCACCCAGTCGATGGTATTTTGTGGCAGCCCTGGGAAAGTACTACAGAGGTGAATAAAAGAGGGATGAGTCCATGCCTACCTTATTCTCCGTTTTCTCTTCTGTGCTCATGCCAGTACACAGTGGGCTCGCATTTAAAAAGGCCACAGAAGCAGCCGATCTCGCCCCATAGCACCACCTGGAGGCTGACATGGCCAAAGCTGCTGGGAACAGAGAGAAGACTGCGCTTCTATCATCCCACTCTCCAGACCTTCCCCCTTCTCCCACCTCCCTGGGACTCTCTAGGGCCAGCCGCTCAGGAGGCTTCTGTCCTCTTGACCAGAGAGTAGCTAGAGAACAGCCCTCAGATGTGATTGCTTGAGAGTTTTCTACTGGCTATCACCCTGTACCTTCCATGCTTACCGATAGAAGAGACCCTGGGAACAAACACTTCTGGGCCTAAGTGTGGTAATGTGGCCCTGGCCACATTATGCCTGGCACTGCTGCAGCCATTTGCTGACCATGAGAGGAGGGAGCTGACATGCAAAGGATGGCACAGTGAGAAACAAAAAATCAGGTCCTTGATGACGTCACTGGGCTGCTGAGCTAACCAACGTTAGGACCACCGTAACTCTGGACTTCTAGTCCTATGAGATACAAGATCTCCTTATTGTAAAGCCGTTTTGAGTTGGTTTCTCTGTTACTTGCAGCCAAAAGCCTCCAGCTACATTACATGAGCTAGAATGCTGACAGTATCAACTTTCTGGTTTTGTTAGGCAAAATCGGTGACTCCTGACTTTTTCAACATATTTTAACATCAAAATATTCTATAGGCCACCCATCTAACAGCAGTCCCATTATCCAACACCTAAGAGCCAATAAACTACTACAACTTCCAGTAACGTTTTTAAGTGAATTTGCATTTTAGACATATAACCCTAACTACATCTAAAAAACACTCAGGCATAATTTTCGACAACACACACAGCATTAAACAAGCCTATAGGCAATCCCTGCTATGCATATGGGTTTGAGGACCCCTGTGTAATTGCACAGCCGTTCTCCTCACGCCAGGAAATTTCTGGTCACCACCTTGAGAACCCTCCGACTAGACAGAAGACCAAAGAGCTTTCCAATTCAGTTTGGGTCCAAGCTCGGCGCTTCTCCTTGTCAATTCAAGTCCAAGTACTATTTAAGACGTGCTTCCCCCCCGTGAAGTCTTCGCAGACCCCTTGACTATCATCAATTCAAAACTGCCCTCAGATGTTTGCATGATCAACCCCACACATACTGGATTTGATTTATTCTCCCCTAGATAAAAACCTGGTCTCTCACTATACTTTTTCCCTAGTATTCCCATGTGATTGATATATTTCCCAAGGGCAGAAAGGCCAGTGATGATGGCAGTAATACTAATGGTAGTGATGGTGGTGGTGATGGTAGTAGTTACTATATTCTAGCCAATGTGCCAGTACTTTACATGCATTATTTAATTTCATCTTCAAAGCAACCTTTGAGACAAGTATATTACTATTCCCATTTTACCAAATGAGGACGGTGAGACAGAGTTGAGGTAACTTGCCCGAGGCCACACGCCAGTAAGCAGCAGAGCTGGGATGGGAGTCATCCATACATACACATCACCCGGAGGTGTGTGGGAGCAGAAAAGTGAACGGGCCTCGTAGGAGCAGGCAGTACCAGCAACGATTCCAAAGGCAAAGTGATCAGAGTGGTAGGAGGAGACCTGAGAGCCCATTGACACTTTTATATCGGAGGGCTAAGAACAGTGATTTGCACCAATAAGGGGTTCCAATTACTGGATGGAGGGATGAATAGGCGGGCAGATGGGCAGACAGACGGATGGGTGGATGGGTGGGTGGGAGATTCTTAAGGAGGACAGGGGTGATTCCACGAAGAAATCATTTAAGAAGACTGCCTCCATGTAGGGCTATTACACCAAGTGTCCCTCAGAAGATGCAACTTGCCCGAGTGGACCTGGAAATGGACACTCCACGTTTATCCCAGAGTTCCTTAGTTATACTGTAGGCCTAGCACTGGGCTGAGGGACCTTGGTGGAGAGAGAGGTAGAGAAGACCTGGAGAAGGGGAGTTGAGAATGACAGACGAGATTAGGAAGCCTGAGGCAGCCCACCCAGGAGCCAGGGACCAAGGCTTGGGGACAATGACTTTGTAGGAGGAGTAGGGCCTTGTGAGGGACCCATGCTTGCTTCATTGTTACTGTGTTAATTTGTCACCTTGCTGTGTTTGCCACTTTATCTTTGTTACTCTGTTACCTTTGCTTCTTAATCAGTTTCCTTGTTGTGATTGTCAGTAAAACCTGAGAGGGCAAAGGGCCTGTATGCAGTCTTTAGGGGACAAGTAAGAGGGAGATGGGAAGACGCACCCCACTGAACCCCCAGACACCAAAGGACTAAAGTGGGTTTCAGCAGCTTTAAAGAGAGAGGCTGGTCCAGCCTTCAGGCCTCAGCCCTGCCAGCCAGGACCGCTGGGTGAAGGCTCTATTTGGTTCCTGGAGAGGTTCGTGGAAAGCGATATCCCAGAGGACAAGGAGAACCTGAGCTGGGGCAAGCCCAGGGTTTGGCCTTAGGGGGTCACTGGCAACTTCTGAGGTGGGATCAGACACACCTGGATTCAAATGAACAAATATTCTTTATTTCATAACTACGTCAATCTCTTCCAACTCCTGTTCTACTTCGGATGTCTGTGGTTTATAATCACTAATCCTGCACGTTCTCCTACTTCTTCCTTCCTTCCACCTTCTGACACAGCCTGAGCACCTCTTCCCGAGCCGCTGCTGTGGCCTCCCCGGTGAGCATTCCCTGCAACTCCTGCCTCTTTCCCTTTCAATCCAGCCTCAAGGTCAGAGGAAACTTTCTAAACCACCGATCCAATCACATCTCTTTCCAGTTTAAAATCCTGCAGGCCAACCAGTCACCAATACACACAAGCCAGACTCCCAAACATGGCATTCGCAGTAGAGCCCTTGAAACACTGTTCTGAGTTGCTGTCCATCCAGAACCTCTGAGGTCTCCCAGATATAAGCCATTTCCTGTCTCTGTGCCTTTGTACCAGCTAGAGCCTCTCCCTGGAATGCTGTCTCCATCTCTTCCATACCCTTCACTGCCACTAACACTCACCCGCTCCTCCTCTGCACATCATTCCTCCTCCCCAAGGGCGACTACTCCCTAAGTCACGTAGCACTACCACCGCCGCGCCTGTCAGCGCCTGTCATTCTTTACTCTCCATCCTGGCTCTTCACGACTGTCTGCTTCTCTCTCCAGCTGCAGGTAAGCTCCATCAGAACAGGACCTTACCTGCCTTGTTCACTGCTCTGCCCCCAGGGCCTAGAACAGAGCCTGGCCAGACAAGGTGCTTACTCTTCACTGAATAAATGAATTAGTAGAATCATGACACTCTCACCACTGTGCTGTGCTGCCCTCTACTAACATCTACCATCCAATTTATAACCATTTACCAGGATAATGGCACTCCTCCCTCCACTATGAACTCAGAAGAACAAGGAGCCGTGTCTCATGCATCCCTGTACCCCAGGCACCTGACACATACCAGCTGCCCAATGTCAGCCACATTATTTTCATGACGGACACATACACAATCCCCTCCCTTTTTTTCAATGAATTATTAATACTTTATTATTTCTTTGCTCATTACTGTTACACAAGTTTAGGAAGAGGGAAAAAATAAAGATGTGTTGTGGTATTGAACTTTTAAAAGGTCTAAAAGCTCCCTTTTAAAAAGGGAGATCAGGAAGGTTCCAGTAAGCCAAAGAACTAGAAGACCTCACAAAAGGGCCCATGCTGGTTGACTTTCTAAAAATTAAATATCTAATTTTTCTGGTTTTCCATTTATAAACAGTGCAAACAATACAGAAACGTAGGAGGTAAAAAATGAGAGTTCTTACCAAGTCCCAAGTCCTAAATAAATGATCACTGTTAGCATTTGAGGTATATTCTTCTCCCCCAAAATTAATGCATATAAAAACTTTATATAGGGGCCTGCCCGGTGGCGCAGCGGTTAAGTGCACGCGCTCCTCTGCAGCGGCCCAGGGTTCCCCGGTTCGGATCACGGGCATGCACTGACGCACCGCTTGTTAAGCTATGTTGTGGCGGCGTCCCGTATAAAGTGGAGGAAGATGGGCAGGGATGTTAGCCCAGGGCCAGTCTTCCTCAGCAAAAAGAGAGGAGGACTGGCAGATGTTAGCACAGGGCTGATCTTCCTCACAAATAAAAAAAAAAACTTCATATAATACATACTCATTTTATACACACACACATAATACAACGAAAATAGGACCACACTATACATACTGATCTATAGTCTAACTTTCTCACATAAATTCTTTGCCACCTTTCCATAACAATACATAAGCTGATCTCATCATTTTCAACAGGTTTATAATATTCATTATGTGGTTTTCCTGGAGTTTATTTAACAACCCTTTATCGATGAATGTTTTAAAACCTCAGTTTGTCACTAAAATAAACACTATGGTGAGGAACATCCTTGTACACACTGATAGAATTCTTTCCTCGGGATGAGCTCTGTGAAGTAGAACTGCCGGTTCACGGAACATGCGTATTTGGCATTTTAGTCCCTACTGCCAAAATGCCCTCCAGAAAAGCTATACAACTTAGACAGTAGTACATAAAATTTTCCCCCACCCCCACCTCAATCAAGAGTGTTTTTGATCAATGGAGCTAATACATTCAGCAGGATCAAGTCTCTCACCCACAAACTGTCCTTGGCACTAATACATACTCACTTCACCAGTTCTGCCTCTTCAAGAAAAACTGGCATGGTTCTATTCCTGCCCAGGGTTCAAGAGCCTTGGCAGGGTCAACTCTGGGCCACACTAGAGGCACACATAACTGCACAGACCTTAAGTGAAGACGATTATTCCACAGAAGGATCCTTAGCTCTGGGCTCTGACCACAAAGCAAAGTGATCACAGGTAGGCCCCCTGTCCTGTCCACATACAGAGAGCCTGTAGCTTCCACAAGACACACCCTTATGAATGAGCTGTGCTGGAGCTGAGACGTACACCCCCACTCATCATTCCTGCCCGATAAGGGACTTTGGCAACCACGAGAGCAGAACGAGGGCGAGGAGCAAATACTTTAACAATAGAAAAAGAAGTTCTTTAAAATAAAACCCACTGCCCACCAATCAGGGAAGCAGAAGATTTCACACTGCCAGTGTCCTTAGGGAAAAACTGTTCTTCATTAACCTACTTTCAATAGGAATACTGATCAACACTTTGAGCATCAAAACATTTGTTTAATTTTTTGAAGAATATTTCTACAATTCTTCCTTGTCTTCTTAAACAGTTCACTAGACAGAAGCACGATCCTTAAGGATCAAGTCATAGCGTGAACACCCAGCGTGCCACATGCTAGATGATGGTGCTGACCACTCAAAACAATGAGGGTTACAAAAACCAGTTTTGTATATTTTTCAAATGTGCCTACTATCGTGTCTATCTCCTCCTATATCATCAGCTCTCACCTCTCTCTCTAGCAGAGGCCCCCTCTCTACTTTAGAGCCATAAATGACCCCTTCCAGCCATTTATGAGAAGCAGAAATTAAGCAGGTTAGAATTGCAAATACATTAAGAATAAATAGGCAGCACATAGAGAGAATCACCTATGAGTGACCTAGCTAAGTTTGAGAAGGTCGCCTGTGAGTGAAATGGTTAAGTTCTGGTGCAGAGATTTGTGAAAACTAATTCAAGTGCCATCGTTACATCTGAATACGTGCCTTAAAACGGCTTGCAGATAACTCTATCGCGTCCTTGGGTGAGGGATTTTGTTTTTGACTAGAGGCAGGCAGCTGGCTGGCCGCCAAAGCAAAAAGCATAAGGAGGAGTGGAAGGGTGAGCCCAGGTCTCAGGCCCAGGGTTTTGGAAAGAACACATCACCTGCTCTCCTCCACAGAAAGTGAGCCCAACGTCCAGTCACACAGGCACAGCACCACAGTAAACAAGGCTTCCACTGGCATCACGCTGCTGCTGAGAAAAGCTGTTGCAAACGTTGTTCTTTCTTTCCCTTACTTAAGCTTTCTGGAAAATCTCCAACTAGCCAACAATTTGGAGAGAGTTTTACAACCAAAACTCGCCTCCCAGACACAGCAACTTGAGATCTACAAGTGTAACATCGCCTGGTGAAAAGAGTGCTGGGGTCAAGGTCAAGAGGTGCCCTTGGGCCAGTCACATGCCCTTTCTCAGCTGGGTTTTCCCATCAGTGTAAAATGGGGGTGACACCTGCTCTTCTCTGGGAGGAGGACTGTGGTGGAGAGTGTGAGGAGATGCGACTGTGACCACCAGTACTCTGATGGGGGTCAACCAAGCTGACTCTCCCACTGCAGCCCAGAGCGTTCATGAACTGCAGGACACATGCATCAGGAGTGTCACAGGTGGTCCAGCCACACCAGAGGATCTTGAGAGTCCTAGAAGCAGCCACAGAGGAAAGTGACAAGTTTCCAATTCAACACGTGGGCTGCAGCCTGGGAGCTCCTGTCAGCTTTAGAAGTATCTACGGCAATGGCTTTTAACAGCAGATTCACCCTCTGTCAGAGGAAACCTTATATCCAACCCCAACACATAAAACAGATGAAAAATGGTATTAGAATTTCTTAACTATTTAAGTTATAGTATTTACACATTATAAATACAAAGACACTGTTCTCACGAAAATAAGTTTAAATCACAAATGAAGCATCTAATTTATTTCTCTTTTATTTTGTCTACAATATACAGAAAATGTTGATTCACAAATAGTTGCAAATGGTATCTCTTTAGCCTTTTCCTTGCAGCCTCAGGAATCCATTCAAAATTAAACTGACCCAGAAACCTGAAGTCAGGACGATAGGAAATTTTTATTTTAAAGTTAGATAACATTTCATATTAGGAAATGTTCAATTCGGAGGGAGCTGAAGAGTGGTTTCACCGGCCAGTTTAAGCTTTTATTTCTGGAGGAAAACACTGTGAAAATCTATCTTAGACCACAATTCAGTGTTCGATGAGGTCAGCTCTAAAAATCCCCAGATACCCGGTACCAGGCTCTGACAGATATTCATGCAAAATTTCAAAAGAATCAAATTTATTTTGTTTCGCACATTAAGTTCAAACTAAGTTGCAATTTCATCACTGACGCTCCACCAGACTTTGTAAATAAGCATGGTGGACACACGCCTGTGTTGCCTAATGGAGCTCATTCAATTTATTCTAAAATCAGCAAGATACAAAAAGGGGGGAACCAGACTATACTTGAGAGATTTCGGCAATGGAGCTTCTCTGTGAGTCAATGTAAAAAAGTGATTTATCTCATTTGAAATATCTGTATCTCAACCTTTCCTTGAGCGGTCAACAAACTGTAGCATGAAAATGTAAACTCCTAAGAATTATTATCCACATCATTACAAACAACTCATAAAAGTAAAAAGACAACATCTTAGTATAATGTACACACTGTATTTTACATGTATAGCACCATCCTAAAAGGTTATCTACTGAATAAGCAGAATTTGTATATACGACACAACTTTTGGTAATAGTTGGTATACAAACCAGTATTTCAGCAATTTTTGCTGCCAATGTTCTCACAATATCAGATGACATTTTCTTCACTTCTCTATGTGTCAAGTGTTTGCAAGAATGTTCTTTCTCGTGTTTGCCTGGATAAACACATAAACACGCAAGCAGAATGTGGACAACAGCACCATCCACACTTCCACCAAGGTGGATCGTAAGAGCACGCGCAACCCAGCCTTGGAATGTCCACTAACCGGGGTGAGCACTGAGGGTCTTCTCTGCGCTGCACCACTTTACAATGACACCAACTATTTTCACAGAGGATTGTGAGGTGAGAACTTTGAAGCTATGAGTGCATTTTCCCTGTTAGACTGAAACTTGGTGGTAGAATTTTAGGATTCTAAAGGACTGGGTAAAAACCTGTGGCCTAGGAAAATGTGAGAAGATACAGAAGACCTGCAGATTCTCAAAAACGGAAATGACTAGAAAGAAGAAATGTGGACTCCCAGAGAGCTTCTGTCAGCTCAGCCCTCAAGCCAAGCAATGAGTTCACCTTCAAGGGCAGTGGAGAACTTTAGTCCATTCCACTCTCCTTTCCTTCCCAGAGGATGGAGGCTCTTTTCATTCATTCACTCACTCATTCATTAATTCCATCATGCCACATATATCCATTGGATGTCTACTTTGCAAGGCAAAGGGCTAGGCATATGCATGGCCTATGTTTTCATTAGCATAAATTCAATTATATTTTATTTTGGAGAGTTCAGCAATATCCTTAAAGGTAACCAAAAACGTGACCATCACCAGAACCAGGACTCACTTCTGTAACAAAACAGGCAAATGTTAGCTGTTATTATCACATCCAAATACTGTGACTGGTGCAAGAAGGCCTTGAGCTTCTGGGTACCAGGCAGGATACAAAGATAATATCCAGTTCCTGCCCTCAAGGGGCTCAGAGGGAGAGAACGGGGTAAATCCAACACATAGAGGACAATGTGATTAATGCTAAGGCCGAGTAACAGTATGGGGGACTATGGGAAAGCAAGGAAGGCTTAGTTATATGATCCTGTAGGAGCTGGGAAGGCTTCTGTGAAATGATGTACATTCTTCTCCTCAGAGAGAAGCAAGAGCTGGACAATGGGCAAGAGTATATCCCAGGGAGATGCAACTAGAAGACAGTGTGGCTAAAATACAGGAACACTGGGTGGAGTGGCCGGCCAGGAGGTTAGGAGAGAGCGCCAAGACTTTCTCATCGGTAGAGTTAATATGATTCAGGTCACCTGGTCTCAGAGACCTCGGTCATCTGTAACTTCTCAGAGGGGAAAGAGTGGCTGCTGCAGCAAATTCCACAGACCAAACTGAGTGGTCACACTGCATTCTCCCTATGCTTGGCAAAAGGCTTGTCCAACACACACATCATCTTTCTCTGGTCTAGGTACATGAAGGGGAGCTCCCACAACCAACAAACCACAATGCCGACTCAGCCGTAATAGAAGATAAATATAATACACGTCTCGGACTTGGCAGGAGTTGAGTTCCTCTGACATAACTCTTTCCATGCTCTAACAACCATGCAGTTTTTTAAAAGCACGTCCAGGGCCACTCTGCTTCCAGGGGATTCGGGGTTTTAGCCAATTTGCTTAGAAGATGGCTGTGCAAATTTGCACTACCCCATGAGCCGGGATTTGAAAAGGAAGGGAGGGATCTCCAGCTATAACAGGGAAGAATTTTAATAAAAAGCAGAACCCAGAGCCCATGCAGTCGATGGCTGCTCTTGCAGGTCAACTCACGCTGGGCACTGCTCACCCCGCTCTCCCAGGGACGCAGGAACTAAATTCCAGTGGCCCCAAAGGCACTCACTCCAAGGATATATTCTGAATGCCTATTATATGCAAAGCACTGTGGAGAATATAAGGGTGTGCAAGCCGCAGCCTGTACCCTAAAAGAGCTGACAGTTTAAGAAGAAAAGACACTTACAAAGGATGCTAAAACATGCTGGATGGTGCAAGTGACATTACAACATTGACAGGCCAAAGAAAGTGAGGATCCCCTTCTGGTAAAGGAGGAAGAGAATAGGAGACTTCCTGAAGGAGGCAGCTGTAGAGAAAACAAGGAGGTTTTTTTAACAGACAAAATAACGGAGAAGGTGGTCCTCTTTTTTGAGCACTTGCATCACTTAAATCTCCCAACAACCCAGCGTGCTAGGTGCCATTATCTCCATGGGCCGGAAAGGGAAACCCAAGCTCAGCAAGGGTGAGTGACTTGCACAATGTCACCCACATCGTCAGTGGCAGAGCCATGAACCAAAGCCCTCATTCTCTGCTAAGGGAAGCCTTCCCAGCCGAGGGAATGGCAAGAGTACAGCACATTTGGGGAACGATGACAATCCAATCTGTAGAAGGATGCCTCGTAGGGCATTAGGCTAGAAAGATGCACTGAGACCACACTGCAGAGGCTTCATACACCAGGCCGGGGAGGATGCGCTCCTTGGTCGGGTGATGAAGCAGGTAGGGAAGAGGAGGCTCCTGAGAAATGAGCACTGGGATCAGGTGTAGTGGCTGAGAGCCACTGGAGCCAGCCAGTCCGGGTCCAAATCTCAACTCTGACACCTACTAGCTGCGTAACTTTGGACAAGGTACTTAATTTCTCTGTGCCTCCACTTCCTCATCTACTAAATGAAGATGATAATACTATCTACTGCACAGAATTATTGTGAAAATTAAATGAATTGCAAAGCAACAGGAATAATGCCACCCATAAGAAGTGCTCTAGAAGTATTATTGGATAATGATGATGATAATGGTGCAACTTAATTAACCAGATGAGACACACTGAGGTTGGGAGATTATCTCAGAGATGGACTAGAGTCATCCAGAGGAGAGAAGATGGCGGTAGCTTCAGGGGGAACGGAAAGGAAGTAACCGGTGTGAGAGATCAGAGAACTCAGACAGGGAGAGAAGTTTCACCGAGGCTTGCAGCCCGGGAGGAAGGGAGTGCTACTGGAATCGCCGCTCAGCCATAAGAGCCCTCGACAAAGACTCCAAGGATTCCTTGCCAGACTCTGCTCCTTATACATGCAGGTGCACTGCTCTGAGCCTCAAATCTGCCATCTCTAAAATGGAGCTAGCAATCTTGACCCTTCCAACTCTTGGCACTGTGATGGAGCATTAAATCGACAGTGGACCTGGAGACATTAAGAAATAAAGCACTGTACAGATAGAAGGCATGATGCAAAAGAGGGAGTTGTGATGAGGGACTAGTGTGGGGAATGAGCCCAGAGAGAGAGAAACTCTACTTAACCTTGTCCATGATGTTCCCAGATAGTGAGACCAAGGGTCAATTTTAACATCCCCGCCCTGCACAGCTGCAGGCTGCTACCAGCCCAGGACCACCGGCACCTGAGGCTGCCACGGCACTGAGGGTAGAACACACAAAGGGTCTGGTTCAAGGGGCAGACCAGGGCACACCAGGGATAAAGGGGGTCCACAGAAAAACCGCATGGCTCTACCTCCTCCAGCTCTCCAGTTACAAAGCCTGAGAGCAGATCAAAAGAGGATTCTGGAGCCAGCCAAAGAGAGATGGGGATAGAAAACTAGCCCTCCGGCAGTTTGCCTTCCACCATAACCAAATGCTTGTTTACATTTTCTGCATTATCTTGTCACTAGTTGGATAGGATTTCTTATACAAAGCCATCTTTTTTATGTTGAGTGTAGCCTACACAGTCCAGGAGACCATAAAGATCAGCAGCTGACAGTCCCTATGTAAGTTTTCTTTATTTTAGCTTGGTAGGAACTCAGGGCCCCCAGCCCCGAGTCTCTTCTCTGGCCGACCCTGCACCTCCCCATCATATCATGCACCACAGTAGACTGGCACGATCTCCTTAACACAACTCTCTCTCCCACTCCCCTGGAGTTCCTTGAAGTTCCCTAACTAGCCTGGAGTTCTCATTCTTCTCTCAATTCCCACCACCCAACATAGACCCTGGTATAAAATAAACTGAAATTTCACACCATCTTTTGGAACCCAAAGACAGTGAGAACCCACAGGCACAACCCACTCCAATCACTCAACCTTCCCCTTCCTCAAAACAGCCCTTCAGCATAGCAGCACCTCAACTATTCAAGCCTCCCTGTTTGGTTTACCAGAAACCTAATTTCCCAGATGAAAAGAAAGGCCTAACTTAGGTTTGAGATCTTAGTTGTGTTTTGTTTTACATTTTGTTTTGTTTGATACAGGTTCTGGAAAAGTAAAAGCCCTTATCGCTCCAAAATATAGTTACTAAAACTAAAACACTCCAGCATAGTGTTGGACTCCCTTCAACCAACTTTTTCAGCTGACTTTCAACAGTTTTAAAGTTGATAAACCGGAGGAAGCCTTTATTTAAAGAAAAGAAAAAGAATCTAAGTAAACAGCTCCCCATGTTCTCTAAGAATTTGGACTCTAAGAACATAGTCTGTCCACACAAGGATAAATGCAGTTTTATTAAAGAAAACACAACGGGCTTACACACACTCTTCAAATAGTGTACACGGTACACACGAAGAAGCAAACAGAAATTCAAAGGGAGTGGGACATCAGGGTGACCAGCGGGAGACCACGATGGTTTTGCTCAAAGGCTGAACTATAAGGCGGGTCTGTGCCAGAGAGAGCCTCCTTGCTTCATCCTCGCCAAGGTAATCTCTCCCACTGACGAACACACGGAGCTCAGGAAATGACTCGAGAATCATGCAGTGGAGCGACTGTGATTGCTCTCAAAACTTATAATCTACAAAACCAAGCCCCTTGGCACCAAATGTGTTAAAGGCCTCAAATACTACTGGAGTTTCAATGTATTCCAAATATAGACCAAAAATCATAAACTAAGGAGGGAAAGCGGCAGTGTTTTAAATAATGGACCAACTCCATCCAAATATTCCACACTTCTCATCTCAGAGTGAGGGAAAATGAGAGTCAAGAAACACAATTTCTAGAAATTCTTCCATGACGAGAAGAAAAGTTTTTAAGATCACTGTGGCTTTTAAGAATGCTAGCAGAAACTAAAATATATGCAAAACATTTCTACTGCACTCCACAGATAAAACGTCACTTCTTTGTTTAATAATTTAAATATGTATGTACATTCACAGTTTGGTTTCTCTCACTACTTGAGCATTTTCAAGCACCTGGATGTGAGTTATAACAATGAAGATTCTGCTCCTGTCCATAAGGAGCTCACAAGTTGGGCATTTGTATGTAAAATGAAAGGGTTTATTAAATGGGTGATGCTAATTTCTCTAAGGGATTTTTAGTAACAGAGAAGAGGTCCAAAGCTCTCTGCAGTGATATTTTATGTTAGTTTATGTTAGTTAAAAAAAACTAACATAACCAGAATCATCTAAAGGGAGATGCTGCTAATCCCAAGGTGGTGGAATTTGACTCAGAGTATTATTGACCAGAGGACCTGCTGGGTGAGAAGGCCCATGCTAGGTATTGATCGTCATCAATCTCCAGTCTTCATAATGCATTCAGACCACTTCGTCAACTTTCGTAGATTAAAACACTCCCAGAGTGTGCGCGTTCCGCTACTGGCGGCCCGGGTTCAGATCCCGGGCACACACCGACGTACCGCTTCTCCGGCCATGCTGAGGCGGCGTCCCACATACAGCAACTAGAAGGATGTGCAACTACGACACAAAACTATCTATTGAGGGTTTGGAGAAAAAAAGGAGGAGGATGGCAATAGATGTTAGCTCAGAGCTGGTCTTCCTCAGCAAAAAGAGGAGGATTAGCATGGATGTTAGCTCAGGGCTGCTGTTCCTCACAAAAAAAAAAAAAACACTCCCCAGCCTGTCCTCAATTCCATGGTCAATAACTACTGCTTCCCCCAAAAGACCACACATGCACTTTAATCCATCTGAATCATTTCTCAAACGATGGGCTGAATTCAAACTGGGATCCAAATCCAGACAATTCTAGACAAAGCTCATCTCCAACTAGAGGGCCAGAAGCTCTGGCTCCTGGGATTTCATTCATTGCAACTCATTTAACAAATATTTATGAAGCACCAACTGCCAGGGATTTTCTAGACACTGAGCAATTACACTGGCAAATAAAACAGACATGGAACCTTCCCTTGTAGGGCTTACAATCTAGCGGGGAAGTCAGATAATCAACAAACTAAGTTTATTGAGGGAAATAAACAGGATGCAGTGATTCGGAATCACAAGCAGCCGGGCTAGGGAGGAGACAGGATAGGCATCTACTGGATAGGATGGTTAGGTTAGGAAAGTCTCTCTGAAGAGAACCCTACAGAAGACATGTTCTTATAACTCTCAAAATATCCATCACAAAGGCTGGTATGATGGTTACTGAAAAATATTCTGAATAACCAGTAGATATAATTTTAAAAAGACAAAAATATTTTAAAAAATAGAATGAAGCTAATCTACAAACTTAACCTGAATAAAAACAGTTTCTGAAAACTTTTTTGAACTAGACAAAGTGTATCTGAAATTAAATAGATAAATAAACTTGTGAGAGAAGCCAGGAAAAAAATCTTAAAAAAGAGAGTAATGGGAAATAAGTAGCTATATTAGGTATTAAAATCCATTACAGGGGCTGGCCCAGTGGCGCAAGCGGTTAAGTGCACGAGTTCCACTTCAGCAGCCCAGGGTTCACGGTTCAGATCCCGGGCACACACTGGCACACCGCTTGTCAGGCCATGCTGTGGCAGCGTCCCATGTAAAGTAGAGGAAGATGGGCACAGATGTTAGCTCAGGGCCAACCTTCCTCGGCAAAAAAGAGGAGGATTGGCATCGGATGTTAGCTCAGCGCTGATTTTCCTCACCAAAAAAAAAAACAAAAAAAAAAAACCATTACAGAGCTATGGCAGTTAAAGGTCCAGGTAGATAATGGAACATATATGAATTTAGCATATGGATCCATGGAGAAAAGAGTCAATGAATAGTGTTGGGACAAGCCAATCAACTAGGTAAAAAGGTCTGGATCCCTACCTCACTCTTTATTCCATACTAAATAAATTCTAGACACATTCAACTATGTAAAGTGTACTATGACTTCATTTATTAAGTGGAAGACTTTTCTCCAATAATTTTGAAGACAGTCTTTTGCACGTAAATAAAAAACCTAGAAATCATAAAGGAAGAGTTGATGAATCTGAGTTAAAATTAAGTTCTGCATGGAAAAGTTACACAACAGGCAAAGTCAAAAGGCAAATGACAAACCTAGAAAGAATATGTGCCATTACCCCACCCCACGGTCCCCTGAAGTTTCCCTGAGATATTAGCAGAGTTTCTCAAATTTTACTGTGCATACTGTTCACCTGCAGTCTTGTTAAAATGAAGATTCTAATTCAGCAGGCTTGCGGGAGTGGGGGGTGTTTCAGATTCTGCATTTCTAACAAGCTCCCAGGATATGCCAAGTAGCTAAATGTTATAGAACTTTTCTAGTTAAAGAGATGTGGGGCTAGAACCAGTGGGGCTCAGCTACCTTATAAGAATCACCTGGGAAGGTTTCAGAACACAATCGCCCACGCTTCACCACTGGCCATTCAGATTTAGAAGATCCAGGATGAACAGTAGGAATCAGTTCCTTTTTTTTAAAACTTCCTGGATGACAAAGATATTCAGCCTGGATTGAAAACCAGTGGACAAGAGAATCTGAGTCACTTTCTGCTCTTTCTGTGCAGAGACCTGTCTGAACTGGTATTTTCAAACCAGTCCTTTCCCAACCCAGACCCCACCTGCCCTCCCACCCCCACACGTCACGCTTCTGCAGCCTTGTCCCAACACATACTCCTCCCAAAACAAAGGCTGACAAACGGGAGAGAGCACAGCAAAGGAGGACCAGGAGCACGGCTAAGCAGCATTCCAATTATGGCATCCCCGCTCGGTCATTTTTAACCATTTATTTATCAGCTGTGTGATCCTGGGCAAGCCTCCTTATCTCTTAGACTCCATTTCCTCATTTACAAAAACCAAGCTGTCGTGAGGGATAGAGTTAACCTACTGAAAGAACTACGTAAATTGTAGAGCATCCTATGAGCATTATTTTTTATTAGATATGTGACCTTTGGCAATACATTTAAGTCTGAACCCCTCACGTCCACATCCCAATAACTTTCTACATCGTCCCCCTTTCCCATCCCCTCTCAATTTAAAGAAAAAAAAATTCTCCAGGTTTCCACTTTCTAAATATACACACCAAACTTTATGAACCAAACAGGTAGAACATAACATGTCATAACAAGCCTAAGCTAAAAATGGCTTCAAATCTGTAAAAGAAGCCAACAGACAAATACTGCATATCCATCGCTAACGTACATGGTATGGGTTTTCCAAAACAAATTCTACCTTCTTAACTTCTATTCTGTTATTTGTAAATTTGAAGTCTCATCTAAATCTTCTTCCCTGCTCACTGGGACTGCCACCCCACCCTCATCTGGGGAACAGTGCGGGAAGCAGGCATTTTGTTTCTGACACCATCCCCACAGGCACCCATCTTATTGGTCTCCTCAAGAGAGGCATTTGAGATTTAATCCATTTGCTAATAAAATCCATTGAATTTGGAAGATTCCCTGAAAGAGGAAGCTTGGAGCACGTGCATCATATACACAATGGATTTATCATCTGGAAGCATTTGCCAAAGGCCACTGGAAGCATGCCTTCTGCATTGCTCAGAGGTGGGAGGGGAGGAAGTAAGGGGTAGCGCCACCAGGCAGGACACTCAGGTCTAATGACACACCTGGCTTGCCTCTTTCCAGATGCTCAGCCAACCAGAACTCCTCAGCGCCCTGGGGTATGACTAGGAAAATTCCTCACCTGCCACGTTTGAACCAAGCACCACACAACCTAAATTCACAAGGTGCAGCAAAAAGGCCTAAGTAATAAGGCCTTGAAATCTTGCAGTCTGAGACACAGATTAGGGGGAAAACCCTAATTGTTACCGCCCAGTTAGCTAAACTAAACATCCAAATGCTATTCCCGTGGACGGAATCCACACTGGAGGACAGGGCCCAGGACAGCAGCCCTTCAAGGCAGACCAAGCAGAAGCCACGTGCTACCACCCTGAGCTGCCTCTGGTGGGTAGGGCCTCTCCAGAACACCACACAGGGCTTATTTCCCAGCAAACTAGCTGGCCAGAGACCATCTGGTTTCAATTAACAGAAACCCACTCCCACTAGCTGAAGGGAGGAAAGAAAGGTAGGAGAAGATGGGTTCACTCTAAGGCCACAGGGTCTCTCAGAAGACCCCAAATCAGGAACTGCAGCCAGCCCTCATGGGAAATGGAACCAGGAAATGGAAAACCATCCGGAAATAAGACTATTCCCACGATCTCTCATCTCCTCCTCTGCACAACTGCTTTGTTCTTTTCTCCCTGCAAAGCCGCTTTATTCCACGCTGCTCTGTGCCCATGGGTCAAACATCTACTCCCCAGTTAGCTTTTCCCCGAACTAGAGTGTAAGCATCCAAGACAAATGAGGATTGCTATCTCAATCTCCAAATTTTCAGGAGACAGAGTTTAAGCCAGCTTGGGTCAGATGTCCCCCTTTGATCCAAACATCAGAGAGAAGGTAGGTAAGCTGGTGTAACTACAGCAGTTATCTACCTGTCCGACACAACTGCAAAAAATAACAATATAAATGACAACAGCTTAATGAACTCTGACCTTTGTTAAAGCCACAAGGTTTTCCAAAGGTACCATCTTGTCTTCTTATCACTCCAAGGAAACACAGCTGTACAGCCAGATCCTCAAATAACAGACAAATGTCTTCTTTGTAGCCTGCTTGTTGGTTGCTTGGGTCGGAGAAAAAAGCATTTTGTTGTTATCAAATAGGAATTTATTTCTGGTTCCTCCTTTCCTCTTTACAGGAGGATTCTCAGCAGGAATCCTGCCTGGAAACGGGCAGAACCTGGACAATACATGAAAATGTCCTTGAGACCATGAACGCAAAGGTCGGGGAGAGATGCAGCTATAGTGAAGACACACACAACACACACACACACAGAACTGAAGCCTTCTGGGGCAGGCGTACTAAAACTAATTTTCCATAGGAAGAATCTGTTTGGTCTAAAGGTTAAGCAAGGCTCCTTCCTTACAAAAGCCACTGGGTTTTTCATAAAAGAGCCCCAAAGAGTCCATCGGTCAGGGTCTATTTCACCTAAGGCAACAAACACATTCCTCACAGATCATGGGCTGCTCTGTGTGGTTGCTAATAAGATAATCTGTTACAGGAGGCTTACAAATCCATTTACATTGATTTTAATTAATGAATCAATCCCTGGCCCCGAACAACTTGGTCCAAAGAAGGTAGGCAATTCAAGATTCAGTGCGTACTCCCAGCCTGAAATCCACATTAAAAAGAAGTTAACTCTCAGATCAATGCAGGACGAATAAAAATAATTGGGTTTCTAACTCGCACAACATAAGGAAAATTCTCTTCCAAGTTTAGACAGTAACTCTTCACATGATAATGAGAGGAATATATTTTCAGTGATTTCCTAATAAACTTACCTAGGACTAAGGGTTTTTGTTTTTTAATTTTAACAAGCTTGAAATCTGGAAGACCAAAGTCAGACATTATGATTCTCAAATCTCGAAAATCACAATGAGGGCCGGCCCGGTGGCTTAGCGGTTAAGTGCTCGCGTTCCGCTACTGGCGGCCCAGGTTCGGATCCCGGGCGCGCACCGACGCACCGCTTCTCCGGCCATGCGGAGGCCACGTCCCACATACAGTAACTAAAAGGATGTGCAACTATGACATACAACTATCTACCGGGGCTTTGGTGGAAAAAAAAAGGAGGAGGATTGGCAATAGACGTTAGCTCAGAGCCGGTCTTCCTCAGCAAAAAGAGGAGGATTAGCACGGATGTTAGCTCAGGGCTGATCTTCCTCACAGAAAGAAAAAAAAAAAAAAAGAAAGAAAGAAAATCACAACGAGCCCACCTTTCTCAACAGTTTATCAGAACCTTTTAGTCTAGACTGAAGTTGAACAGAGAATTACCCAAACACAAAATACAAATGACAAGAAGGAACAAACTGGCACTCACCAGCCTGGCTGTGCTCTGAATCAGCCATGCTTCATTAAAAAGGCAGGCAAACTTTTGCATTTGCTTTTATTTTATCCTTTACAAAGGCTGAAACAGAATTTGGCCTTTCTGAGCTATTGCCAGCTATGAATCGGAAACAAGCTCAATTTAGAAGATAGCATCAATATATGACGGCTCATCATTTCATTTTTTTTTCTTCTTTTTCCTTGTCTTTTCAGAGTTTGTCCAAACACTCTATTTTTAGACTTCTATCAGAACTTCCAATGATTCCATATAAACCTATAGTGGAAAAATAAGTCTAGTTTCAGCCCCATTTTCTCTAATCCCACAGCTAGCCAACACCAATTAGCGTAGGAAAAGAACTGAAGAGTTGATAAATGAAAACGCATCACACTCAATTTTAATTTTTTTCAAGATCGAAAAAGTGCATAAATTCACAAGCAAAGCATAAAGCAGGAGTGAGCACCAACCCCACACAGGTGGGGACACCAACCCGCGTCCACTCCAACTAAGGAGACAGACAAGTGGAGGCTGCTCATAAAAGAGACAAACACAAGTTGCAGCAGACCCATTATATTGGGAGATCACCACCTCATGGTTCTCCTTTAATTTTTAAAATATTTAATAGAACAGTTACCAAATTGATTTTGGAGTCAGTAAGACTGGCCTGAAACACTGCAAAAAGAACCAAAAAAAGACCCTGTGTATAAGGAAGTAAATTGCAAGTAAGAGCAAGAGACAAGCCAGACCTCGGGAGGGCTGGCACGCGCCTGTGTTCTCTGTTCTCTCTCTCTCTCTCTCAACTGGGCGAACAGAACAAAAGAAGTTGATACTTTAACTATACATATGGACTCCAGAGCTTTCTGCCTAATGTCTGCTTGCATGCCCACAAGTTTCAGGATTCACTGAAACACTAAAGCTCCTTGAAACATGTGCCATACGTTTGTTGGGGCATTTCATGGGACCGCGCCTGCCGCCTTTCCTGGCTGAGTTGTGCAGGGCTGCACAGCAGAGCTGGGTATGCCAATGCAGCCTGACATTCAGATCAAGACCACAAATTATAAACAGTTTCAGTAAATGGACTCAAGAGCCTTTGTTCCCCCGATATACATCTTCCTACCGCTTACAAAGGCAGGCAGCAGAACCTAACCACCAACGCGACTATAGCCAGGACTGGGAAAGGAAGTTATTGAAGCCTGGATTTCCTGCTTTTGCTTGTAGCCAAGAACTATGAGGTTTGTAGTGGTTTCAGGAACTGACTCATCTAATGATTCACGGATAAGACACTGCTTTTAATATGCTTCTGACCCTAAGACTCAGGAACTTCAAAACCAATCTGAACCTCTCTGCTTCACTCTTATTTGCAAATGAATATTCACGGCAAAATAAACAAGAGGACAACGGTTAATGAAACAATGAAAACATCATGCCAACGGCAGGAAAAGTGGAATGTGGACATCATATTTGAAGCCATAATCAAAAGCCTAATCTGTGGGCTGTGACTTGACAGCGTCCAAACTTCCCAAAAGTGGCTAACAGGTGGGATGAGGTTTATTTTTAGATGTCATTCCCCTAGATGTAAAAATAGATTCAGCACAGCAATATTTTAATTCAGACGCATCTGGGGTTGTGACTCTAAATACCCAGGATGTAAAGAGGCATGTGGCTTTGGATTTAACTGTTACAGTTGCGAACCAGGGAGAGGTCAGGGTTAGCTGACCAATGAGTAATGGGTAATAAAGGACTCATAGAGGAATTCACTGTCTTAAATCATCCTCTACAGAGGACAGTAATTCGGTGTTTCCACCCGTCCTCTGACCAGTCTTTCCTTTCCCCCACCACACACACACCCCCCGCCACCCCCAATGCCGGAGAGCAAAGCTCTCTAAAAGTATAGTCAGGAGCTGGCACCTCTGGCTGCTCCCTGTGATGTCCCCACAAATTCGTTCATCGCCGAGAAGTCCCACTAGGGAAAAGTTTCCAATCCCCCCTCGCCCACCAATCCTTGGGTTTTCCCTGCCCCCCAGTATAGGACATTAAGCTCAGGACCAGTTTCTAGGTGGCTTTCAAACTGTTTACAGATTTCAACACAAGCCCAGTCGCACTGAGGGAAAGAGAGAAAATAAAAATGCAGGCTGGTTTGGGGGTGGGGATGGAGGAAGCAGTAAGAACAGTTGACCAGGCAAGGCCAAAGGGCAGGGGCTGGCTGGCAGGCGCTGCTCGGCTGGGCTCCTCCTGCAGATTTACTGGCATGACGTCAGTGGCTCCAGTCCAGCCTTTTCCCTGGTAGCTTTTACCACTTGCCTCCTGAAGCCTCCACTATGTCAGGGAGCCACAGGACCACAAAGAAAACTCCCTTCGTGAAACCGAGTTTACCTCGGGGCACAGAGGCCGCCTGTGAATTACAGGGCTCCGCACCCTCTCTGTGCCCATGGAGGAAAGGGGAGGGAATAAACCCCTACAATACTGTACTTTCCTTAGTACAGAGGAACCATTAAATGAAGCCTGCTGCCTTAAAAATAAATAGATAAAAGGCGGGGAGTGTTAAACGAGTATGCAAAATTTCACAGGACAGGACGCTGGTTAATTTCTCAGGGATGTCACGCAAGATGATAATTTCAGGACTATTCACTCATTCTGTTGCGAGGCTAAGTTGGCTGGACTGTGAACGCATACGGCTTTGTTTCAGCAACAAAACAAAAAAGTATTACTGAAGCTAAAATTCTAGGCCTGAATGGAACCTCTGAAGAGAGTATTATCGTTTATCTTTAAAATGAGATTTTTTTTTCTTTTTTTCTTTTTTTGTCAAAGTGCATATCCTGTGATGCACCAACATGGGCCTAAAACAATTTCCAAGCAGCAAAGATAGTACTAAATTTAAATTACTAAAAATAAGGCTAATAGATCTGTTAAACAAAAAACACTCATTTTAGACTTATAGGCTTACTATTATGGTCCCATAACAGCACAATAGCTGTGTTCTGTCTAGGACTCCAGTGCATAAATCAGCCTAACACTACAAAGCTTCAAAATTTTTTAGCTTATAAAAATAATGCATTAGTGATAAATTCTTTAAATGACTGGGAGATTAAATATATTCTATTTTAAATACTTCAGGAGAGGAAGGCACAAAACTTAATTCAACAAGTATTTATTGTGTATAAACGTGTGTAAATGACGCCAACAATATCAACAAAATATAGCTTGCTGTCTGAATGGCTCAGAGTGGTAATAAGATAAGGAATCTCTCACCTTCTGGTTATTTAAACAAAGGGTAGAACAAACTATCGGGCTGACATGACTGAAGGCAATGACTAAAGTCTTCTGTGAAGCCTAAATTAATGTGAGCTTTGGCCTCCAAGATGAGAGTCAAACCACGAACTGTCCAAGGGAAATTCTTCAGATTGACCTTTTTCTTAAGGGAAAAAAGAACAAGAAGACCAGCACAGATGTAGAAGTGGCAACTCAGAGTCAAAGGGGCCAGCATGAGACAAGTGTGCAAGGAAAGTTTTTACCATGGATCAAAAAATTGTCATGGTAGGTGGGATCCATTTTTGGGGGGGTGGGAGGAGAGCAGAGACCCTGGACCCACACTGTAGTGCTGAAATACCATTTCCCACTAAAAGGAACCAAAACTCTGCAGAAATGGTTCATTCTAAGACCAAGAACACAGGAGAAGAAACTGGATAGCAAGCAAGCTAACAAAAACTATTAGAAGCAGATCAAAACGACACAAGAGCCAACTAAAGAAACTCCCGTTGACCAAAGATGGTACAATTTGAATATCAGTAAGAGGAGGAACTACAATGAATTCAAAAGCATCAAGTTTAAAATCTATGATTGCATAATGATACTCAAACAAGAAACAAAACAAAACCAGAAACCTACCTTTCCTGTACAAACTATATACCAGGTTAACCAAATAATTGATGAGAGAAAGTTTCTATGAGTATTCTAGCCAATAAATGAGAGGACTGGGATATTACCAGTTCACAAAGCCCATATGAAATAATAGATATAGGGAAAGACCATAAATCAACGGCTGCTAACATCACCAAGAGAGAGACAACTAGACATTAGGTGCCTCCTAGTGGAATACTAGTAACAAACTAATCCTGTCAGAAAAACAAACAAAAACATTAAACCTGAATCAGATAAAGCTTCTGGATCTAAATTCCCATTTATAGGAAATACAGAGGATAGTGGAACATGACAAAGGGCACTATAAGAATGCAACTGCCAAATCCAGAAGGAGGAAAACTCTACAAGACAAACAATGAGGCTTTGATAACAAATCAATTGCAAGGAAAAAAAAAAAAGGAGGGAGGAGAGATCTTTAAACAGTTTTAAGAAACACAACCACCAAATATAACCTGTTGATCTTGTTTGGACCCTGATTTAAACAAATCAACTTCGGGAAAACACTGATGAGATAATCAAGGAAATCTGAACTGTGATTAGATATTTTATATTAAGGAATTATTATTAAAATGTTAGTGTGATAATGATTACAGTTGGTGTTTTTGAAAAAGAGTCATATTTTTAAAATATATAATGAAAACTTTACAGATGAAATGGTCTGACATTGGAATTGCTTCAAATAATCTAGTGGGAGAGGAGCCAGGGGGTTAGAAGAAACAAGAATGGCCATGAGCTGAAGACTGTTGCTAAGTGATGATGGTACATGGGAGTTCACTGCCTTCTACTCTACTGAATTTTTCCATAATAAAATTTTGAAAATCTAAAACAAAATAAAAAGAAAACATTGGTCCTGTACCTCTCCTTCAAAGAGAGAGAGAGATGCTATGGGAAGAGGCACTGGCCACTATAATTCATGGCTACTGGGTGATGGTCATCACAATCATAATTATAATCAGCAGCTCACATTCATGGGACGGACACTTACTTCTCTGCCAGGCTTTGTGCTAACCTCAGCTAACCCTCACTCTAACCCACGAGGAAGGCACTACTATGTCCATTCTAGAGGTAAGGAAAGTAGGGATCAGAAAGATTAAAGAGGTTGCCCAACATCTAACAGATAAGTGGAAAAAATGTAATTCCACAAGATCACAAGCATAATGAGAATCAGAATGAGTTGTCTTTTCAAAATAGTAACAATTTTTGAGTGCCAGTAACTCCATAAGCCGAAAGAGTCAATGCTCTCCACTGTTATAGCACAGCAGAATCAAGAAGTGGTGCTTTTGTGATGACCATTTTTCGTGAAACCGGGGGAAGTACAGGAGTGGAGTCTCTAAGACCTCAAAGTGAGAAGAGCAGAGGAGAAAGGGTGAAAAGGGCCACGTGTGTCTGTGTGTGTCTGCATGCACGTTTTCCCAGTAGGGAGAACAGAAAATATGAAAGCAAAAGGGAAACTGTCTGAAGAGAGAGAGAGAAAAACAACAGAGCAGGAAATCCAGCAAGACGGGAAGCTGGGAAAAAGCTTAAAACTAAACCCGAAGGAGGAAAACGGAAAAGCAAATAAACGAACCCCTGTCAGACTGGTTCATTCTAGTTGGGACCAAACCCTCAGGATCTTGGACGGAGAATGGGAGGGCAGAGGAAGCAGGAGATTTCAGAATGGGTTGGGGAAACCAATGGAGAAGCTCACTGTGGGCTATTCACCATATCTCATCATATTTCACTTTAAACTTGCACTCAGGGAGATACTATTTTCTTCACTTTGCAGATGAGGAACCAGAGGCCCAGAGAGATTAAATAATTGACCCTCGAGCAGAGAGCCAATAAGCAGAACTGGGACTGGCATCAAGGTCATGCTTTTAGGCAACTTTGCTAAATACATCAAGCACTAGAGAGAACTATACAAAGTTAGGGCAACACCAACACGGCCAATAGCAGAAGTACCCGAGAGGCTCATGGAAAACGTATGAAGACTAAGAAGGGGGCAAGCTAGCACTAGGAGGGAGGGAAGACAAGAACACAAGTCCCAGGAATTGGCCATCAGTGGTTCCACATCTTCTAGCCCAGAGTCACCAGAACTAGGTGACCAGGAGGAAAAGAGAGCATCAACCACCCACACGCTCCTCACTAAAACCAACCAAGACGTCAAAGATGGAGAGCAACCCCAGTAGCAACCCCATTTCAAAGCCCCTAATGACTTTTTCAGAGTCCTAATTATTAAGGGCTCTGAGCAAGTGCAGTTAACTCCTCCCCTCAGCCCCCGCCACTGCCCATCGCGTATCACAGCCAAAGACAAATTTTCCAGCCGGTCACCTGGGTGGGGAGGGGAGATATTCATCCCATCTTGCAAATTCCCAAACACTCCCACTATCGAGGAGTGAAGTCAAGGTCACCTGCCTAAACCCTACCCCCAGCATGAGGCCATTTCCATATCCAAGCCCACAGGCTGGTGCAGGGGGCTAGCTTATTCTGACTGCCTGCCAGCAGAGCACATTCCAAAGAAAAAGCAGATAAACTGGCAGGTGCAGTGCCAAAAGCTTCCAAACCAAATCAGCACCCTCTGCCCCCCCACCCCGCACCCCCAATACACACCCCTATAGAGCACTTTGGGTCAATCCAGCCCCCAGTAGCCTCACCCTCCCATTTTCAATAACTAGTATACCCAGTCTTAGAGGTGAGGGGCACTGGGTCCCCACAGTCTTTGAGGACTGAAACCAAAGGAGAGAGGTGATTCTTGCCCCTTCTCGATAAGACAAATGACTAGGGTGGGACAATTCCCTTATGAAAGGCTTGTCTGGGTCACACCCAACATTTTAGGACCTTAGCCACATGTTTGTTTTGAGGATAGAGTAAAATAGGCCACCATGAACGCAAACACACCAAATGAGGGGAAGTCTACCTTTGTTTCAATGTCACAATCTATCTTAACTCCATTCAAATGCCACAATTAAACCTGACAGGTGACTTTCTATATGCAGTCTTTTGTTAGCCTGGCAGCTGTGGAGTCACATAGATCTAGGAATTGGGCTTCCAATGTTGGCCCTGTCACACTGACTGTGTTACCTTGGGCAGGTTACTAAACCTCTCTGAGCTTCACTTTCTTCAACTACAAATGGAGCTCTCAGATTTAAACAAAGTAATGCTGAAGGATGGGCCCTAGACAGAACCTGGTCTGTCAGCCTTCCTTTCTTCTCCAAATTCTCTCGGGAATTAGTGCACCAGGAATTAGTGCACCTAAAAGAGTTATGGAATGAACTCAGCAGTACTGCTCCTCCTCCACAAAACTTGGCTTTGGGAGGGGAGTGCGGGGTTGTGGAAGAGATGACTCAGATAACACAGTCCTCCAGCACCTTTCCGCCTAAGGCTCTCACATTTTATCTCTTTAATCTACAGCTCAGCTCAAAAGCAGGCTAGAGGGGCAGGTGACCCAACATCACCTTCCAGGAGAGGGAAACACAAGATTTTCAAGTGACTCGCCCAAGGTCACAGGGAGAGCCAACAGCAGGGGTTGTCCAACCAAGCCTTCCCTCCCCCAGCTAGAAGTGGAGGGAAAAAGATCCCAGCCCCTGGAGGACCCTCCGTGCCCTCTCCCAGGGAACTGCCCCAACAAGGAGACAGTTCTCCGAGCTCTCAACAGCAAGCCCACGTGCTATTGTTTCAGACAGACCTGAAAGACACTGGAGTGGACTGAACTTCTGCCCAAGGGACTGCCTACAGCACACCACAAAGTAACTAAATAAACAGTGGTGTCCAAAGAACCACCTGGAAATGAAAGTCGTCATGACAATTACTTTTGGCTTTAGGCGAAGTACTAAAATTTCTTAAATTTCTAAAATTCCACTCATTTTCCCTGAGTGGAAAATGTACATCATAGGACATCCTTAGAGTTTCCCAAAGGACAAAGATAAGCAAGTTTGAAACCTAAGAATTCAAGAGCACCCAAGACTACAAGTCCTAAAACATAATCTGAAATCCCCAAATTTCACACAGTACAAAGCTTTCAGACTTCCACTGGGAAAAACGTCTTTCTAAATTAAACTCTGCTAGTCTAAAAGGAAATGAACCAATGCTGAATCATTCCTATGAATGATGAGACACTTTTTTTTTAATATGTTATGAACTGATCCACAGAATAGCAGAGGATTGAAACTGAAACAATTTGGTGAAAACCAGCACAGGTTTGTAAGAAAAGTTGTTCTCTGAAATTCTCCTCTCTTGTAGCTCTGGTCTCAGACACAGCTTGGGACCCTCCTTCAAGAATAATACTGTCATGAGCTCAACCCCACGGCACCACAAAGGCCTCCTGCCTGAGATTTTTCTCTCCATTCTGCTTAATTAAAGGGAGTCAGCCAGTTTTCTCAACAGCTTCCTATTAGTAGAATGACCATCTAGTTTATCATTCAAATCGGGACATTTTGAGAGTAAAGAGGTGCCATTAAGGATTGCACCAAGACAAGAACCAAGGACCAGGAGTACCAGGCAAGCAAGCACAGGGCCACAAGAAACAGGAAAGGACAACACTTTAGAAAATACAGACGGATAAAAGCTGCAACAACAGTTGTTATGAGGAAGACAGTCAGCATCTGGCGGGAGGGCACAGGCACAAGAAAGATCAAGTTAAAATTAAGAAAAAACTGAGAAGAGCAGAGCCTGAAACTCGGGGTATAAATTACCCTGACTCTGGGTTCGTTTTTTTCCCTATCTTCAATCAACTTACAAATCAGATTCAATACTTGACCTGTGGCCTCATGTGCCTTCCGGGTTTCTCTTCCTCGTGATCTCCTACTTCATCCTGTAAGATTTAGTTCTTGGACTGTTTAAGCCATACGGGCAGTTAACACGGCCAGCATTTATCATTAAGGAGCAAGTCATTCCACATTACTGAAATTATGCTTTCTAAAGGAAAAAAGTTTTTTCTTTTTAATTTTTAAATTTTTTAAATTTTTTTAATCTTTCATTTTAGATACTTCTGATAGACATGTTTAGGCCCCTCACTAAAACCAGTAAACTAGTAGAAATATAAACTCTTACTAGGTCATCGCTCTGAATATCAATCTTAATCACTCGACCAGCAAAACAGATGTACCTGCAGCATGAGGAGGGCTGGGGATACCCTGGTGAGCACCGCTGACCTTGTTTGGTGTAACTAGATTCGGTGTTTTATTTTTTCTATGATAAATAATTCATATACCATAAAATTCACCCTTTTAAAGTATATAATTCAGAGGCTTTTAGTAGGTTCACAGGTTGTGAATCACTGTTTTTAAATCTACCTTTCTCCCTTCTGTAACTGTCAGCTGGCCTGCCTCTAAAGGCCTTTATCCCCAAGAAGTCTATTCATCTCTCTCAACTATTTTTACTTTTAATTTTTAATTGAAAGACTGGGAAACCAGATTAACTCACACACGGTTCTATCTATCCTGGTTAAGAGACGAGAGAAGATGCCAATAAAATGCAGATGGTCCCCCGCCTAGGCTCACACAAAGCACTCTTAACTGCTCAAACCAGCCCCTGGGAGTGGCCCAATCTAAGCACACAGGGGACACTGGCACACCCTGAAGTGGAGCTGGGGATCTGGGCACAGCAGGCCCAGCTTAGGGCAGCTGACTTTGAAAACACAGGTTTCTACCTACCAGCTTCCAGAAAGGATTCAGGAAGTACCTGGGTACTAACCCAAGTAGACACTCATCTTGGATGAGCAAACATCCTCTTAAGTATGCAAATACATTGGTGAAAGGGAGGGGCTACCCCTGGCACATGAGTGTGAATTATTACTTGACTTATATTTAATGCCCAGAGAAAGGAGTCTTATGAGCCAGGCAAAGATTTCATTCCAGAGCTTGGAGTACTTGCAGGAACAGGACAGTCTGGGTGTTACCAGCTGTCACACCTGCAGCTCTGGCTGAATGAGCTACCTCTTATCTAAACTTTACCACAACCCTTCAAGGTAGATAGCATCATCCCCATTTTCCAGATAAAGAAACTGGAGGCAGAGAAGTTAAGCAGCCTGCCCTAAGCAGGTATGAAGAGGGGCAGCAAAGGTAGCAGGGAAGTTCCTCTCTGCCTCTTGTTCTCTCACACCTGAAGCTTGACGCCCTCAAAACACTGCTGGGGATTCCTGAATGGTTTTGCCGGCAAGCCCAGGGCCCTAAGCATAGATTCTCTATGAGCACCTTAGAGAAGAACGTTTAGACTCCAACTCCAAAGTCAGGACTGTGGCTTCTAAGCAAGAACCCAAGGAAGAGATTTCCTTCTGGACAGATGAAGGTACACCACACTCCCCACTTTTTGAAGCATTCCCATATAATTCGTACTGCCATTTGGCAAGGAATGACCTCCAATATTATGTATTTCCTGATGGATTTCCTCCACTTCATGCACAGGGGAAGTGTGGTTCAAAGCAATTAATGGTCTAGGACTTTATGGGATGCCTCAGCCTCTCCTGGGTTTCAATCCATTTGCCTGAAACCAGAAGTCCAGCTCTTCTATGTAACTCTGCCTCCGCCTGACCTGGCAGGAAATCCATGAAGACCTGGTATGCAAGATAACATTTGAAGTTGCTATTTACTGAGCACTTACCGTCAGGCATATGGGGGCATTCTATTGAAATTTACAGATGGGGACACAGAGGCTCAGAGAGGAAGTAACTTGTCCAAGGCCACAGAACTAGCAAGCAGCTGAGCAGGGAGCCCAACTAAGGTCTGTCCAATTCCACACCTGTGTCTTTAAACCCACGTTATTATCTTGCCTTTTTCCAAACCAGAATCAGGAAACTTCCCACTCCCCACGTCAACCAGTTCACTCCCTCCCTCCCTTTTGCTTCTTTCAATTAATTGCTCAAGTTTCAGATCTATACTAGGCTCACGATTGGCAATAAACCTTTATCACTATTTGAGGGTTAGGTTCATTACTCTGGAGAGTATTTCAGTGGGTTTGTTTGTTTTTTAACAACCTAGCCCCACTCTACTACCAAAATGGCACCTGGCAAAAAAAACTCTTTCCCTGCAAAGTCCACCGCCAACATCACTTCCTCTGCAAAGGTTTCCTCAGTCCCGACATTGTGCAACACAGCTCTTTGGAAATATCACGAGCTCTCACCCCACTGAGTTTTTTCCCCTTTATTCCGATATTACATATGGAAATTCATGCTCCTAACAACTACAAATGTGTGAAAAATGAAAAGCCCTCCCCTTTCCAAATCCACTCCCTCGAAACAACCCATCAATAATGTACAGTCTTCCAGATCCTATTGGATTGAAATGCAAACATGTTTCATCAACATTTCATCAACTCTAAGACACCACTGATTGTAAAATGCAGCATGATTTTATTTCTAAGAAACACTACTGCAAAACAAACCGTGCCAGAATGCTGCTGCATCACCTAGAAATCCTATTTTATACATATTGAAACTTTTTTACCATATGTCAATCTTGTGCATACATAAAGAGGAAAATATAAGCAAAATAAATTGGGTAAGATATATCTAAAACAACTTCTCAGGGAGATCAATATCCATGCTTTCCCACACACTATCGCCCTCTGTGACATCTAGAGCATTCTTAAGAAGGCTCCACGACCAACTCCGGGATTTTCTTCCTCTCCCCCGCATCTGTTCTACAGGCTTTGATGAGTGTGCGCAACCACATCGGGGGTCAGGACCACTGCCTGGCCAGCCACGATGGCAGGACACATCCCAATTTCGAAAATGTTCAAATATGGAAAAAACTTGCATCTTGGAACTCACGAAATACAAAACATACAACTTTTGCACTGGATTGTGATGATCTCTTTACATGCTTGTTTCCCTTGCTGAACTGTAAACTCCCCTCCACAGGGGCATTTCACTGATCACCATTCGTTGACCGTCTTTCGCTGATCACCGAATCCCGGTGCAGAGGCACAGCAGCACCTATAAATGTTTAAATGTCCCGAGGCAAGCAGCAGTTCTACGAAAACCTGGGGACATCTGGATTTCAAAGTGCCCAGGGTGGGGGGAAGAGAGAAGAAGGGGAAGAATGAAAAGCTGGGTATGGTTTATTGGCAGCAGGCTTGTCTCTGGGATGCTGTCAGGATCACCCTTCCTACCCCCTCGCTCAGCAAAATCAGGGGACGCCACCTGACGAGCTCTATGGACATCCCCACTACTCGGAAAGTAAAACTACCTCTGCAAGCAGCCAGACTAGAATTAGCCCTTAAACCCCTCACCAGCAAGCCTGACGCTCTATAATCACATCTGGAAACAACTGCTGCACTCCCAAGGGGCAAGAGATGACTGCCGAACACAGAGAAGGGGGTTCTCTTCATTTCACTGCTTCTCCTGCATAGAAGGGTGCGACCTTATTTTTGTGCAGCTATATTTTTAAAACCGACCAAGAACATCTTAGTGAATTCCATAAAGATTCAGTATATGTTCCTAGGCACGTCTCCTCACAAATTGAGGGGGAGAAAAATCCCACTCAGAATTAGGAGGGATGGCCAAATTTAGTCTGATTCGATCTGAGGATAAGAACTAGAACATCTAGGGCAATGGTTCCCAAGCAGAGGCGGACACCACTATGGAACCTCCTAGAAATACAGAAACTTTGCACCTACCTCAGCCCTCCTAAGTCTCCAGGGGTGATGCCCAGGCTGTTGAAAGCTCCATGGAGGCTACGATGCACACACTCAGGTGGAACCACTGGTGTGGCAGAGGCTCCCTGGGGCAGGAGTGGAAAGAGGCTGATCTGGGTTTGAGTCAGAACCACCCCGAATTAGCCATGTAAAAGGACCCACGTACCGTGAACTGTAAACCCAAAAGTCAAAATGCGGGAAAAGATGAGGGGCCTGGAAAGGTAAGGGAGAGCATGCAGGGTGGGTGGGCTGGGAAAGGGGCAGACGGTCTTACCCTGGCTTCCCCAGTACTTGGCACATATCAGGGACACAAATACTTGCTGAGGGAGATTCACATGACTGATAGGCACATGGTGATGCACATCCTCAAATTCCCACTGAGCCACCTACTGTGTGCAGTGGAAGAGATGTTAGTTTTGCTTCAGCTTCCCTGGACACCAGAGTAGAGGTGTTCTCGAAGCATCTTCCTCTTTAACAATTCCTAGCCATCAAGGAAGCTGCCTCTTGCCTCCAAATCACAGACAACACTGCCTCTGATTTTCAGTTATTTAGATGTTAATCCTTTTTCCATTTTATGAATAAGATAAAACTCAAAGGTGAAAGGAAATTAGGGAGGTACTTTGAATGCACAACAAAACTACAAATCTTTATCAAAATAAGAACAATATTGGCCTCATCTCTCCAGTATTTAAAACAAAAGCAAATTTTGAATTATGGGAATTTCTGGGGTCTGCCTGAATGAAATGCTATTAAGTAGCTTGTTTTCTGTTTTTCTCTCAGTGAAAATTCCTGATGAGGTCTTCCAAGTGTCCCAGATTTCAAGACCCAGCTGATGGTTCCCTCAGCTGAGGGGTCTCTTTCTAACTCTAACCACCATTGTCTCCCAAAGGCTTTGAGATGAAAAGGCAGCAGAAGAGAAAGGGGTGAAAGAGATTCCACCAAAGGAAGCAGAGGTGCACAATGGATTCAGAATCACTTAGCCCCCAAGACTCCCCCAGCCCAGTGATGGGCGATCTGAAAATGAAGCATATCAAAATGCTATTGATAAGCTAAATTACCAGACAGCTTATCTGAGGCCCACATCCGCCATATGGTGCCCCAACTTCTGCCGCCTGTTGCTGCCGCCACAATAGGCACGCCTACCCAGAAAGCACCATCGGACAGAAACCCAGCAGCAGTGGCATGTGGGGCTACTGTGTTTACATTTTATTCTGTGCCATTAGCTTTGTGCCTCCCCCTAGCCCAGTAGGGACCTGAAACACACACATTCAATGTCAAAAATACGTGTTACCTGCAGGACACACACGTGCACACTGCATGTGTGCGCGTGTGTGGGTATACATCAGGTGAATGAAGAGAAAACCAGATGTCAACTTCAGAAATGGAGCTGCCTGGTGGGGGAGGGCGAGCTAGGCAGGCTCCCAGCTAGAGCCGCAAGCAGACAATGCGCTTTTCTCAAAACACTCGGGCGGGCGGGTCTCGGGGAGTGGCTATTTAAAACACTTGGCTCCTTTTATTTCACCACCATGGAAGTGAATTCGGCTCTGAAGTGCCAGAGTAAATGAAGTCATTTGGTTTCCGCGGGCTCCCTTCGCATTTTAGCGGTAGAAGTCAGACTGGACGAAAGTCAGAAGGTCCAGCTGAAGTTGTTCTTTCTGCCAATTAAAACTGATTCCACAGAGGATTTGGGGCATGGGCTTCATTAACTTTTTTTCTTTGAAAAGACATTAAGGTCATAGAAAATTTAAAGGACGTCGGACACGGGAGTGAATGCTGTCAAGGATGACTCCCTTCACAAAATGCCATCAAGTCAGGGTGTCAAGACGACCAGAGAAGCATCTCACCTTCTAAAGGCTTAGCTGGTATGAAAGATTAATGGTGATTTTTGTCAAATGAATTCACAAGATTTCTGCATTTCCTTCTTACTACTCTCTCTAACGAGGTTCCTATTTTGGCAGAGATTATATCACTGATGGTAATGAAATAGTCACTTATTTAGTTTACTACCTATTAGGGAAAGACACTGGTTGTCAAAAAGAACTCAGCAACTATAGCATCTGGTTATGCAAAAATGCAAAAGATGCAGGTTTGGATACAGAGCAAATGAAAGAAAAAAAAAAGTCTCCTTCCTAATATTCAGATCTAGTTAACTATTGCAGAAAGGCACTCACTTCATCCCCCCCAGTCACCCACACCTAGGCAGACAACATTCTTGGATGAACTTTTCAAATTTTCTTAAACATTCTCAGTTAAAAAAAAAAAAAAACTCCTTTCAAGTTAAATTGAGATTGCACTTGAACTGCAGCCAAGAGCGGAGCTGAACTGAATTATGATAATTAGAAAGCTGTGCCTATAAAAACGCAGCACAGTTCATGCATTTTTTTTAAAAGTTCATGCCAGAGAATATAAGTTCAATATGTTCTCACATAATTAACATTTCCCACCATTAGCAGCAGTTTTTCAGTTTATATATCAGTAAAAACAACAGACCTCGGCATTGTTGTATACTCCCAGTCAAGAGGGTTTCACTCACTTTACACACACATGCAAACCTGTCAGATGCCTGAAAACAACCAGAATGTCCCCCTAGAGAACTTGTTCATCAATAAGCTGGCTTCTTCCTTTAAACCCATTTTCCAAGGCTGGGTCCTGTCCCTCAAACTAAAACTGCTAATGAAATCCTAGGACAGAACCTTAAAAACTGACGCATTGCGTCAGGATAGTAAATACTGATTTTAAACAACGGGGCAGGGTGGTGGCGGGGGGGACAACACAGCCAGGATGGCACCTTCCCTCAGCCCGCCACAGAAGGAGAAAAGACAGCCTCTTAGGACCCCCTCCCCTTGTCCAATCAGAAGAGAGACTAGTGGTTTCACAGTTAGCCAGGACTCCCCATACTATGGAAAACTATTTTCTGAGAACCCTCCCAGCCACGCAAAATGCCAGTGGACAAAAGGAGAGCTTCAGAGCTGAGAGTGGCTCTCCCTGTAAGAAACACTGTCCTGAAAATCCACCCTTCAGGACATCCCATTTGCTGTGAGTAAAATAAAAATACATTATTTAAAAATCCCCTTATTCTGCACCAATATGAAGCCTGAACGTATCTGAAGAAACGGTTGAACTTCAACCATGGGTTCAGATATGGGGTGAGGTCAAGGAAGCTTATGAAGAGAAATCTTACAGACTGAAAACTCCCAGTAGTTCACAGCTTTGAAACAAAACAATATAAAAACCCACACAAAAACACTCGGGATATTTAGATCCAAATATTCTAGCATTCCACACACTATCCCAGAAGAGGGAAGGCCCAGAACTTCCCTGATTTCAGAGTACACGGTAACTGCAATACAAGGCGGTCTAAATTAGGTATTTGTCAAAAAGCCCAACCCTGAAACATGAAATGCCTAGGACGGACCTGAATTACTTGATTGTATCACTTTTGAGAATATGAAAGAATAAAACATATCAGTGATATTGTTCAAACATCATTTGAGATCTAATTTAAATACCACAGGATAATCTGTGGCTTCTACAGATAAAATAAGAAAAAGCCCCATGCAGCTATAAAAGATTATTCCAGCCATCAGTCAGTCCCCGACGGCCCAGCAGCAGAGCCTAAGTTTGTCAAAAGGGCAGGGAGCTTACAGTACACTTTTCTTGCCGTGTTCAGAAGCAGGACATCAGCCCTCTGCACTTCCAGTCACTGACCTCTAAAAGGGAAGCTGTAATGCCTGCATTCATCAACAGAAAGATGGGCTCTGATGTGCCTGCAGTTCTACAGAGAAAGCTGGGCAACTGCTCCGGCCGGTACTTGTCAGTCTTTGGAGAAAACAGACCCAAAAAGTTTTATCACTAAACGGATCCGACCTCTAAAGCACAGCTTTCACTCAGCAATATTTTCTTCTCTTTTCACAATCTCTTTACTGGGAACAAGACAAAATGACTAAAATACAAGCTTCAAAGTGTTATCCACCTCCTGTCTGTATGTGAACATGGTCATCGTACAAACGCTGGATCACACACGCAGTTATTTGCACCAACCTTTTGAGTGATAAGACACCTCAATTTTCATTTGCAGGCAGTATAATTACGCTCACAATTAACACATAATAACACAATGAGATTAGACAGAAGAGTCATCCCCCGGATGCACGGGCTCCTGTATGACCGCCATGTATGAGATCAACCCATTTCTGGAACAAAAAAACCTTCAAATATTGTTAATGGCACAGCTCATTTCTTCCAAGGCCTATCTAACATCTGGGATCTACATTCTCCAACTGTTCCTGTTACATACTCTTCTACCGAAAATGTGACAACAAATATGATCTAGACACCGGTGACAGACTACAAGTATATTCTTCCCAAATTTTCCCATTAAGAAATGACCGCTTATATTTGCTGTTCTGTATTGTCAGAGCCAGCAAAATTCAAAATTGTTTATAAAAGACTGAAGTTCAAGAAGCAAAAACCTGAACATTTTTTTCCTTGTGACTTGGTTTGTCCTTTTTCTAAATACAAGGGGATGCCAGTCCCGGAGTATATGAATATATATTTCTTGCTGTATAAAGCAAAAGAGGGGGGGAGAGGAAGAGGGGAAGGGAGGAGGAAATGGACTTCCCCCAGGCTGCTCCTTCCCCTCCCTTAAACCCGCCCTTATGTGTAATTAGTTTGCTGCTGGGGCCTAGGCACACGTTGTACCACAACGCAAGGAAGCGCCTCTCCGTCAGAAATTCATTTCAATCTGGCTCAAACTAAGCTAGGTTGCCCTCTCTCTTTAAATGAAATTTCATTACCTATAAGTCGTGGTGAAACAAACAAACTCCAATAATCTCTCAGGCATGTTCTCCGGATGCAGTTGTGTTTGTACTCTATAAAAGATCACTCAGAGGAGGAATCTACACAAAGATTCTTTCCTATAATATTTTTTTACTCTTACCGTCAACACAAAGTGTCACATTGGTTTTGTTTCAAACTTGCAAAAAAAAAAAGAAAAGAAAAGGAATTCTAATATTCCCCTAAAACTGCAGATCAAATAATACTTATCATTAAAGTAAAAATAAAATGGTCTACACTGGCACTTTTATACCATCAGCAAGAACCAGTATCGAATATAGCTTATCAGTTCATTTTTTTACACCAACAACAAATAAACAAATTGTAAACTCTCTTTAAAACCTGAAACCTGAGAGTTCAACGCAGAGTTACACATACAAAGAAATACTAAACAAAAATATCTGTGACCATTTATGGAAATAGAGAGATTAGAAAAATAAGCCTTTCTCCAAAAAAATAATCAACCAATTCAAAACCTCGCTGTTGACAAAGGTTCAACCAATCCATTTGTCTTTCCTGAGTCACTTTGTAACTAGTTCTATTTCCTTCTAAAGAGGAAAGATTCTTACCCAAGTTGGATCTAAATCTGGCGCTTAAAAGCATTCAGATGTGCTTGGGCCCCAAATCCTGCTTTTTACAGAAAAGCACAAACCCAGCACTGAAAGGAGGAAGCATCGGGCACATCCTGAGGTCTGCTCCAATCACTACTCAGAGGACCCGGGCAGAGAAGCCCCCGTGCACAACAGACCAGCAAGATCCACTGCAGACAGCAGAGAAGGGAGTCCACTCCCGGCTCTGACAATGCAGCGAGATCACATCTTCCAGAGGATCTGTCTATTCAGGTGACCACCTGCAGGCACCCAGCACACCAAAAGCCATCAGACCACCTAAACTTCCAGAATCAATCAAGGTGAATGGTGGGGAGGGAGAAACATGTGATTGTCCTGAACTGATAATGTTCTGCTCCTTTGCACTATCTGTAGCATTTTTAATATTTTTTTTAACTATTTCGAAATCTGATAGACTGCAGACCTTTCTGTCCCAGGACCTGGGCTCCCTCCAAGGCACTGTTTTTAAAACACTGTCTTTTTACATTACCCGCTCCCGGAACATCATCTGTCTCTTAAGTTTCCCTTACTGAGGTCAATTTTCATTTCTGCAAATCACAAGCAGCCACTTGCTTCTGAGAAGTTAACAAGCCTCCTGAGAAATGCTGGTGGCTGGTATTTCATTGTTTCCTAAATATTTTTAAATAGTGACACCATTCAACTTTAAATAAATCTTTAAAAAGACAGAATTAAAAAGCAAAGAAAATTATGCCCTGGATTTTATTTATTTTCTGGGAGGAGAATAAAGGAGGTGTGACCCCTCCATTGTTTTCAACTCATTTAAAATGCTGCTTCAGTTTTAAAAAAATTACAAACACTAAAAAAAAATAAAACTCAGAGAAGTTGAACTTTCTTTAAAGCGGGCCTCTGGACTTTTGAAAACAAGTGTTGCTCCTACGAACAAAGACTAGAAGTGCACCCCGATTTTCTCCCCTCCTGGGGATCATTTCTCTTCCAATAAACAAACAAATCCCCCAGTATTTCCTACCGAAGGGAAGTTTTCCAGGGAGAGTCTCCTCCAGGGTTTGGTGGTAACTGCGACTCAGTCTTTTTTGGACACAATGTTTCTGCTGACTCCTGAAAATTTTCCACTTGAATGTGCAATGAAGCGGCGGCGGCGGCGGCAGCAACAGTCCTGGAGAAGCGGCAAAGGCGATCGTGCCTTCTTTCATCTTTGAGAAGAAGGAGCGACACCCCCGCCAGCAGCACAAGTCGGCGCAGACCCCGGGCCGGCCTCGGGGGGCCCTGGCGCCGGGGGCGATCGGGGAGGCGCGGGAGGGGGGATCGGGCCGGCTGCGGGCTCCGAGGCGGCGCCGGCGGCTCTCCCCGCCCGCGCTCCCTCCGAACTTCTGACTTCTCCGAGAAAAACGTGAAAACTGCCCGAGGGTGTGTGCGTGTGCGCGCGTGCCGGAGGGCGGGAGCGGGGACGCGGGGGCGCGGGGGGCGCGGCGCGGCCGGCCCGGCGCCTCCAGGGCCGCGGGCGGGGGCCGCCTGTTGCCGCGCGGGCTCCGCAGCGCGCGGCCCAACTTGGCGTCCCGGCAACTCGCGCCGCGGCGCCCGGCCGCTCACCTTGAAGGGGGCGCGGGGAGGGGGCGCGGGGAGGCGGGGCGGGGGCCCGGCCCCGGCCCTCCGCGTGCCCGCCCGCCTATCCGCCGCACACAAAGCGCAGCCGGGAGAGACAGAGCGGCCCCAGCGGGACGCGCCGCCGGCCCCCGCCCCCCGGCGCCCCGTGCGCCCCCCGCACCCAGCATCAGCCCCGCGCGCCAACTTACCTCGGCCAAGGGAGCCGCCGCAGCGCCCGGCGCGTCCGAGGCAAACTTCGGCGCCGCTTCCCCCGCCCTCAGCTCGGTGCGCGGCTCCCTCCCCGGCTCCCGGTCCCCGGGCCGGCCACCCCACCCCTGCCTAGCACCGCTCCTGCCCCGGGGCCGGCTGGGCGCACTGGGCTGCTGCCCGCGGCTCCGGGCAAAGGTGGACGGGGTGGGGGGGTTCACTGCATGACCTGTCCCCGGACGCGGCCGCCCCGGGCCCGGGCCCCGCCGCGCGGACTGGCCCTCAAGGTGGAAGCGAGTCTGCAAAGTGCTTGGTGGGCGCCCGCGGCGGGCGGCGGGGCCGCGGCGGCGGCTGCAGAGGCTCGGCTCGGCTCGGGCGGCGCGGCGCGGCGCGAGCGATGCTAAGAATGTTCGGAATGAGGACAGGAATGAAATGAACGCCAGGACCGAACTCGCTCCGGAGGGGTGGGGCCTCGGTGACGTCATGCGGCCTGCCGCCCGGGGCCGGGGGCGGGGCCTGCCGCCGCCGGTGACGTCATGGGGATTCGGGGCGGGCCCGGCTCGGCCGCCTCGCCGTTGGGGCGCGGGCTCCCCGCGGAGGGGCGGCGGGGCGGAGTCTGGCGCCCACGGGGGAGCGGGGCGCGCGCGGGAGCCGCCCTGCCCCCTCCCGGCGCGGGCTCCGGGCTTTGTCCCGAGCTGGGCGGGGCGGGCGGCCGGGAGGAGGATGGCTCGGAGGTGCTGCGCCCGCGCGGAGAGGTCTGGAAGCCTGGGTTCCCTCCCTGGGGCGGGCGCCGAGGCCCGAGCTGCGCGCGCCGCGCCTGCCCTGCCTCAGTTTCCCTCCTCCGGGACGCGGGAGCTCGGGCGGCCGCCTCGACCGCTCCTGGACTCGCGGAAGCCGCCAAGTCTGAGGAAGAGAAGTTTCTTTTCTGGAAATTCTGGTGGTGGTTCTCCGGCGCGGTGGACGCCTTCCCGGGGCCGGATTCCCAGCCTGCCATGTCGTCCCCTCTTCTCTTTCGCTTCATGAAAGTTCAGGGCTCGCATTCAAGTCGCGGTCGGCTCTGCTGCTGGGAAGGGAAACCTTCAGCACAGCAGAGAAAGGATAATTGCACAGTTCGTAACGATCCTTCCCTGTTAGCACGGTCTTCGCCAAGTCACTCAAGAAGTTAAGTTCGCACATCCTTGCGGGTTGTACTTTTCGAAAGTAATGGGTCAGGTAAAAACTCCCTAAAGCTTAAAATGCTACATCTGGCAACTTCCCGTCAATTTTTTTTTTTTTTTTTGTGGATAAACTTCACTTCCATAATAAAAGAATAATTTTAACTCTACCTTTG
The DNA here is from genome assembly GCF_057802395.1 of Ceratotherium simum simum. Lineage (NCBI taxonomy): Eukaryota > Metazoa > Chordata > Mammalia > Perissodactyla > Rhinocerotidae > Ceratotherium > Ceratotherium simum. The sequence goes on from NC_141906.1 coordinate 17,298,713, forward strand.
GAGGTAGTGACGCAAAAGTGACATAGGAAACCTAGTGGGTAAATCATAAAACAGCTGGCAAAAGTTGACCTGCTGTAGCAGAACTGTCTAAAGTTTGGGTAATTGTAATCTGCACTTCCACTTAGATCAAAGTAGCGAAGCGGTTCCTGTACTGTTGGCCTCGCTCCTTCTGAGCACTTTGCTTTCCTTTCCAGTTGAAGCCTGGGGAAAAATAATGGCGCGTATTTTACTGCCCCAGGAATCCCCTAAATATAAATAAGTGAGGGAAGTGGAATGTGACTCGCTACAGCACCTTTTCTACAAAATATGACTTGTACTAGTGCGTTTTTAATTGGAATTTTTGTTGAGAAAATTGAAGACACATGCAGTTGTAAAAAATAATGCAGAAATATAATTTGATCACTTTGCCCAATTCTCCCCAATGGTAATGGCTTCCAAAACTATAATACAGTAGTCTTCCCATGTCTGAAGTTTCACTTTCTGCTGTTTCAGTTACCGGCAGTCAACTTGGTCTGAAAATATTAAATGGAAAATTCTAGAAGTAAACAATTCATAAGTTTTAAGTTGTGTGCCATTCTGAGCATTGTGATGAAATCTCGAGCAGTCCCACTCCATCCCACCAGGGAGGTGAATCATCCCTTTGTCCAGCATATGCACACTGCATAGCTACCCACCCATTAGTCACTTAGTAGCTGTCCTGCTTATCACATTGACTAGGTATCACAGTGCTTGTGTTCAAGGAACCCTTATTTTAGTTAATAATGGCCCCAGAGTGCAAGAGTAGTGATGCTGGCAATTCAGACACGCCAAAGAGACGCTGTAAAATGCTTCTTTTAAGTGAAAAGGGTCAAGTTCTCGATTTGATAAGGAAAGAAAAAAATTGTATGCTGAAGTTGCTAAGATCTATGGTAACTTTTATTAAAGTATATTGTTATGTTTTATTATTAGTTGTTAATCTCTTACTTTGCCTAATTTAAAATTTAACTTTATCATATGTATGTATGTACAGGAAAAAACACAGCATATATAGAGTTCAGTACTATCCGCAGTTTTAGGCATCCACTGGGGGTCTTGGATGGTATCCACTGTGGATAAGGGGGGACTGCCTTATAATATCACAATCAGAATATTGACATTGATACAATCCACTGATCTTATTCACATCTCCCCAGTCTTACTTATACTCATTTGTGCCTGTACTCAGTTCCATATAATTTTCTCACCTGTAGGTTTCCACCAGGACAGTAAGGTACTAATGCATTTTATCTCTAGTTTGCATGCAGTAATAAGGTTCACAATAATAACCCCAGCACCTTAGCACTGGTCTTTGGAAATGTGTTAGAAAAACACAAAATTAATTTGGCATTAAAACTGTACTAGACAGATATCCAAATATCGTCTTCTAAAAGCACCAGGTAGGGCCGGCCCCGTGGCGTAGCGGCTAAGTGTGTGCGCTCCGCTGCTGGCGGCCCGGGTTCGGATCCCGGGTGCGCACAAACGCACCGCTTCTCCGGCCATGCTGAGGCCGCGTCCCACATACAGCAACTAGAAGGATGTGCAGCTATGACATACAACTGTCTACTGGGGCTTTGGGGGAATAAATAAATAAATAAAATTATAAAAAAAAAAAAAAAGTAAAAGCGCCAGGTAGAGTCTGACGGCAATGCCAGCCAGACAGTGGGGTTTCTAAACCACTGTTTGTTGGCCCAGTGCACCTGGGTGCCTTTCAGACTCTAGCTCCCGTCTTACAGCACCTGGCAATACAAGGTCTTTCATTCCTTACTGAATTAAGGAAAAACTCCTTGGCCTGGGATTCAAAGCTCTTCATGATGTACTGTGACTTCCTGACCAGTATTGTCTCCAACTTCTCCCATCTACATGCATATTTTTTTGAGACTCGTCTTAAAACCCTTTTCATCCAGGAAAACTGCTCAACTAGATATTTCCTCCCTAGAACCCTCAAAGCTCCTGCTCCAGACATGCTACTTGTGTTCTGTTAGTTACCAGTGTGCTGGGATGCCCCATACCTGAGCCACTGGAAAGTGGCCTGGGTCTCATTCAGCTAATTTCCTTTTCCTTGCAAAAGGAAACCATTTCTGTTTATTGACTATAAAAAGTGAGCATAAAATATGATCCAACTAAAAGGGATTAATTTTTGACATTTTTGTATATTTATGCATTAGGTGATGGGACTTTTAAAGGTTTGAATTCTTTAAGACAGGAACTAAAAGTGCACTAGGGGACAGTTGATTTCAATCTAAGAAAAGTTAACACTTGGGAATTGTAAGAAGTAAAACAAGTGCAATTAAATCATTTATTAGTTGTTTTTTAAAGTAGTTTTGGATATAAATAACAAATGTTTATACTTAAATAAATATAAGGTATGAATTATTACATATTAAACTTTTCTTCTCCTTCCTAAAAGAAAAAAAAATAAAAGATCCTGGGACCTACACGTAAATGGGTGTAACGCTTGTGGTCTCTCCACCCTACTGGTCAGTGCATAGGACCTATGGGCTTAGGGCCCAAGAGCTGTTCACCTCTAACATCTGAGGGCAAGAACAGTAGCTGCCACCTGTCAAAATGACAGCAACTACCGTGTACTACACCCATACTCAGCACTTAGCATTTTGCATTTGCCATCTCAGTTAATCTTCACGACACCTGTACAAGATAGGGATTAATTGCCCAGTTTATACAGGTGAGGAACTGAGGTGTAGGGAGGTTATATGACTTGCCCATGGTCACACAGTCAGGAGAGAGTAGAGCCAGGACCTGAATGCCTTCTGACTTCAGCCCATGTTCATAACCACTGACCGCTACTGCCGCCGTAACTGAAATGGATATACATCAAATTATTAGAATACCAGGCACTGTTTTACGTACTTTCCCTGTATTTCCTCATTTAATCTCCACAGTCACCCTACGAGGTAGGTACCTTATTATTCCCACTTTATAGATGAGCAAACTGAGGACCAGAGAGTTGAAATCATTTGGTCAGGATCATGCAGCTAGAAAGTACAGAGTGAGGATGCAAACCCAGGCAGTCCAGCTCCAGATTTCATGCTCTTAACCTTCCACTCAGCAGCTCAAAAACAGCACCATACTGAAGGCAAAAGATCAAGCATCTGGGGGGCCACCTACCCTGAGATGTAACGATTACATGTATCACCAATGATACAAGAGAGTTTGTTACGCCCAAGGCTTACCAAGGTAGAAGCTAACTTGTAACACATAAGAGAAACAGTGATCCACTTACTGGTAAGAAATCATGCCAAGATACAAACTGTGAGTCAGCCTGAAGCTAGAAAAGGGAGCCAGGGGGTTAGAACTTACCTTAAGGAAGCATCAGGAAGATATTGCTTTGGAAGACAAGCAAAGATGTATTAATAATAATAATACAATTGTCTCATTTCTAATGAAGTTGAGCACCTTTTCTTATAGGAGTGTAAATTGATACAACCACTTTGAAAAAGTTCAGTATTAGCTAGTGAAGTTGAAGATATGCCTACTCTAGGACCCAGAAGTTCCTCTTAGGAATACAGCCAAGAGAAACTCAGGTACACACGCACCAGGACACACGTACAAGAGTGTTCATTGGGGCACTTTTGTAATAACCCCTAACAAGAGACAACCCAAATGTCCACTAATGGTAGAAAAGATAAATGAATTGTGATATAATCATACAGGGGAATACTATACGGAGTTGAAAATGAGTGAAGTACAGCTATATGCAAAACATGGATGACTCCTAAAAATATAATCTTGAGTGAAAGAAACATCAAATAAAACAACCCATGTAGTACAATTGTGTTTATATAAAGTTCAAACAAGCAAAAAATAATTTTTTTGAGGAAGATTGGCCCTGCGCTAACATCTGTTGCCAATCTTCCTCTTTTTCTGTTTCTCCCCAAAGGCCCAGTACATAGTTGTGTATCATAGTTGTAGAGTTGTAGCTCTTCTATGTGGGACGCCGTATGGCTTGATGAATGGTGAGTATGTCCCAGCCCAGGATGCGAACCGGTCAACCCCTGGCCACCAAAGTGGAAAGCGTGAACTTAACGGCTATGCCACCAGGCCAGCCCCTAAGCAAAATTTAACATCATTGTTTAGGGATATATATGTAGATGGCAAAACTAGAAAGAGGGGGAAAAAACTGGATAGAAGAACATGAAGTAATTACCAATAAATCTGAGGTAGTGGTTGTCCCTAGGGATAGGGCATTGTGACAGTAAGGGAAGCGAGAGAGGGGGCTTCTGGAGTGCTGGCGATGTTATATTTTTGTCTGGTTACATGGATGTTCACTATAATGGGTCATTAAGCTATGTATTTGTTTTAAGCACTCCTTTTTACCTATCTGTTGTATTTCACAATTTTTAAGCATTAAAAATGAGTGTTAAAAAGAGCTGCCGATATTCAAATGTCTCCATGTGCCCAGGGCTTGAGCTGCTTCTGAATCCTATCCCCTCTCATGTATTTATAATCCTTTCAATATACATCATTCTCTCTCTTCTAGATCCTCAACTTCACTCTGTACTGGGTCCTTTCCATCAGCATTTAAACATACACAAGTCTCCCTCCTATCTTAAAAGCAACAACAGCAAATAACTTTCTGCTGCTCTAACCTCATCCCCAGCTACTGTCCATTTTCCTTCCTTTTCACAGCTACACTTCTGAAAGGAATTGTCTGACCTCATTACCTCCATTTCTTTACCTCCCACTATTCCTTTACCCTCTCCAATCAGGCTTCTGCCCCCATCACTTATTCCATCAAAACAGGTGTCCTTCAAGACTCAGTTTAGCCAGTTCAGTGGGCCATGCATTCACCCCATCTTAGATTGTTTGACTTCTGCCCCCATCACTTATTCCATCAAAACAGGTGTCCTTCTAGACTCAGTTTAGCCAGTTCAGTGGGCCATGCATCCACCCCATCTTAGATTGTTTGACATTGTGGATCATCCCCTCTCTAAAACAATCTCTCTCCCTATCAAATCTCCTACTTTTCCTCACACTTCCCTGACTGCACTATCTCATTTTCCTTTGCTGACCCATTCTCCTCTAGCTAGCTGATAAATCTTGTAGTTCTGCATCCTAGGTTTTCTTCTATTCTCACTTTCTCTTGTATCCAGCTGATTCCAGCTAATTCACTCCATTGGTTTCAATTACTTTTTGTTTGCTATTATCTTTGAAACATGCACATGTAATCTATGTCTCTGCATGGAACTTCAGACGTATATGGGTGTCTCAAAAGTATAACAAATAACCTGCCCAAAACTATGATCTTCCACTATGAATATAATCCTCATCAGATGTTTCCCATCTCTGGGAGAAGCACCAGAAACCTAGATGCTAGGCTTGAAACATCCTTACCTGCTGAATATCCTTCAAAAGTGTTCTACCACAGTTAGGAGAAGTCATTCTAAGGCTCTCCCTGATCTAACCCCTGCCTGGCTTTTCAGGGGTCTTGCATCTCTCCCTCCCAACTGTGTTGCTAGCACACTGGATGACTTTCAGTTCCTCAAATATATCATCTGCCCACAGGGCCCTTGTCTGTGTTAGTACAGCTCCTTGCAATACTTTTCCCTCCTCTTTATCTAATTCATTCCTCTCCTCCTGTTATGAGCTCAGATGTGATTTCATCAAGTGAGTTTTTCCTGATCCCCAGACTTCATCACATAGTTTCCTATTGTGTTAGTTATCTAATGCTGGGTAACAAATCTTTCCAACACTTAATGTCTTAAAACAGTAATAATCACATATTATCTCTGCCGGTTTCTGTATGCCAGGTGCTTGGGAATGGCTTCTCTAGGTGGTTCTGGCTGGTGCTCTCTCATGAGATTGCAGTCAGATGTCACCAGGGATGCAGTTATCTGAATGTTTGACTGGGACCGAAGTATCCACTTCAAGACTTTTCACTCATATGGCTGGCAAGTTGCTGTTGGCTGTTGGTGAGAGGACTCAGTTTCTCTGTACATGGGCCTCCCCATATTTCTTGGGCTTCCTCACAACGTGGTGAGCCAAGCATTCAAAGCGAAGCATTGAGAAAGAGGAAAGAAAGAGAGAGCAAGAAGAAACGGTATTCTTTTGATGAACTAGCCTCAGAAGCCACGTAGTATCACTTCTACCATTCTCTGTTTATTAGAAGTGAGTCACCAAGATGGCCCACATCCAATGGGAGGGGAATTCAATTCTACCTTTGAGAGGGAGAATGTCAAAAAATCTGCAGACGTAATTTTAAAATTACCTATCCTATACTCTCCCTTCCTGGACTTATCACAGTCTGTCATTTTATATAACATGTAATTATATTATAAAGATACAGTATATAAATATACAGTAAATACTTCTGTGATTACTTGATTAATGCCTATCTTCCCACACTAGAACATAAGCTAGTGGAATTAGCTAGTGGAACAAGAATCATATCTGCTTTGCCTACTTTTATTCCTAGTACTTTGCACGTTATCTGCCAGTGTGGAATAAATATGAATAAGTTATTACTTATATGTAACAACACCTACAACAACCCTTTTAGGTAGGTATCATTCTTTCCATTTTATAGTTGTGGAGTCAAAATGATTGGATAACTTGTTTAAGAACCAAAATTTGAATCCAGGTCTCTCTGATGCTAAGCCAGAACTATTTCTAGGACTCCAGACTTCCTCCCTATGACCACAAAAGAGGCACAGAAATTACTTTGGCCTGAGTGGAATAGTCTCCTGTGTTTCCACTTTTCCTCATCAAGAAGCCTTGAGATAGGTAATTCAGCTTCCCAGGAGTATGGATTTAAGGATAGGACTGTCCTTAAGATGAGAAAATACTCAGAATCTAGTCATGAAAAAAAAAATTATTCTCCAAATAATTGATCCTTTCGAGTTAGCTTATCATGAGCAAAAAGAAGAGAATGTGGAGTTTCTGAAACTACAGTCTTGCTCTTGGGAGAGTCAACCAGAGCAGTCACTGGGAAAACCAGTGCCTCTCAATAGCAAAATCTTCTGACTCCGTGCATTCCTCCACGCCTGGAAGGTCTTTATCTCCTTCCTCACTAAGGAGAAAGGGGTCATGCAGTAGCAGCTCTGTCCAATGTCCAATGAGGTGGCCATTAGTCACTTACGTCACCTTTTATTAAAATTAATAAAATTTTCAAATTCGGTTCCTCAGTCACATTACTCATATTTCAAGTGCTCAAAAGCCACATGTGGCTAGTGGCTACCATATGGGAAAGTGTCAATATAAAACATCACAGAAAATTCTACTGGACAGTGATGCCAGAGAATCTAGGTAATCCTAGCCCCAGAGAATTCCCAGGCCATAGAAGAAGACAAACCCAAGGGCTAGGAGGTAGCTGCCCTAAGAAGAGAGTCCCAACTCACCTGTAGGAAATGGTCCCTAATCATGGGCCTCTAGGCGTGGATTTACTTCTGCAGGTCTGTGCTGTCCCATCAGGCTTTCTGCTTCGTCCTCATCTATCCTCCAAGCTATCAATCTCACTTTAAATAATCACCATCACTCTCCAACCACACTACTCCTCACCTGCTCCCCTGAACCCACTGAGCCTATGCCTAGCCCATTACTCTTCATCTTTTACCCTTCTCTCTGCTACAAACCATTCTGTCTCTTTACGTCGGCCAGTCTCTCTCATGCCTGCCTCAGGGTATGTGGTTTCCCTCCTTCTTAAAGACATCCCCTCTCCCAACTTCTCCATCATATGTGTTCCATATTCTCTGTCCCTTCACCTCACTGGAGAACTTGCTTCACTAATTATTCTCTGTCCATCATCTTCCATCTTTCCCTCTCCACAACACTGTATCTTCAGCCTTCAAGTATGCACAGCATCTCCAATGTTGTTAATAACTTTAACCAACCCTTTAGGGTCACCATCCCATCTTCCCCTTCGTTTCCCTACCAGTTGGCTCTGGGGAACTGTCTGCAAAAAGACACTACATCCTCATTTCCCACCTAGGGCTGGCTCTCATCCGACCCAGCTAGTACCCATTTAATAAATTTGTGCTAGATATGGCATTCAAGGCTCTCCAAAATCAGTCCTTGACTTAACTTCTTACCCATTTTTCTCTTTGTCACCTTCTAACTACAGTCATCGCTTCACCACCTACCACACATGTCTAAAACATTCCTGCCCCCACATCTTTGTTAATACTATTTCTCTTGCCAGAAACACTTGCTCCATGTACATCCCTCCATCATTGGAGGCTGAGCTCAAGTCCCTCCTTGATGAAGTCTTTCTGATAAGAAAAGCCCATCATGCTTCTCTGACTCTCACCACTGAGCACGGACTGCCTGGTACTACTGAGTATTGTTGGATGGATATTTATCTTCTCTCCTTAGTGGAACTTCAGAGTGCTTCCTGTCAAGGAATTAGCATTCAGACCTTTGCATGCCCAAGAGTTCTGAGATGCAGAACCTTGTGCACAGGGGATATTCAAACACCGGTTGATTGACTCATACACTGACATATCCCATCACCACTTCAAAAGGGGCCAGTGGTAAACCATGCAGCACTACTTTAGAAAAACCTCCTGAAAACGATATTATGAAATGGAGACTGTGACAGCAATTTGCTGTGTAAACACCCTGAGGATGAAGGTGGTACATTAAAAAATCATATACCTCTTTGGAAGATCCTGGGATCATGGGTGTGAAGGGTGCTGGAAACTGCAAGGAGCTGCACAGCTGGCAAGCATCACTGCTGTTACTGATGCATTTGGGTGGGTGAGAAAAAAAATCTGTGCTGTTTTTTGCCTGTTTGGGGCAGGAAGGGTGGGGGTAGTGCAGGGATAAAAAGTACAGGTTTTAGAGGCAGGCAAAATTTGGCCTGGATCAGCCTCATTGCTGACTTGATGTATAAAAGCAAGTAAATAATCTCTTTTTATATTGCAGAAGAATATTATTGGCCTGAGAAACGTTTATGATTTTAAAAAAGAACATTATGATATCATGTTTATAATTTGTTTTTAAAAATTTATGTGAATATATATGCATGCACAGAAAAAGGACTAGAAAGCTACATGCCAAAATGCTATAGGTTTTTTCTATTTTTCTTTGGCCTTTTTTTGTGTTTCTCAAGTTTAAAGCTTTTATAAAGAAGGTCCATTAAAAAAATTATCTGAGTTAAAGAATTCCATTATAACCCCCACCAAGTATCCGTGTTTTAAGTAGTTTGAATTATTTCTCTGGGTTGAAAGGTATGTGTGTTTTTCTTTCAGCAATCTCAAATATGATGAGAGGAAAAAAGAAAGAGATGAGAGGAAGTTGCCGACATGATGCTCCATCACCCCCAAATTCCTTACAGTGTCTTTCCTCTAAACAAGAACATTCCAATAGATAACCTTATACAACCATCTAAATTAGGAAGTGAACAATGACCTCTAATCCTCAACCTCATTCAGGTTTCCCCGATTATCTAATAGTAGCATTTATAGCAAAGGATCCAGTACCAGATTATGTATCATGTCTCTCTAGTCTCCTTTAATATGAGCCAGTTCCTCAGTATTTTCTTAACTTTCATGATGTTAATGGTTCTGAAGATTACAGGTCAGCTATTTTGTCCGTTAATTTGGGTTTGTGGTCGCCAGACTCCAAGATGGCCTGCAATCATTCTCATCTCCTGGTATTCATGCCCTTGTTTAGTCCCCTTCCACATTGAATCAGGGGTGACTCGTGTGACCAGCAGATTACTGCAGTAGCGACAGCTTGTGCCTAGAGGCTGGGTGATAAAACACATTACAGCTTCTGCCTTGGTCTCTTGCATTGCTTGCTTGGGGGAAGCCAGCAACTGCATCCTGAGGACATTCAAATAGCCTTGTAGGACGCCCACAGGGAGATGAACTAAAGCCTCCCAGCAGCAGGCACTCCAATGTATCAGCCATGGGGGTACGCCACCTTGCATGTGGATCCTCCAGCAACCTCGGGGGAGCGCCTACACCAGACTGCCCATCCAAGCTGCTCCCAAATTCCCGACCCACAGAAACTGTGAAAGACGATAAATATTGTTTTAGTCCACAAAGTTTGGGAGTAATTTTATACACAGCAATAGCTAACTAATACAGATTTGTCTGTTTCCTCTGATTAGATACGAGCTATCCATCTGTGGCAGGCTCTCCACAGTAATAATGCTGTGTCCTTCTCCTTGCGTAGTGTCGTGTCAAGCATGATTTCAATTTGTCACGTGATTGGTGATGTTAAGTTAGATCACTTGATTGAGGTGGTGTCTGCCATGTGTCCACTGTAAAGTCACTCTATTTTTGTGTGTGTAATTAATAAGTAATTTGTCAGGAGATACTTTGATACCATGTGACTATACTGTGTCTCACCAAACTTTCACTTTATTCATTAATTTTTTTATATCTGTATAGACGCTTGGATTCCTATTTTATTCAATGTGTTATAATCCCTTACTATCATTCTTTATTTTGATGATCAAATCACATCATAATTGGCCAGTCAGAGCCCCTTCAACGGGCTTCTATGTCCTTTTGACATGTCTCCATCATTTTTTGATCACTTTGCAACTTTCCGGCACCAAAAAATATTCCCAACACATCTGATACTTTCCTTGGCAAGCTCTTGAATTAGCCATTTCACCTAAGAGACACGATACCTTTTAGTGGAGAATGATTTTTAGAAGTCAAGATCTGGGTGCTAGGTGTGCTCATTGCTCTTGGGTGCTACTTCTCTCAGTACAACTTAAGGGACAGAGTTCAGTAATATACGTACTTATTCACACATATACTTCATCTATATTTCTCTGTCCCTCTCTTGGTATATTTACAACCATAAATTTATATTGGTATAATATATAAAATTGGTAAAATATGCAAAATATAGACTAGTCCAATTCCAGTCAAATACCCTTGGATTCATTCTAGTTTTCTCTTTTTCGTATTTGTAACTCCCTTCTCCAACAGTGAGAAAACTGGCTCCCATTATTCCTAATACATGATTTGATCAGTCCCCTCATAGTAACCAATCCTCTTCACCACTTCCTGCTTCTCTCCCTCCAACATGGATGCTCTCTTCACCCCTCTTAGGTTCCTACACTGTACAATGGGGACATCCTTTTCCAGGAATATGCTGTATTAGATACCCCAATTGACCCTTTGTATCAGTTTCCTATTGATGTGTAATAAACCCCAAAACCTAGTGGCTTAAAATAAAAATAATTTATTATTTCTCACAATTCTGTGGATTGGCTGGGAGGTTCTGCTTGTCTTGCCTGAGTTCGCTTATGTGGCTGCATTCATTTCCTGCATTGGGTGGAGAATGGCCATTCTCATATATCCTCACTCATATGTGTGAGACCTCAGCTGAGATGGCTGGGATGGCTTGGCCTCTCTCTTCATGTGGTCTTTCACCTAGATTGTCTTCATGTGATGCTGGAAGTATGCCAGGAAAGCAGAATCTGAAAGGGCTCCCAAGTCATACAGTGTCACTTACACCACACTCTATCTGTCAAAGCAAGTCACAGGACAGCCCAGATCCAAGAGGTGGGGAAACAGACCTCACTTCTCAACGGTAGGAGCTGGGGCAGCAAAGTTACACTGCAAAGGAGCACTGACACACAAAGGCGTAATTCACTGGGGCTATTAGTGTAATAATTTGCCACACTTTCCTAATTAAACAGTAAAAATGTCAGTTAAAATATTTTTTTAAAAAACATTATTTTAAATGTTTCTCTGAACTGGAAAGGACATAAAGAATCCACAGAGACCTAAACAAAGTAAAAGCAGGAAACTTGGGAGACAAGTGACCTCCAGATTTGCCTTTTTCCCTGAGATTTTCTGCTGACACTGGAGAAATACTGAGCTCCTATTTTAATAGTTATATGGTGCGTGGAGAAAAGAAGGCAAAGCTGGGGGCTACAAAAAGCAGGGAATCAAATGTGAGACCCTTACATAAAGGTGGGCCCCCACCCTCACTGTAAGGTGAATGAGAAAAACCATCTTACTGAAAAAAATGAGACAGCAAGAAAACTTGCATGCATGTCTTGTCTTTGGTGCTGGATGTTGGGGAAAAGAATCGTCTGTAAATTTGTAACCATCACATGGGTTTACAGAGTTTCCTAAAAGAAAACTGCAAGCTGATGATGTTATTTAAAGTAGTCGCCTGTGTTAGGCCCCCAGTTGACAGAGAGGTACACACGTAAATCCTCCCTGGAAAAATTCAAACTCAGTCCAGGCCTCCAAGAATTCCTACAGATGGAGGTCCCACAAAAATGGGAAATCATTGTAAAACAAAATCACAGAACATAGTAAGAAGCAAGGCATCGTCTGTGAGAACCAGCAGAAAAAACAGAAGGCCGAAAAAGAGCGTTTATGCACTCAGATACTAGACTGTAAGACACAGACTTTGAAGCAATTAAGCTTCATTTGTGTTATGTACTGAACTATGTCTCCCTAGAATTTATATGTTGAAGCCCTAACCCCCAGTGTGACAGTATTTGGGGTAAGTGATGAAAGTTAAATGAGGTCATACGGGTGGGGCCTTGATAGTGTTACTGTCTTTATAAGAAAAGACAGCAGAGAGCTTGTGCTCTCTCTCCACCATCTGAGGACCTGGGGAGAAGGTGCCATCTGTAAGCCAGGAAGAGAGCTCTCACCAGGAACCCGGCCATGCTGGTATCATGATCTCGGACTTCCATCCTCCAGGCTGTGAGAACATACATATCTGTTGTTCAAGCCACCAGTCTATAGTATTTTGTTATGGCAACCTGAGTTGACTAACACAATATGTTTATATAAATATTTGACAAGCTTAAAATATGAGCGTGGAATAACTTGGCAGAATTGAGAAAAATCCACTTAGAAATTCTCAAAATTAAAATTTTAATAGTTGAAAGCAAAAAACCCATTTGAAAAATGAGTTGCACCACTGAAGATAGATAGATTCCACCACTGCAGATAAAATTAGTGAACTGAATGATAGATTGAATGAATTTATAAGGAATATGAAGAGATTGACAACATGAAAGTTTGTGAGAGACGGTGGCTATAGGGAGAAAGTCTGGTATATGTCTAGTCATATTTCCAAAAAGAGATAATGAGGATGGGAAAATTGGATCCATCATATGTCGCTGGTGGGAACGTAAAATGCAATCTCAGTGGAAAACAGTTACACAGTTCCTCAAAATCTTAAACATAGAGTTAGCATGTGACCTGGAAATCCCACTACTAGGTATTTACACAAGAGAAGTGAAGACATACACCCACACAAAAACTTATACACTAATGTTCATAGAGCATATTCACAATAGCCAAAAAGTGAAAACAACCCAAATGATGAATGGATAAACAAAGTGTGGTATATCCATACAGTAGAATGTTATTTGGTGATCAAAATGAATAAAGTATGGATATGTATTACAATATTAATGAATTGCAAAAACTTTATGGTAAGTGAAATAAGCCACTAACAAATGATCACATATTGTAGGATTCTATTTATATGAAATTTCCAGAATAGGCCAGTCTACAAAATGTCCAGATGAGGCAGATCTATAGGAAAAGAAAGTAGATTAGTGGTTTCCTAGGACTAGGCAGGAGCAGGTGGGGTAGGGATGGGAGTGACTGCTAACAGGTACAAGGATTCTTTGGGGGGTAAAGTGTTCTAAAATTAGATTATGGTCATGGTGCACAACTCTAAATATACTAAAAACCATGGAACTATACCCTTGAAACAAGTGAACTTTGTGGTATATAAGTTATATATCAATAAAGTTATTTAGAAAAGAGATAATAAAGAAAACAGGAAATGGGCAATATTCAAATTTATAATAAATGATAATTATCCAGAAGTGTTGAAAACACACATCTTTAAGTGCAGGAATTCCCATGAATCCCAAGCAAGATAAATAAAAAGAAAACCCATATCTAGACATATCATCAGATAACTGAAGAACATCAAAGAAAAAGAGAAGATTTTAAAAGCATCCAGAGACAAAAGACACATCACCTATAAAGGAGCAACATTGATCACTGTCTGACTTCTCAACAGCAGAAGATCTGACAGAAGCTAGAAGACAGTAGAGTAACATATTCGTTGTGCTGAAAGAAAATAAACTACAATTCTAAACCATGTGTAAACTTTATATATTATATATATTATATATTTCAAGAATGGGCTAGAAATTTAAAAAAACTTTAGATACAAATAGGAGAGATTATACCACCCACAGACCTTTACTAAAGGAAATTTTAAGGGATGTATCTCAGCCAAAAGCAAATGATTCCTTATGGAAATCTGAGGAGCATGAAGGAAGGATGAACATGTATATAAATATGTCAGTAACTCTAAGCAAATGTTGTATAAAATTAAAAAAAATAATGTCCAATTTATAGAGGAATACTGGCTAGAATTAAAATACTGAACAGCAATATCACATAAGATGGGGGAATGAGTTCACATGTCCTAAGATCCTTGATTGCTGATCTCCCAACAGCCAACTCCCCACTTCCACTGTCCATCCCTGTTAGACTGTGCTTCAGTTTGTTTCCAATAAATCCACTGATTTGACCAGATCCATTCTAACTTTCTCCCTTTAACGTCTATATTTCAGCCCCTCATCCCAGTTGCTACTAGCACGTGTCAGTGAATGGCTGAGTAGGCCTGTTGGAGCAGTTTTTTCTTTAAATATTAAAAAGCTTAAACAAGCCCATATGGGGATCAGGTTCTTATAATTGCCTTCATTCCAAACTGTTCTTTTAAATTTTAGAATGCTTTTCTCTTTCTTTTTTTGATTCAAAAATTAAAAGTTAATTATACTAAAATTGAGCAAAATATAAAGAAGAAAATAAGTATCACCCACACTGTACCATATAATAAACGTTTTTTAAAAAATTTAAACTGATCATAAAATACAGGTTAAGGTAATAAATAGTTGTGTTCCCGCCACGTAGAATTGAAAATTGCTAACATTTTGTCATATTTACCTCTAGAAAGTTCCTTACATTTTCATAGCTTAGGATAGATTATAAATGGAGGTATTTTATGTTTAAATATTCAAGATCTAAATCAAGTCAACAAATTTGTAAGGTATATTTTACCCTCCCAAACTGACAAATATATTTTCATGACAAAGAATTATAAAGCTATACTTTTTTGTGTGTGTGTGTGAGGAAGATCAACCCTGAGCTAACATCCATGCCCATCATCCTCCACTTTATATGGGATGCCGCCACAGCATGGCTTGACAAGCAGTGTGTCAGTGCACGCCTGGGATCCTAACCTGTGAACCCCAGGCCGCCAAAGTGGAGCGCGTGCACTTAACCACTTGTGCCACCGGGCCAGCCCAAAACCTATACATTTTTAAGACTAAAAAGTTAGTAAAGTATAAAGATGACGTAATTTTAATTATTACTGTGCATGGATGGGAGTTTGCTCATGGGTTTGTGATATTTAGATGATTAGTAAACTAAAATATATATAATTTATGAATAATTATATACTTTCCACAAAATTTAGTTTGCTTGCCTCCAAGAAATCAAAATCACTAAAGAAATTGTTACAATCAAGATTTTCACATACTTTGGCTTCTATTGATCATAATGCCAAATTAGACAACTTTTCTTCAGTCATTGAGGTTCTTAAATAATTTTTTTGTTAATTTCAGTTTAGGCAACTCCTTTCATCTAAGACATCGTCAACTGGAATTATCAGTAAAATTCTTAAAATTTCAGAAACAAACTAAAACATGAATTTTACATTTCCTGTAGGCTGTAATAAGGTTTTTTTAATATAAGAAATAATCATTATCACAAAATATATTATAAAATATTTTAAGATCATCATATTAATTGCTATCACTTTTATGGTGATTCTCACAGTCTCATAAAATATTTTCACATAATAGTGTAGAGAGTTGTTGCCATTCTTTATGCGTGTTGCATCTTATAGCACTGAGCACTGAAAGACTAGTGCATGTTTTAAAAATATATTTACATTTTTTTGTCTTTGTCATTATGTCAGAAGGTTTGAAGTGCAAGGCCAAGGAGACACAAATGTTTCCCAGGGGTAAGGGTGATACTGTTTACTTTGTCTTCCAAATGAAGAAAACAAAAGATTACTAATCAATTCAGAATGTTTTTTGATCCCTCCTTCCAATTTCATTCGCCCTTCTACCTCCTCAGAAGCCGCCACCATCATGAACGTGGTGTGTATAGTTCCAGGTATCTTTCATATATATATTCATGGATAATATTTGTATTATTTTTGGAGTATGTTTTTAAATTCTTACGTATGACATCATACTATGCATCATATTCTGCAACTTGTGTTTTGAAATTAAATTTCTGAGATCTAGCCATGTTGATACATAGGGGTCTATTTCACTTTTTTTCACTGTGGATTATATCATATCATCCTATCTTATTTATCCAGTATTGTATTGATGAACCTTCTGAAGCTTCTGAAGACTGTTTCACATCAACACAGAAAGTTCCTCATTATTCATTTTAAATGCTGCATATTTCATCGTCTTGACATAGCTTATTTAGTGGCCATTTAGATTCTTTCCAGTCTTTTGTATTTCAAATAATACCACAATAAATGTTTGAACGTACTTCATTTGGTATATACGTGTGGATATCTGTAAGATATATTCTCAAAAGTGGGGTCAATGGGCCAAAAGATATGTACATTTCTGTGTTGATAGATATTGCCAAATCACTTTTCTCAGAGGTTACAGCAACTTGTATGCCCATCAACAGTATGAAAATTCCTGTTTCTCCCATTCTTAAAAATTGAACTTTTTATCTTAGCTAATCCAGTAGATTTTAAAAAATGGTATCTCCTTGAATCTTTCTTATTACGAATAAGTTTAAATAATATGTTCATATGTTTTCTAGCCAACTGTACTTCTTATCCTGAAAATTGTTCATATCCTTTGCCCATTGTTCTATTGGACTGTTGAGTTATATTCTGGCTATTTTGTGGGAGCTTATTATACATTAGGGAAATTAACCCTTTGTAACAGGAGTCGCAAATACATTTTCCCCAATTTTTTGTCTTTTGACTTTGTTTATGATAATTTTTCTGATGAATCATACTTTAATGAACCAGATTTATCAGTCTTTTGTGGCTTTTGTGTTTTATATCGCATTTAGAAAGGCTTTCGCCACTCTTTCGTATAATATGTATGTAGTTTTAGTTTTTAAACGTAAACTTTTGATCTATCCAAAATTAGTTTGATGTGTAAAGCAAGAGCTCAAGTTAATTTTTTCCCCAGATGGCCATTTCATTGTCCCAATAACACATAGCTAAATAGTTCTTGTTTCACCTGCTGATACGTAAATACCACTGTATAATATGAATTCCCACATGTGTAAATCTGTTTCTGAGTTCTTTATCGTAGGACACTGATCTGTTTGTGTATTTCTACACAAATACTACATTGTTAAAATTACTATAGATTTATGTAGAATTGTGTGTGAGGGTTTTTTCTCTATTGAATTGTAACTTACATACCATAAAATACACAAATCTTAATTTTACAGCTAAAATGAAGCTGTATCTATATATAAACCTGTCTAACCACTACTTGGATCAGGATATAGCATATTTCCAGTACTCCAGAAGAGTATCTTATGCTCCTTTCCTGTCAATACCCTTAAAATGTAACCACCATGCTGATGTCAATCATAATTGATTATTTTTGCCTCTTCTTGAGTTTCACATATACGGAATCATACAGGATTTCCTCTTTTGTGTCTCTGTTTGTGTGCTTAGCATTATGTCTCAAAGATTTATCCACTTCATTGCATTTGGCAATAATTAGTACTTTTTCATTGCTCTATAGAATTCCATTGTATGAAAAACCACAATTTATCAATTTATTCCACTGTTGATGTGCATTAGCATGCTTTCCATTTGGGGGATATTGTGAATAATCTTGCTTTGAATATTCTTGGATGTGTTTTTGATGGATATAAGCATTTATTTCTGTTGGGTATATACTCAGGAATTGAATTGCTAGGTGATAGATAAGATAGAGTATAAGTTTAACAGACACTTTCAAACAGTTTTCCATAGTGGTTATACAAATTTAAGCTTTCTCAATAGTGCGCGAATATTCCAGTTGCTCCACATTAGCATCAACACTTGGCATTCTCTGTCCTTTCAGAGGGGGCTGTAGTAGAATCTGATTATGGTTTTAATTTGCGTTTCCCAGGTTATTGATGATATCGTACAACTTTTCATTCATTTATTACCGATTTGGTCATCCTTTTTTGTGATGTGCTTGTTTGAATTTTAGCTCATTTTTGTGAAAGTCATCTAACTTTTACATAGTGATTTGCGGGACCATATTATACATTCTGTGTAGGATTCCTTTTATGGATATGTACATTGCAAATATCTTTTCCATGCCTGTGGCTTGTATTTTCACTCACTCTGTTGTGTTTTGATAGGAAATATTTAATTTCAATGAGCTTCAATTTATTATATTTTCCTCTGAGTGACTGTAATTGATGCTGTTTTTAATTTGTTTCCACTTGTTCATTTTTAGTCCATAGAAATACAATTGAATCTTGTATGATGATCTTATATCCTGTGGCATTGCGGAGCTCACTAATTTTAGGAAGTTGGTTTTTTTTTTTAGATTCCTTGGGATTTTCTATTTAGGTAATTATGTCATCTGCAAATAGGGACAGTTTTATTTTTCCTTTCCAATTTGTGTGCCTTTTATTGCCTTATTGTGCTAGCTAGACCTTCCAGTACTATGTTGAACAAGAGTGGTAAGAATGAGTATCTTGGGGCCAGCCCGGGGGCATAGCGGTTAAGTTTGCACGTTCTGCTTTGGCACCCCGGGGTACACGGATTCAGAACCTGGATGCAGACCTACTCACTGCTCATCAAGCCATGCAGAGGTGGCATCCCATGTAGAAGAGCTGTAACTCTACAACTATAACACACAACTGTGTACTGGGGCTTTGGGGAGAAAAAAGAAAAAAAAAAGGCGGGAGATTGGCAACAGATGTTAGCGCAGGGCCGATCTGCCTCAAAAAAAAAAAAAAAAAAAAAGAACAAGTATCCTTGTCTTTTTCTTGAATTTAGGAGGAAAGCATTCAGTCTTTCAACTTTTAAGTATGATATTAGCTGCACAGTTTTTTATAGATGCTCTTTATCAAGATAAGGAAGGTCCCCCTTATTTCTACTTGGCTCAGTGTTTTTATCACAAACAAGAAATGAATTTCTTCAAATGTCTGTTTTTGCATAAAGTATATGATCTTATGCTTTTCCTTCTTTGGCCTGTTATACAGTGGATTACACTGATTGGTTTTTGAATACTGAATCCATTTATATGTGTTTTAAATCTCTCAGCAATATTTTATAGCTGTCAATGCAGAGATCTTATTTTTCATTAGACTTATTCCTATGTAGTTGATGTTCTGTGTTTGTAAATGGTATTACATCTTTAATTTCATTTTCTAAATGTTTATTACTGGTATGTAGAAATAAACTTTTTTTTTTACATATTGACTTTGTATCCAGCAACTTGCTAAATTTACTTAATAATTCCAATAGTTTTCTGTAGATTATTTTTCTGTGTACTCAATCGTGTTTCTATGAATAAGGACAATTGTAGTTCTTTCTTCTTTTCTACTCTTTATTTGTTTTTATTGCCTTTTTGCACTGATTAAGATCTCCAGTACAAAACTGAATAAAAGTGATGATAGTGGACATCCTTGTTTTATTTCTGAAATCAGTGGGAAAACATTTAATATTTCACCACCTTTGAGTAGGATTTCAACTATAGATTTTTATTGGTTTTTTTTCCATGTGCAGAATTCAGAACCAATTTTTTAAAAGATTCTTTAACCCCACATAAGTTATTAAGACCTGCTACTATAAACTCAGAGGCTAGTTTAAAAAAATAACCAATAAAGAGTAAGTAAAGTAATTTAATTTTGACTATGATTGAGTATGTAGCAAATGTTTAAATAAAGTTTTTAGAGGCTGGCCCCATGGTATAGTGGTTAAGTTCAGTGCACTACCCTTCTGTGCCTGGGCTCAGATCCCAGGCACAGACCTACACCACTTGTCTGTCGGTAGCCATGCTGTGGTGGCTACCCACACACAAAATAGAGGAAGATTGGCACAGATGTGAGCTCAGGTCTAATCTTCCTCAGCAATAAATAAATAAATAAAGTTTTTGGAGTGTTTTAAATCAAAGTAAAATTTACATATAGAAAAATGCACAGATCTTACATACATAATTAAATGAATTTTAATATACTCATATATCTAGTACCTGAATCAAGATTTAAAACATTTTTACAACCCCCCCCAAATTTTATCTTGCCTCCTCTCAGTCACTACACATAGCATATCAGCAACCATTGTTCTGATTTCGGTCATGGTTTGAATTTGGCCTGTTGTAAAATTTCACATACATGGAATCGTAGAGCATGCATTCTTTTGTGTTTGACTTATTTGCTCAGCAAAATATTTTCACTATACCATAAATACCACAAATTTTTATTTATTCTCCTATTTGTTGAACATTTACGCTGTTTCTTGTTTTAGAGTATTATAAATAAAGCTACTATAAACATTTTCATACAAATTCTTTTGTGAACCTAGCTTTAGTTTCTGTAGGAGTAATACCTAGAATAGGAACTGTTGGGTCATAGATTAAGTCTGTGTTTAACTTTATAAGAAACTAAAACAGTTTATCATAGTGGTAGTGCTGTTTTCCATTACCACTAGCAACGTATGAGTGCCAAATGTTCCATATCCCGAACAACATTGGATGTTAGTCTTTTTAAATTTTAACTTTTTTTTTTTGGTAATAATCTCTTCATCAGATTAAGGAGGTTCTCTTCTATTCCTAATCTGTTGTAAGACTGTATCATTTATAGTGTTAAATTTTATCAAATACTTTTCCTGCATCTATTGAGACACATATAATTCTTCTCATTTATTTTGTTAATGAGGTGAATTATATTGATCGATGTTTTAACAAATTTATTGAAGCACTGTAGACATACCTTAAATTCACCAATTTTAAATGTACAGTTTGATGAGTTTTAGAAAATGTACATTGTTGTACAACCGCTATCACAAACTATCACCCATAAAGTTTCCTTGTTCCCCTCAACAGTTCATTTTGATTCTTATTCCAGACTCAAGGCAACCTCTGAAATGCTTTCTGTCTGTATAATCTGGTTATTTCTAGAAATTCTATATAAATCATAAAATGTGTGGCTTTTGTGTCCTTCCCCACATGGCAAGGAACTGAGGCCTCCTGGCAACAACCATGTAAGTAAGCCATCTTCGAAGCAGATTATCTGGTCTCCATCAAACCTCCAGAAGACTATAGCCTCAGCTGACATCTTGACTGCAACCTCTTGAGAGACTCTGAGAGCCAAATCTACTCATCTGAGCAACACTCAAACACAGTAATCATGAGATAATAGATATTTTTTGTTCCAACCATTAAGTATTGAGGCGATTTATCATGCAGCAATAGATAGCTAATACCTTGCATTCCTGGAACAAGTCCAATTGGTCATGATTATCCTTTTTACATATCCCTGTATTTAATTTGCTATTATTTTATATAGGATTATTGTGTTTGGTTTTATGAGAGATAGTGATCTATAATTTTCCTTTCTTGTAATATCCTTTTCAGGTTTTGGTATCAAGATTACACTGACTCATAAAGTGAGTTGGGAAATGCACTCACATTTTTATGATCTCAAAGAGTTTTTATAAAGTTAGTAATATTTCTTTATTATGTATTTAGAATACAAGAGTGAAAACATTTAAACCTGAGGTTTTCTCTGGAGAAAATTTTTAAATTACAAATGGAATTTCTTTTATAGATATGGAACTATTTAAAATTTCTATTCCTTCTTATTTCAATTTTTTAAACTTTTAACAAGTTAAAAAGTTGGACGCTTGGGAGCTGGCCCTGTGGTGTAGTGGTTAAGTTCGTGCGCTCCGCTGCTGGCGGCCTGGGTTCGGATCCCGTGCGCCCACCGAGGCACTGCTTGTCAGGCCATGCTGTGGCAGCGGCCCATATAAAGTAGAAGAAGATGGGCATGGACGTTAGCCCAAGGCCAGTCTTCCTCAGCAAAAGGAGGAGGATCAGCATGGATGTTAGCTCAGAGCTGATCTTCCTCACACACACACACACACACACACACACACAAAAATACACACACACAAAAAGTTGGAAGCTTTAGTAGTTTATTTTCAACCTTTCTTTTTTTTTATAATACATACATCAACATTTAACATTCAAATTTTCCTCTAGGCACTGCTTTAGCAGTTTCCTACAAGTTTTTATATTTAGCTTTTTTTGCTCTTATTCAGTTTAAAATATTTTCTAATATTCATTGTAGTTTCTTTTCTGATCCATGGGCTATTCAAAAGTGAGTGCTTAATTTCCAAATCTCTAGGGATTTTCTAATAATCTTTTAGAAAATTGATTTATAGCTTAAATTGACTATGTGCAGAGAATATATTCTATATTCTTGCTATTCAAAGTGTGGCTCGTGAGCCCAATAACGTCAGCATCATTTGGAAGCTTGTTGGAAATTTAAAGTCTACATTTTTAACAAGATTCTGGTTGATATCTATGCTGATTAAAGTTTGAGAAGCACCGCTCCATCTTATTTTGGTCCTTTGAAATGTGTTGAGACTTGTTTTATGATTCACCATACAGCTAGTGCGTGTTCCAGCTGCATTTGAAAATAATGCACGTTGTGCAGTGATTTGGTATACTGTTATATAAACGTCTGTTAAGTCAGGGGGCTTAATCATACATTTCAAATCTTCTGTATCCTGACTGAGTTTTTGTCTGCTTGTTTGATCAGTTCTTGAAAGAGTCTTGTTAAAATTTTCAACTGTAGTTGTAGATTTGTGTAGTTGTTCTTCTCTTCTAGTTCTCTTAACTTTTGCTTTATATATTGTGAAACTATGCTATTAGGTGCATACGTGTTTAGAGTTTTTTAATCTTCCTGTTTATCTTTTTATCATATGAAATTTCCTCTTTACCTTAAGTAATATTTTTTCCTTAGAGTCCTATTTTATGATCTCTCTATCTATCTATCAGCTTTCTTTGGATTAGTACTTGCATCTTATGTCTTTTTCCTTCTTTTTCTTTCAATCTGTAACTTTATATTTAAAAGTGTTTTTTTGTGTAAACAGCTTATAATTGGCCTTTAAAAAATCCAGTCTTTTCATATTTCTTTTAATTGCAGTTTTAAATCCATTTATATTTAATGCATTATACTTAGTAAAATAATTGAGTTTAAGTCTACCATCCTTCTATTTATTTTCTATTTGTACATTCTATTTTTTATTTCTTTTCTTTTTTTTTTTTTTGGTGAGAAAGATTAGCACTGAGATAACATCTGTTGCCAATCTTTTTTGCTGAGAAAGATTGGCCCTGGGCTAACATCTGTGCCCATCTTCCTCTACTTTATATGTGGGACCCCTGCCACAGCATGACTTGATAAGTGATGCATCAGTCCATGCCCGGCATCCAAACCTGTGAACCCCAGGCCATTGAAGTGGAGCATGCGAACTTAACCATCAGGCACTGGGCTGGCCCCTATTTTTTGTTTCCTCATTGCTCCTTCCTTACCCTTTTTTTGGATTAACAAAGTATTTTTATTTTTACATTTATTTTTTTCCTCGGTTAGCTTTTGAGTCATATAGTCTTTTGTTATTCATTTAGCAGTTACCAAACAAATGATAATATGTCCTTTGATTTATTAAAGCCCACCTTAAATTAAAACTTCTGCCAGTTCCTGAACAATGCAAGAAATTTACAACAGTTTAATTCCATTTATCTTCTTCTCATCTTTTATGATATTGTTGTCACATATTTTATTACCATCTATGTTTTAATCCCCACGTGACATTGTTATTATTGTTTTTCTAAACAGTAAAAATTCATTTATATTATCTACATCTTTATCCTCTCCAGTGGTCTTTATTTTTCCCTTCAGTTTCACGTTTCAGTTTGTGGTCATTTTCAGTCAGTCTGAAGAATTCCCTTGAGCCTTTCTTGTAGTACAAGTCTTCTGGTGACAAAATTTCTCAGCTTTTGTTTGCTTGAAAAATCTTTATCTTAATTTTGATGGACAAAATTTTAAGTTGGCAGATTTCTTTACAGTTTCAACATTTTGAAGATATCATTCACAGTCTTCTGTCTTCCATAGTTTCTGCTGAAGAGACAACTGTGTTTTATTGTTTTTCTTTGAGGGCAATGTACCTTTTGACCCTCTATTTTCTTGTAACTTATTCTTTGCCTTTTGATTTTCAGCAGTTTGTTTATATTTATCTATTTATTTTAGCTTTATTGAGGTATAAATTGACAAACAAAATCGTAATTCATCAGTTTAACTATAGATACAGTTTTTTTATATTTATCCAACTTGGGGTTTGAAGAACTCTTTTTTTTTTTTTTCCCCCCAAAGCCCCAGTAGATAGTTGTATGTCATAGCCACACATCCTTCTAGTTGCTGTATGTGGGACGCGGCCTCAGCATGGCCAGAGAAGTGGTGCGTCGGTGCGCGCCCGGGATCCGAACCCAGGCCGCTAGCAGCGGAGCACGTGCACTTAACCGCTAAGCCATGGGGCCGGCCCTGAAGAACTCTTTGAATCTGTGGTTTGATATATTTCATTATGTTTGGAAATTTGGAGGCTATTATATCTTCAGATATTGCTTCTGTTCCTATGTCTTCTCATCTGCTTCTGGGATTCCAATTATGTATATATGTCTTAGATCTTCATATTATAGCCTATACTTCCCTTATACTCTTTTCTATAATTTCCAGTCTTTTTCCCACTCTGACCTTCAACCAGTATATGTTCACCCCCCGTTCATTAATCCTCTTTTTTTTCTGTGTTCTAATCTGCCCTTAAACCCATCTATCGAATTCTTAATTTCAGCTACAATTTATTTTTTTATTTCTAGAATTTCCATTTGATTTTTTTTTTAGTAGTTGCCAGTTGTCTGTTGAAATTTTCTATTTTTTTTCCCCCATTAGTCATGGTTATTTAAAATGCTTGTTTGGTAACTCCAATATCTAATTCACTCTGGATCTTTTTCTATTGTCTGTAGTAGCTCCCAGATAAGAGACTTCACCTCCTACATTACTGACATTGCCTAACTGATACTCATATTTAAAAAGTATTAACGTGACACCAAAAGCACAGGCAACAAAAGTGAAAAATAGTTAAATAGTCTACATCAAAATTGAATACTTCTGTGCATCAAAGGACACAATCAACAGTGAAAAAGAAACCTAATGGGAGAAATATTTGCAAATCGTATATCTGATAATGCATTAATATCCAGACTATTTAAAGAACTCCTAAAGCTCAACAACAAAAAAACAACGTGATAGAAAAATGCACAAAAGATTTACATAGACATTTCTCCAAAGAAGATTTATAAATGGCCAAGAAACACATGGAAAGATGTTCAACACCACTAATCATTAAGAAAATGCAATTAAAAACCACAATGAGATACATCTCACACCCATTAGGATGGCTACTATTAAAAAAGCAAAAAATAACAAGTGTTGATGAGGATATAAAGAAATTGGAACCCTGTGAACTTGATGGGAATGTAGAATTGTAGAGCTGCTGAAGAAAACAGTATGGGGGTTACTTTACAAGTTAAACATAGAATTACCATATAATCCAGCAATTTTGCTTCTGAGTATAAACCCAAAAGAATTAAAAGCAGGGTCTCGAAGAGATATTTGTACACTCATATTTATAGCAGCATTATTCACAAGAGCTAAAAAATGGAAGCAACCCAAGTGTCCATCAGTAGATGAATGGAAAAACAAAATGTGATACGTGCATACAATGGAATATTATTCAGCCTTAAAAAGGAAGGAAATTCTGACATATACTACAACACAGATAAACGTTGAGGACATTATGCTAAGTGAAATAAGCCAATCACAAAAAGACAAATACTGTAAGATTCCACTTTTAAGAGGTAATTAGAGTAGTCAAATTCATAGAGACAGAAAGTAGAATGGTCGTTGTCAAGGGCTGGGGGGAGGGAAGAGAGGGAGTGGAGACCTATTGTTTAATGGATATAAAGTTTCAGTTTTGCAAGATCAAAAGAGTTCTGGAGAATGATTGCACAATAATGTAAATGTGTTTAACACTATTGAACTGTACACTTAAAAATGGTAAAGATGGTAAATTTAATGTCGAGTGTATTTTACCACAATTAAAAATAATAAAATTTAGGGTCGGCCCCGTGGCTTAGCGGTTAAGTGCGCGCGCTCCGCTGCTGGCAGCCTGGGTTCGGATTCCGGGCGCGCACCGACGCACCACTTCTCCGGCTATGCTGAGGCCGTGTCCCACATACAGCAACTAGAAGGATGTGCAGCTATGACATGCAACTATCTACTGGGGCTTTAGGGGAAAAAATAAATAAATAATAATAATAAAAAAATTATAAAAAAAAATAATAATAAAATTTAAAATATTTTAACAAGTATTGTTTAATATATTTGTTGCAAAAAAAGTGAGCTTTTAGGAGAGGCACACATCAATCTGGAAGGTAATAACATGGTTTTTAATATCTATTAATGTTGCAAATTAATTGATAGGGGTTTTAATGTGAAATCACCCATTCATTCCTGGATAAATTCAAATTAAGCGTGATGTTTTATTTTTAATAAACATTTGTACTCAATTTGCCATTTTTTTAGGACTTTTGAGTCTAGATTTATTGGAGAGATGTGTCTATAATTTTCTTTTCCTGTACCATCCTTGGTGAGGAAGATTAACCCTGAGCTAACCTAGTTTAGATATCAGTGTTTTATTAGATTCATAAAACAAATTGAGTATCTTATCATCTTTTTCTTTTTTTTTTTGAAAGTTTGTATAAGAGAAGGTTATTTCTGTTTTTAAAGGTTTGGTAAACTTCACTCATAATACATTTGTGAGAGAGATATTTGTCTATTAATTCAATTTCTTAAATAACTATCAGTTTATTCAGTTTTTCTATTTAATTTAGAGTCAGTTTTGGTATATAGTTTGTTAGATTTGAATTTCATTTTAATTTTGTTAGCATAAACTCGCTCACCATATTCTCCTATGACTTTTAAAAAAATATCTACTGGGGCCGGCCCCATGGTGTAGCAGTTAAGTGTGCGTGCTCCGCTGCTGGCGGCCTGGGTTCTGATCCTGGGCACACACCGATGCACTGCTTGTCAGGCCATGCTGTGGTGGTGTCCTACATAAAGTGGAGGAAGATGGGCACGGATGTTAGCCCAGGGCCAGTCTTCCTCAGCAAAAAGAGGAGGATTGGCATTGGATGTTAGCTCAGGGCTGATCTTCTTCACACACACACACAAAATCTACTGAAACAAGCACTCTTGGTTATTAGAAGTTTCCAATCAGATTCTAGAGTTCCAAAATAATTTATTCAAGTAGTTCTTTCCAGCTCACATCCTGCTTTGGTGAAGAGACCAACACTTAGAGCTTTTCTAATCTACCATTTTGCGTGAAGTCACTCTGATCTGGGCTGGTCTTACCTTTAAGAAAAGCTGAAGCCAGAAACAAGAGTGTTGGGCAGTCTTCTTTAATTTTACTTTCTCCTTAATATTTCTTGTAAGGCATATCTACTAGGGATGAATACTCTTAGCTTTTGTTCATATGAGGCTGTCTTACTTCACCTTCATTTTTGAAGATAATTTTTTTTTCTTATAAGATATTTGGTTAACAGGATTTTTTTTCTTTAAAAAACTTTTTTTTTTTTTTTTTTTTTTTTTTTTATCACTCTGAATATGTCATTCCATTGTGTTATGGCCTCCACTGTTTCTGATAAGAAGTAAACAGTTAACCTTATTGGTGTTGCCTAGTACATGACTGGTAGTTTTTCCCTTCCTGCTTGCAAGATTTTCTCTTTGTCTTTTAACATTTTGACTAATGTGTCTGGATATGTATCTCTTTGTGTTTATCCTACTTGGAGTTTGTTGAGCTTCTTGTGCTAATGTTTGTCATCAAATTAATTTTTTGCCATTAATTTTTTGAATATTTTCTCTGTCCCTTTCTTTTTCTCTTCTCTGATACTCCCATCACATATATGATGGTGCACTTAATGATGTCTCACCTTTCTCTAAGACCCTGTTCATTTTCTTCCTTCCTTTTCTTCTGTGTTCTTCAGATTGCATAATTTCTATTTATGTATCTGCAATTTAGTTGATTCTTTCTTCTGCCAGCTCAGATCTACTATTGAGCTCCTCTAGTGAATTTTTCATTTTGGTTATTGTACTTTTAAACTCCAGAATTCCATTGATTCTTTTAAATAATTTCTAGCTCTTTATTGATATTCTCAATTTGATGAGACATCATCATTATACTTTCTTTTATTGTTTTTTTTTTGTGAGGAAGATCAGCCTTGAGCTAACATCTGATGCCATTCCTCCTCTTTATGCTGAGGAAGATTAGCCCTGAGCTAGCATTCGTTCCCATCTTCCTCTACTTTATATGGGACACCACCACTGCACGGCTTGACAAGCGGTGCGTTGGTGCATGCCTGGGGTCTGAACCTGCAAACCCTCGGGCTGCCAAAACGGAGTGCACGTACTTAACTGCTACGCCGCCAGACCAGCCCTATACTTTCTTTTAATTCTTCAAATTTGGTTTCCTTTAGTTCTTTGAACATATTTGCTTTGAAGTTTTGTCTGCTAATTTCATGATCTGTACACCCCTGAATGGCAGTTCTTATTGCCTCCATTTTTTCCTGTATGTGGGCCACAAATTCCTGTTTCTTTTCATATCTTACAGTTTTTTAATTGCAAACTGGACATTTTAGATATTGTATTGTAGCAACTTGGATACTTATTGCCACCTTCCCAGGGAGTTGTTTATTTTCTTTGCTTGGTAGTTTGTTTATTTCTTTAGTGACTTGGCTGAACTAATTATGCAATGTCTATTTCTTCTATAGCATACAGCCTCTATTTACCTACTCCAGTGTTTCTCCTTTGTTTTTATCTTTTATCCTGGATACCTAAGGGTCACACCTTGGTCAGCAAAAGTCACTTTTTGGTCAAATATTGTGCTTAAGCTCCCTTAGGCAGCTAGATATTTTACCTTTTACCCTTGAGTGTGTGTGGTTTGCAGTCTGCTATCACAATTCAGGAAGTTTACATTTTTGTACCACATTTAGCCAGGGACTGGTAACTTGGAGATTCCTTCTCTGATCACTCCTGAGAGGGTACAGTCTTGTATACCACATATTCTTCCAGATTGCCACGGACGAGTCTGATTTTATTTTTAAGCTTGGCTTCTTAGGAGTTGCCTCTGGGGCAGAGTAGCTTATTCTTCAGTCAGTGTTTGGTCAGATGTTATATTTAATACTCTTGCTCCATTGAAGCTTCACCTTGTGTTGATGGGCCTATGTGTGGCTTGGGGAATGCTTTCAAGCCTGCCCCATGTCCTACTTTGAATGCTCCTGCGTGGGTG
This sequence comes from Ceratotherium simum simum, assembly GCF_057802395.1. NCBI lineage: Eukaryota > Metazoa > Chordata > Mammalia > Perissodactyla > Rhinocerotidae > Ceratotherium > Ceratotherium simum. The sequence continues at coordinate 17,328,188 of NC_141906.1, forward strand.
CAGCCTTGTACATTCACACAGCCTTCCTGACCCCAGAGTTGACTGTGATACCAGGAGACCTCTCTTTGACTATCTCTTTTCCTGGTTCTCTCTATTAAACTTCTATCTGCCCTGCTATTTGGCTTATATAAGGGAGCTACCAGCCTCCTCTTCATTGTTCTCCACCTCATCTTCGTGGTTTTCAACAACCTTTTTCGGCATAGAGTTCTCCACTCTCTGTTCCACACAGTCAGTTACCTCAGGCAGACCTGCAAAGTTCTTCATCTCATGGCCTGTCTCTCACCCAAGGCATAACCCCTGAACCACTGCACCTGAATTGGGGATGGAAAAAGATTTCTATTTTGGTGACACCCTTGCTGTATAAAGGGACATTGGAAGTAGGGGGAGGGAGTGGCAATCCCTTATCTTCTTGGCTTGACCCTCCTGGCATGGAAACTATGCTCTATGAGTACACGAAGTGGGGTGGAGGTGGGGGGTGATTGGAGCCCCAGTATTCTCAGCCTTCCATGCCTGGGAAAAAGTTTCTATCCTAGGAATGGTGGCTTGATGGAGAAAGGGAACCCTGGTCTTCTTGGCTATGCCTGCCTGTGAAGCAGGATACCTGAGGGTTACTGTAAATATTCAATAAGATTACCTTTTGACCTTGTTATTAAAAGAAGTTAGTCTTGTCAATTTGTTGTTTTCCTGCTTAACCTGAGGGGTAACTCAAGGGTCACAAGGATTTATGAGTTTGTTTTACAGCAGCAAGAGAATGCCTTCAAGGATCACCAGATAACCAGCCTCCAGCTACAGTTGATGGCCCAGAAGTCAGATTGCCCAGGGGCTTATCAGGAGTGAAAGAAACACAGATTATCCCTTTGATTCTCTGAAATTCCTCCTGCCACACCACTTAGATCTATAAAACCCACTGCTTTATTCTCTTGTTAAGGCAGATTTGAGAGAACCTATGCTCCCACCTTCTCATTTTGGCCAATTCGAATAAACCTTTCTGCATCTCCAAGCACTGATGTTTCCGTGTTTGGCTTGCTGCACATCGGGCACACAAACTTGAGATTGAGAGGTTCGGTATCACCTGGAGTAAAGCTTCTGCAATACAAAGTTGGTGGTGGTGGGGGGAGGGTGGTGGTGGATAAGAAACCCCAGCAGCATGCATCGCCTGGGTTGAGCTATAACCCCAGACTGGGAGATGAGGGGAGAAGGAGTCCTTACTTTCTTGACTGCTTCTTGGCAACTGTTTCCACCTGGAGTTGAACAACTAGGGTAGAGCTTCCATTACATGGAGCTGGAAGTGAGTAAAGGAGTGAATGGTGGCTCACTAGTCTTACCAAGACTTAGTAGATTTTCTTGAGTGACTGTTTCTCCATTTGCTGTATGTCTTTGGGACAACTTCCAGAGACTTTAAATTGTTGTTTCTTAAAATAATCTTCTCCAGTTAAATTGCTGTTTTGCTTGGGAGAGGGCACACTGAGCTCCTTACTCTGCCGTTCTGGAAGTCCCACCCCAAAAATGATCCTTTAAAAATGAAGATTTGTTGGGGCCGGCCTGGCGGTGCAAGTGGTTAAGTGTGCACACTCCACTGCGGTGGCCCGAGGTTCACCGGTTCAGATCCCGGGTGCACACCGATGCACTGCTTGTCAGGCCATGCTGTGGTGGCATCCCATATAAAGTGGAGGAAGATGGGCATGGATGTTAGCCCAGGGCCAGTCTTCTTCAGCAAAAAAAGAGGAGGATTGGCAGATGTTAGCACAGGGCTGATCTTCCTCATACCACAAAAATGAAGATTTGTTAATGATTTTCCTGCTCTGAAACTATTCCTCCTCTCTAACTTAAAGTAGTTTAGTGAATTCAATGACTCACCATTACTTTTAGAATAAAATCTAAAATTCTTTATCTGTTCAACCTATATAATCTAGCCTATTTCTCTAGCCTCAATTTGAGCCATTTTCTTTCTTACTGTTTTTCCACTGGCCACACAAGGTCTCTCCCAGTTCCACAGACATTCCAAGCTCTCTTCTGCCTCAGAACCTACCCATACTCCTTTAATGTGTTTGGAAACTGGTGTCATCTTTTCTTTACCTGGCTAATTTCTACTCATTGTTCAGAATTCAGCCTAAGCATCACACTTCAGCAAAGTTCTCTCTTTGTGTCCTGGCATGAGTAGATACAACCCTCTACCAGAACCTAGAATATCCCTTTCCACACCTTAATACTTTTTGAGTTGTTTTATTATTTAAAAATATTTCCTTCTCTATTTGATTGAAAGCTCCCTGAGGGATTGTTTTCTATTGTGCACTCCTGAGGAGCTCAACAAAGACTTGGTTGATAGACTGACTAATCTACTGCAGAGCCTTTGAACATGGAAAACAGTGCTGGATTATCCTGTAAGATAAGGTAGGGGAATAATACAATGGTTACTATTTGGTTAGTAATGGTTAATATTCATTTTTTATTTTTCATCTTTTCAAAATTTATGCAATTATTCTAAGGCAATTATGTTTGGGTCAAGGCATATAGATTCTTTTGGAGTTTGGATGCCCAGTTCAAGCACCCTTAACTCAAAGGGGCAGCTGTAGGATGCTCTTCTAGTACCTCCAACACAAACAGAGACGTTCCCACTCCCCTCCTTTTCCCACGTCTCTCTCTGGAATCAGATGAGGCATCCTGGCTGAGAGGAACTTGTGGAGGCCAACACAGGGAACATACTGACTCATGTGTCCACCCCCCTTCTTTCTTTTGTCCCATGTAGAATTATAAAATATGTCTGTCTTGTTTATTGGCACATGTAGACACAATAAATCTCTCTTTTCATTTCTTTTCCAGTGCATAGGTCGTTGTTTTACTTCATTTACATACCTGTGAGCTCTCAGAGTTCCTGCCATTGTTTTCTGGCTCTTGCCCAGTTATCTCTGGAAAATTCCTCAATAATAATGTTGATTCCATTGGCTCACAGCCCCCAAAATGGCCATGCTCATGTCAGTTGGTGCATAAATATTGCGGTAGTATACCTGTATCAAGGAAAAGAGAAGCAGTGCATTCAAAAGTGAAATGACTCGTAATTAAAAGAAGTCACGTAACTCTCTGAGTGCCTTGACCATGCCCAGAAGTCACTTACAGAATCTCTGCAAATGTGGCCAAAATGCTTTTTAAAAATCCTTTTCTAAATAAACCCCAATAAATGGTTGTTGAATGAATGAATGAATAATGTCTGCTTATCCTCAAAGACTAGCAAAATAAGTAAAAAGAATTTTCTTACTGAATTTTGTTGCTTTCCTGTTTTGTTTAATCATTGCATGTGTGGTCATAGAATGGCTCATAACAGTATTCAGTGGGAAATGTACAGCATGTTAGCTTCAGTATGTGTTTTTTCCTTCACTCGACTTTCCGGGGGGGTGGGGCATAACCTCTATGTGTACCATAGGGGACGAAGACTATCCTCTACTCACTCTGGGTCCTTTCTGGCTGGGCTACAAATTAAATTGACATGAGACCAAATAGCAGGAGAAAATCCAACAAAGCTTTATAACATGTATGCATGGGAGAAACCAAGGAAACTGAGTTTCTCAATAAATGGTGGAGGTTTTCACCTTAAATAGCATATTCAGATAGACAAAGGAGGATGTTGGGGTAGTGTTTTGGGATTTCATAGGAGAAGAAGACAATTCACACGGAGATAGAAATGCAAATATTTGTCAGACAACTCTTTACAGGGCCACCTATAGAGAATGTGGCCAGAGAGATAGAATTTTTGATAAGATGGGTTTGTTGGTGCCTTTCTTATTGCCTATTTTACATTATACACAGCTATCATATGGTAGTGACTCCTTCCTGGAACAGGCCTTCTATGTTAAATTCTTTTTTCTTTTTTTTTTTTTTGTGAGGAAGATCAGCCCTGAGCTAACATCTGCCAATCCTCCTCTTTTTGCTGAGGAAGATTGGCCCTGGGCTAACATCCATGCCCATCTTCCTCCACTTTATACAGGACACCACCACAGCATGGCCTGACAAGTGGTGCGTCAGTTTGTGCCCAGGATCGGAACCGGCGAACACCGGGCCACTGCAGCGGCGGGCCCGCACTTAACCGCTTGCACCACCGGGCAGCCCCTATGTTAAATTCTTTAGGCAGTTTGGGAGGGGAAGGTCAAATATCCTTCAGAGAAAGTAATCAATGTAAAGAGACATATTTTGAGGTGGCCAATTTTGATCTCCTACAGTACCATTATTTCTGCCTTTGGGAAACACAGTCTGCATTCCAAGCAACTGATTTATAACTGGCTCTGAATTTCAGAACTACCTATACAATACTCAGATACCCAAAGGGAGTAATTTTGGGGGGCTTTCTGGATTTTCTTTACTTGACCTTTTTATTTCTGCTTAAAATTATTATTAGTTAAACAAAGAAAGAAAATATCTATATACAAGAAGAAAAAGTAAGGACTTTTTGGTTTCTATTACAGCTACAGAACGTCCTGGAATCAGGGCAAAGTTAGATCAATACTTTAGAATTTTACATGGAGAATATTATAGTTGAGGATTTGAACTCATAATGGCAACACTTAGTTAGATAACCTAGGAAAATGGAAAAAATAAACAACTTGAAAAGTTGGGTTAGATTCCTGAATTTGAGTAGATAAAAAAAAAAATAAAATAAAATAATTATTTATTGAAATATATAAGTCAGCTCCACTGTGATGTGTCCTGTTTCCCTGTCACTCCATGGTTCACTCTGTATCTCAGCTCTTTGCCACAGTGCGTGGCCCAGAGTAGGCAGTTATCAAATGAATGGATAGATGGTTGGATAAATGAATGACTATCACATGGGGCATAGCTGAGGGGATTGGAAATTTTAGATTGGAGAACATCTAGATACAACTTGATAGTTTCTTCAGATATTTGAAGGTCTGTTTTTTTGGGAATATTCGATAGGTTTATGAGGCAGAAGCAAGCAGAACCAAGGCCAATGCACAAAGATTCATTTCAATCCAACAAACACTACAGAGGTCCTCCTACATGCCATGATTGCCTCATTGGAAATAGACTCACTAAACAGTACAATCTGGCTCTGCTTCTTTAGGGTGAGTGGGGACCAGCGGTAGTGAGGGGATTTCTAGAGTGGAAGCAATCTTGTGGGGAAATGGGGGCTGGCAATTTGTCTGGAAGCTGAGTTTGCACAATTAGTTCAATTTTAACTTAAATTGTGTTCCTATGTGGAGAGTTTGGGGGAAAGCTAATAACATTTAGTGTGTGTGCATGTGTGCATGGGTGCATGGGTGCGTGGGCGCATGGGTGTGTGGGTGTGGAGGGGAGTGGAGTGGAGCCACTTCTTGGCACCATCACTTGCCTGGGGTGATATTTAATGCTCTGTGAACCTGTCCCCTAAAACCTTTACTTCTTAAGGCAACGTAGATGACTTTGCTTATTAGGTAAAAGGTCAGGAAGATTCCAGAAAGAAAAAGATTAATATTTTGAGAATTTTTTCCTTATATCTTATTTGTAAGTGGTCCTCCCCCACATAAAAGCAACTTGCTAAATAGTTTCTTACCCTTTATGAGAAAATGTGTTGCTTTCAGAAATAGTACAATCAGAGGTACCCCTACTTTGTTGAATGTCCTGACGGGGTTTGTTTGGACAATGCGGTCGCTACACATATGGGTTTGGAAGGGGCTGACTTACAGCCATCATCTCAGGAAAGCTGAGCCTTTGCTAAGAGGCCTCTTGTGTGCTTTGGCCCAAAGTGTCTAAATTAACTAGAGGTACAGAAGCAGGCTGGTATTTTCCTACTTCTCTTAATACTTCAAGGCCCTGCAGTCCACCAATTCCGAGTGAGAAAGGCAGGCGGGGGAACTGGAGGCTGTCACATGCTGGCAACAGGACCGGCAAGCAAAGAGCAGCTGTGAACCTGTGAGAACATCCAGGGCAGGACTGGGAGGAACATCAGATAAGAGGGCAGGGTCCTGAGTGCTCAGCAGCACGGGACCGGCAGCGGGCAGGAAGGGAGGCCTGCAGCTTAAGTCACATCACATGGGCTCTCTCTTGGTGTGAGGCTTTATCAAAGAATTCCAGACCTCCAGGAAGGGGAAATTCACAGCACTGAGGGCCTGGGATCTCCCTTCAAGAGCCATTTGCCCCTCAGCTAGCAGACAAGGAGACAAGGCCCCGGGCTCTAGCCACCCTTCCACCCCTAGGACCGTCCTGATGGTCCCCTACCACCTGCTCTGCTGTTCCTGGCTTGGGGACTGTGAGCCAAGGAAATGCACGTGTAAGGAGATTTGTGTCCACAGTTTCCACACCCCACCCGGGGACACAAGGTCTGACGAGCCTGCATGGGCTTGCGGGATTATGACCTGAATATGTGTAATCAGAGCTGTCCCAGAAATCTGTCATCTGCTGTGCCCAAAGCCTTGATCAGTAGGATCCCGGCTTCTATAGTCCCCACAACCCTAACAGCTGCCTTCTTATGCTATTGTCCAAGCTAGGTTCATTTCCAGTGACATTCAGGTGACAGTGGGAATCTGTGATGATGCCGGAGGCCCTAAGGAGCCCCTACTGAATAATCATGCCTTGATGCAAAGCTGACTTCAGTTAGGGTTCTCCATGAAGATGCTTTTCAAAAGCAGCATTGGCAGGACGAGGTCGTTGTTTCGTCTTTTAGATTAGCAATGTGTTTTTTTAAAATGATAAAATCCACTTTGGTGAGGAATGAGGGTGAGACGGGGACAGGAGGTAGGAGTAAATATGGATGAAATCTAAGAGAAGGAGTTTGTCAGTTTGTGTAAGGAGCCGTAAAAAACATTAGACAGATTTTGAGACAGCTCCAATTACACATATTCTGTCTCATAACACACTTCGGCCCCGTAATTCCCTTTATAACAATCTCCTTTAAGGAAATAACCAGCTGTATGAACAAAGATGTGTGATGTTTTTCCTAGCATTATTAATGTGAAAATATGGAAATTTAATGCAATGTGTAATAATAAAGGAATGTTAAATTAGTCACATTAAACTCATATAGAGGACTATTATGCCTCCAAGAAAAGTGACATATTTAGAGAAAATACATAGTTGGCAGTAAATAAAATACAAATCCTCTTAAATACATGAAAAGCTCTGATTCAATGTGGGAGGAGAACACTTTGGACATGAATACCAAGTGAGGATTATCAGGGCCATCTAGGAGGCCCACATAATCTGTAACTGGGAAGATAAATTTCACAACTTTCTTGGAAGACAATGGGCAATATCTATCAAATTTAAAGTGCACAAGCTTTTTGACCCAGGAATTCTATTTTTAGGGATTTATTCTGCAGACACATTTGCATTTGTCTAATGGTGTGTGTACAACTTCTTTACTACAATATTTTAATGGCAAAAGCTGGGAACAGCCTAATGTCTACCAAGAGAGCAGTGGGTAAATACGGCGTGGTTCAGCTATTACATGGAGCACACTATGCGGCTGTTAAAAAGAATGAGATTGTTAATTTAGCAAATACTGCTGATGAACTATACTGTAAATATATTAAATGAAAAAAGTGTGGCACAAAAACTACTACTAATGTGTGTGTGTATAAATTTAGAGACCATCTAGAAAGAACATAAACAGCTGTTAACAATAGTGACTTGGAGAACAGGAATGAAGGGACACATTATTCACTTTATATTCTTTCATATTTTTCAAATTTCATACCATGTAGGCATATAATCTATCCAGAAATTAATTAATAAAAAATAAAATGTAAAAGTAAAAAGGAAATAAAAATACATTTAAAAATTACTGGAGAAATGATCATAGTATAAAAATAAATGGAAAAAATCCACCCTAGCAAACCATATTTATGGTATAATCTCATTTGTTTTAAAAATAATCTGCATAGAAAAAAGACTGAAAAGGACACATCAAAATGACACTGAAGGATAGATAAATTAAAGTTTTTTCCTTAATACTTTGTTTCTTTTTCAGATTTTCTACAGTGACTGTATGTATTATTTCAGTAATCAGAACAAAAAACAGACAGCTTATCTCAGGTTAATGAGATTAAGGGAAACATTTTCTTCTTCATTCTTTGTGGTATTTTTCCATAATGTTTTGTACTACCTTTAAACATGAAAAAAAAAAGGGTTTCAGCCCGAAAAGACAGCAGCCAAGAGGCAAAGCCAGGCACCGAACAGGTTCCAGGCTGTAAACATCTGGGCACAGTTTTCTAGGCTACTTGGAGCACATCCTGACTCATCCTCCTTGACTCTCCAAGGTTGCTTGAGGTTTCTTGAGTATCTCTCAGGCTGGAAGTCTTTGCCTTCTCTATCCCCTGGGAGGGCTCTGCCTGTCATTCTAGATAGACCGTGAGTACCTACAGCTGTGAAATTCCTGGCACAGAACCCTAGCCCATTGGAATAGCTGTTTTCCTAACAAACAAACAGCAGCTATATAATTGTAGTGTGTTCAATTCAATAGTGTAAAAACAAAGAGCAGAGGAAGGACAATTCCTGGGTACTGAGCTGAGAAGCCTGCCACGTGTTGTTGTCTAGGTTGTATACTACCACATCTTCCATTCATAAGCTAGACATTATCAATTTGCATATTTATCACAACAATGTTTCTGGGAGATGGCTGTAAATTGTTTAACAAAATTAGTGTATTAGACAATTTTAAGACATATAGAAAAAACGTGTCTCGAGGAAGGGACACCTTTTTCTAGTTGGTTGTATGGGTCAGTAGCATCTCTGTTAGCAAATGCAGAATTTTAATTCAGGGTTCACACCCTTGTCCACAAATCAGCCCAATCTGCTGTGAAACTCTTGGGGGTGAGCGTGGGTGACTGGAAAGTACTGAAAAGATAGTTTCAGATGCATATTTACAGATGCTGAGAAGGAGGCAGAACCATGGGCCTTTTCTGCACCTTGAATGTGCAGAGGAGAGGCTGTCAGTTCTGCCCTCACACTTGGATTTCTGGCTTCCCCAGTTATGAGAACTGCATGCTGACGTGTGGATTTCAAAGCAATTATTGAGACCTAAGGGCTCTATTAAGCAGAAATTGCTGGCTGACTCGGCAAGCCTCAGTAACTTGGTCACTATGGTGTTTAATCCTGACTCATAGACCCATGCGCTCTCTCCCAGATTGTGGAGCATAAATTCTGTGATTGACCACATCTGACTGCTCACATTCTTTGCACTGTGTGTGTGTGTGTACAAGCATGCGTGCAAGCTCACTCATGTGCATAACGAATGCACATTGGCTTCCCTCTAAAATTCTTATTGAAGCACTGATACAAATGACTTTCAGCCACATTCAGTTTCAAGGTGGGAAAAACCAATTTGTTCTGCTGAGACAAACACGGCTGAAATGTATCAGCACCCTTGGACTGCGTGTTGGGGAAGTGTTTTAGTAATGAGTGGCTCTAAGTCTCAGAATGGCCCCATGGTCTACCACACAAGGCCTCTTTCTCTCTTTCCTTCCTCTCTACTCTCTACCTCCTCAACTAAGCTATTTGTGCAGAAAGAGCAGGAAGTCACTGAAATTACTGGGATACCTGAGACTCTTTTCTCACAAAGCCCTGCAAGGAGTCAATCCCTAATGTCCTATCTGAGCAACCTAGACCCACTTGCTAAATTCTAGGCCTGTATATTTTGCTGGTTGCTGAGTATCTAAGAGGAAAAGATGTATCAAACTCAATATCTCCAGAAAGTGAACACGTTAGCCATCAACCTTCTTCTTGTCCCCTATTCCCTATCTTGGTGCGGTGGCTATGAGAGTGAACCTAGCAGAACTCCAGCTACAGGGAGTGTAATTGACCAAGGGCCCAGCTTCTGTGTTCTGAAATCCATCACCGTGTTTGTACTGCAACGTAGTTCCTACTGGCTGCTCCCAGCAATGACTGAGCATGGCAAGGATGCTAATGCAGATCCATTCCCTGGTGACTTGGGACAACTCTGACAACTGACTTTGGCTCGAGGATTCCCTGATGGCCTTGAGGAATCTTCCATAGACTGCATGGCAGTCTAGGATGCTTTCACTCAAACTTTCCTCCCTCACTTCGACACTTGGGATCTCTTGCATTTGTGGTCTGATGGCTCTCCCAGGTTTTTGCATCTCCTTCTCCATTTTTCTTAACTATAAATCTTTGCGCATTTAATCCCATCTTGGCATCTCTTTCTCAAGGACCCAGACTAACAAAAGCCATCCTGTGAGTAGGGTAAGAGTACTACTGGCCTCTTTCCATCCTGGGAGGACCCACAGTTCGTCCTCACAGGGATAAGTACTTATTCTATGCATGGGTTTGCCTTTCCTGCCTCTCGTGTGCTCAGTGAAATGATCAGGGGCTCACTTTTGCCAAGGGACACAGCCAGGATCCTATTGAACTACAGGGCATTGACATTAAGACCCTCTTACATCCAAAGACATCATTAAGAGATTGAAAAAAATCAAGTCCCCACAATGGGAAAAGATATTTTCAACACATGCATCTGATATGACTTGTGTACAGAATGTATGAATTCTTACAAGTCAATAAGAAAAAAAAACAGATAATCCAATAGAAAAATGGGCAAAGGACTTGAACAGGCATTTCACAGAAGACAATATCCAAACGGCCAATAAACATATGAAAAGGTGTTAAACTTCACTAGTAATTTGGGAGATGTAGATGAAAGCCTCAATGTGATGCCGCTGGAAATGGCTAAAATGAAAACACCAGACAATACCAAGTGTTGATGAGAAACTAGAATCTAATAACCAGAACCTTCACACTCTGCTAGTGGAAGTGTTTCTTGGAACAACTATTTTGGAAAACTGTTTGACAGTATCTACTAAAGGGTATATATACATTTCCTGTGACCAGCAATTCCATGCGTACATAAGTTCACCAAAAGACGAAACAAGAATGTTCCTAGCAGCACTATTCATAATGCCAAAAGCGAGTAATAAAATAGATGTACATTGATAGAAGAAAGGATCAATAAATTGTGTTTGTATGTTCATGTAATAGAACACAATAATGAGGATGAATGAACTACAATTACATACAGTAACCTGGACACTCTCACAGACAACATTGAATGGAAGAAGACAGACACAAAGAAAATAGGATGATTCCATTCATAAAGTGCTTAAACTCTAACTAAACAAGTCTAGACTGTTAGAAATCAGAATACTGGTTATCCTTGGGGGTCGAGTACTGCCTGGAACTGACTGCCTGGGTGGCTTCTAGGGTGCTGGTAAAAGTTATGTTTCATGATCTGAGTGCTAATTACACGGGTGTGTTCACTTTGTCAAAATTCATCAAACTGTATTACGACTTATGCAACTTTTCCGTGTGTTTGCTTTGCTTCAATAAAATTGACCAAAAAAGTTTAGTTTTTTCCTCAATATTTTCATTATCAAAAATTTAGAAAATACAGAATAGAAAAAGAAATATTGTAACGGGAACACTCCTTCAAACATTTCAGTGACCATCCTTTTGGCCTTTTCTCTGTACGCTCAGATGACCTCTCCAGCCCCTCCTTCAGGTAAAATCAGGACTGTGTTCTAGGTGCTGTTTTATAACTGCTCTTTACAGCTTCAACTATATACGTTGTCAACACCTTTCTTTCCATGTCATTAACATTTCTTTACGTCATTTAAAGGGCTGCTACTTGTCCACCAAATTGGAGTTCCATCGCCTATACAATAACTCATTTTTCATGTTTAGGTTGTTTCCAGTTTTTCAGTATTACAAACAATAATATGTGATGATCATTCTTGTAGCTGAGTCTTTGCCCCAGATCCATGATTATTTCTTTAGACTCAAGTTCTAGAAATTGAGTGTCTGGGTATAAAGGGTATGCATACTCTTGAGGTTTAGACGTCTCATGGTTAATTTTTTAACAACCAAGTAACAGTTTGCGCTGAGAACGTGCTTCAAACTCGGTTCCTATTAAGTGGTTCTTGGGATCCTGAGAGCAACAGCAATCAGGACAATGACAATGTTAATAACTGCCATCATACCTATTCTATCACTTCATTTATTTCCCACCAAAAACTTGGCTAGGTGAGTATTAATAGCTGCCTTTTACAAACAAGAAAACAGGTTCAAGTGAAGGATGTTATTCAAGTTCTCTCAGAAGAAAGCTGGATTCAAACAGACCTGTCCAATGGAAGCCCTCTCCTCCACTCCATGCTCTCTCCCAGGGAATGGTAATTCCTTTTGCTGAGCTGTACCAGGAAGCCCGACTGGACTAGAGATTACTCTAAGCTATAATATCAATAGTTAATCATGACCATAGTGAGAGCTAATACTCAGTCTATGCTAATTGACTGATCAGAAAAGAAAGTAGGATTGAGGCAGAAAAAGAGAATGACTCTGGAAGGGTGCGTGCACGTGGGGAAGAATTCTGAGTCTGATGGAAGTCGCCAGAAGATAAAAAATTGAAATCCTGTGTCAACCCACTTGATGACATGTCACAAGCTTGTACAAGCCTCCTCAGCCACCAGGGCACCAGGCCATTTGGCCTCATTCCCCTGGAGTGAGATTGATAAGCAAATTCCACTAAGACCAGATGTAGCTGGGAGAGGCCAGAGGCCAGTTTACAAGATGACACAGAGGGACTGGAGAGGCTTGTCAAGGTTTTTGATTGTGTTTTGGAGTTTTTATGGAAGGCCAGGGAAGTGAGATATTTTTGGGATATTCCAGTGAAACTCTGGATCAAGCTGCATCCATTTTTTGATGAAGCTATTAGTACTGGCTACTCAGAAATAGCAACAAAACCATGCATGTGTGTAAGTGTGTGTGTGTGTGTGTGAGTGTGTGTGTGTGAGCATCCATGAAGAAAATGCTGTGATTGACAAGTTTTGGGGAAATGGGATGTGTTTCCCTATTGATAATTTGTTTTTAGTCCTTCTCCCTACTAACTTACATTTCAATGCATACTCTGCTTGTCAATAGGGTGAGTAGCTTGAACAGGTACAGAGAAGAGAAGACACAACAAGGGGAAGTGGGAAAGAAGTCTTTGGAATGCCAGAGATATAGCTCTAATCCAAATTTAGCTGCCAATTAGCTTCACATGAAAGTAACAATAGCTCACATTTGCTGAGCATTGTTAAGTATCAGGATCTGTGCTAAGTGCATTTCCTTTATCTCCTTTACTTTTCAAAACCACTCCACAATGAAGGTTCTCCTACTGTCCTTGTTTTAATAGAAGAGGAAACTGACGTTCACAGGGTTAGGAAACTTAATGGGACATCTCATAAAATGTGCTGAGAGGCAGATTTGAACGGAGGCACATTTAAAGCCAATGTCCCTATTCTTAATGGCATGATTTGGAGAGAATTTTTTAAGCTGGGCCTCAGTTTCCTTTCCTTTAAAGTGGAAATATAGACACTTAGACTATGGCATCTTCTGGAAGCCTATATTAAATATGGTGTTTTAGACCAGAATCTGGCACATAGTAGACGCACCTTTCTCTCCCTGTGTAACTTTTTCTCCCTGCCCAGGACTTGCAGAAAGGGAGAGGGTACGTAAAAAACCCTACCAGGGCCGGCCCTGTGGCTTAGCAGTTAAGAGTGCGCGCTCCGCTACTGGCAGCCTGGGTTCGGATCCCGAACACGCACCAACGCACCGTTTGTCCGGCCATGCTGAGGCCGCGTCCCACATACAGCAACTAGAAGGATGCGCAACTATGACATACAACTATCTACTGGGGCTTTGGGGAAAAAAAGGGAGGAGGATTGGCAATAGATGTTAGCTCAGAGCCAGTCTTCCTCAGCAAAAAGAGGAGGATTAGCATGGATGTTAGCTCAGGGCTGATCTTCCTCACAAAAAAACAAAAAACAAAACAAAACAACAAAACCAAACCAAACCAAAGAACCTGAAAAACATCCGGTGGCTCGGATGAGGTAGATTGGACAGATGCCTGTGCTATAAACAAGAAGGATTCAAATTCAACTAGTAGTGCCAGCAGGGTGGAGGACACTGGGCTCAGAGCCACACATATACTGACTTCACCACGAGCTTGTGGGGATGATGGATTGTGTCTAATTGCCAGATGAGGAAATGATGCCCTGAAAGACTAAGTACCTTGCCCTAAGTCATGTTGCTGGGATTCTTTCCATGGGGTAGACACGTCTTCTATGTTTTTATTTTTATTTTTTATTGACATATAATTTACATACCATGAAATTCACCTTTTGAAGCATACAATGCAGTGGTTTTTAGTATATTCACAAAGAAATGCAACCCTCAGCACTATATAACCATCTAATTCTAGAGTATTTTCATCACCCCAAAGAGAATCTCCATACTCATTAACAGTTGCTCCCCCTTCCTCCCTCCCTCAGACCGTGGCAACTAGTGATCTCTTTATGTTTCTGTGGGTTTGCCTTTTCTGGACGTTTTATATAAGTAGAATCATACAGTATCAGGCCCTTTGTGTATGGCTTCTTTCACTTAGCATAATGTCTCAAGGTTCATCCACGTTGTAGCATAAATCAGTATTTCATTCCTTTTTATGGCTCAATAATATTCCATTGTATGGATATACCATATTTTGTTTGTCCATTCATTAGTTGATGGAAGTTTTGGTTATTCTCACTTTTTGGCTATTAGGAGTAAAGTTGCTGTGAACATCTGTGTACAAGTATTTGTGTGGATGTATGTATGTTTTCAATTCTCTTGGGTATATTACCTAGGAGTAGAATGGAAGTCATATGATAATTCTATGATTAGCTTTTTGAGGAACTGCCAAACTGTTTTCCAAAGTGGCTGCACCATTTTACATTCCCAACAGCAATGTACAAGGGACGCAATTTCTCCATATCCTCGCCAACACTCTTTATTGTCTATCTTTTTGATAATAGTCATCCTAGTGGATGTGAAGTGGTATCTCATTGTGGTTTTGATTTGCATTTCTCTAACAACAAATGATGTTGAACATCTTTTCATGTGATTGTTGGCCATTTGTATATATTTTTTGGAGAAGTATCTTTTGCTCACTTTTTAATTGGATTACTTGTTATTTTTTTGTTGAGATGTAAAAGTTAGTTATATATTCTAGATACTAGACACTTATCAGATATATGATTTGCAGATATTTTCTCCCATTCTGTGGTTTGTCTTTTTGCTTTCTTGATAGTGTCTTCTTATGCACAAAAGTTTTTAATTTTGATGAAGTACAATTTATCCAATTTTCTTTTGTTACCTGGGCTTTTGGTGTCATATCTAAGAATCTATTGCTAAGCCAAGATTATGAAGATTTACCCTTATGTTTTTGTCAAAGAGTTTCATATTTTTAGCTCTTATATGTAGGTCTTTGACATCCTGATCTTGTTCCTGACCTTAGGCACAAGTCTGTCAGTCTGTCCCCATTAACTATGATGTTGGCTGTGAGTTTTTCATAGATGCCTTTAATCAGGTTGAGGAAATTCCCTTCTATTTCTACTTTATTGAGTGTTCTTGTCACAAAACGTTGTTGGATTTTGTCAATGCTTTCTCTGCATCTATTGAGATGATAATGTGTTTTTTTCCTTTATTTTATTAATATAGTATATCGCACTGATTAATTTTCATATGTTGAACCAACCTTGAATTCCTGGGATAAATTCCACTTTGTCATGACGTATAATCCCTTTTACATGCTATTGGGTTTGATTTACTAGTATCTTGTTCAGGATTTTTGCATTTATATTCACAAGGGACATAGTTTTCTTTCTTGTGATTTCTTTGTCTCACTTTGGTATCAGTGTGATACTGGCCTCAAAGAATGAGATAGGAAGTGTTCTTTCCTCTTCTATTGTTGTTGAATAATCTATTTGTTCTTTCAAATCTGTCAGTTTTTGCTTCATATATTTTGGGGATCTGCTGTTAAGTTCATGTATGTTTATAATTATTTTATATTCTTGATGGAGTGATTCTTCTATCATTATAAATGTCCTTCTTTATCTCTTGTAACAATTTTTTGCCTTAAAGTCCGTTTGTCTGATATTAGCATAGCCACTCCAGCTCTCTTTTTTTTACTGGTTGCATGGTTTATATTTTTTTCCATCTTTCTACTTAGACTTTATTTGTGACTTTGATTCTAAACTATGTCTCTTGTCGACAGCATGTATTTGGATTATGCTTTTAAATTCATAATTCCAATCTCTGCCTTTAAATTGGAGTGTTTAATTCATTTATATTTAATGTATTACCGATAAGGTAAGATTTGCATCTGCTATTTTGTTATATGTTTTCTATATGTCCTATGTCTTTTTTGTTTCTTTATTCCTCTGTTACTGCCTACTTTTGTGTTACATAGATATTATCTAGTTTACCATTTTAATTCCCATATTGTTTCTTTTACCCTATTTTTTTTTTGCTTTTTTTTTAGTGCTTGCCCTCGATATTACAATTAACAACTTATAACAATCTAGCTTGCATTAATACCAACTTAACTGCAATATTATACAAAACTTTACTCCTATATAGTTCCCTACCTAACTTCTTATTTGTGCTGTTATTTTCATATAAATTACATCTTCATACACTGTGTGGCCATCAACACAGATTCATAATTATTGTTTTATGCGGTTGTCTCTGAGATAGGAGAAAAGAAGAACTACAAAGAAAAAACACGTTTACACTGTCTTTGATATTTAACTATGTAGTTATCTTTACCAGAGATCTGAGGCATACCTCAGAGATATTGCAGGTTCTGTTCCAGACCACTGAAATAAAGTGAATATCACAATTAAGCAAGTCACAGAAATGTTTTTGTATACCAATCCATATAAAAGTCGTATTTACACTATACTGTAGTCTATTAAGTGTGCAATAGCATTATGTCTAAAAATACAAGGTACATACCTTAATTAAAAAATATTGTATTGCAAAAACTTCTAACCATCATCTGAACCTTCAGCAAGTCATAATCTTCTTGTTGGTGGAGGATCATGTGAAAAACGCAATATGTGTGAAGCTCAACAAAGAAAAGCACAATGAAATGAGGTATGTCTGTATTTCTTTATGTGGATTCAAGTTATTGTCTAGTATGCTTTCACTTCAGCCTGAAGGACTCCCTAATTATTTTTGTAGAGTAGGTCTGATAGTGACAAATTCTTTCAGTTTTTGTTTATATTGAGATGTCTTAATTTATCCTTCTTTTTTTTTTTTTTTTTGTGAGGAAGATCATCCCTGAGCTAACATCCATGCTAATCCTCCTCTTTTTGCTGAGGAAGACCAGCTCTGAGCTAACATCTATTGCCAATCCTCCTCCTTTTCTTTTCCCCAAAGCCCCAGTAGATAGTTGTACGTCATGGTTTCTAGTTGCTGTATGTGGGATACAGCCTCAGCATGGCCAGACAAGCGGTGCATCAGTGTGCACCCGGGATCCGAACCTGGGCTGCCAGTAGCGGAGTGCATGCACTTAACCGCTAAGCCATGGGGCCAGCCCCATCCTTCATTTTAAAAGCATAATTTTGCTGGATATAGAATTCTTGGATGAGTCTTTTTCTTTCAGCACTTTGAATATGTCATTCCACTGCCTTCTGGCTTCCATGGTTTCTGATGAGAAATAAGCTGTTAATCTTATTGAAGATCCTTTATAAATGATGCATTACTTCTTGCTTTTTTCAAGATCGTCTCTGTTTTTGTCTTTTGGCAGTTTGATTGTGTGGTATCTAGGTATGAATCTCTCTCTCTCTCTTTTTTTTTTTTTTGCTGAGGAAGATTTGCCCTGAGCTAATATCTGTTGCCAATCTTCCCTTTTTGCTTGAGGAAGATTGTCACTGAGCTAACATCTGTGCCAATCTTCCTCTATTTTGTATGTAAGTCACCGCCACTGCATGGCTGCTGAGCAGTGGTATAGGTCCGCTCTCAGGAACTGAACCTAGGCTGCCAAAGTGGAGTGTGCTGAACTTAACCACTAGGCCCTGTGGCCTGGCCCATGAATCTCTTTGGGTTTACTCTACTCGAATTTGTTGAGCTTCTTGGAGGTATAGATTAATGTTTTTTCATCAAATTTGGGGAGCTTTTGGCCATTATTTCTTCAAATATTCTTTCTTTCTTCTCCTTCTGAGACTTCCATATTAATATATTGGTACACTTGATGGTGTCCCCTAGATTTCTGAGGCTGTTTTCATTTTCTCCCTTCTTTTTTTTTTTTCTGTTCCTCAAACTGGGTAAACAGAAGAGTAAACAACAATGAGAGAGTGGGAGTGAAATAGTCCAAAGGAGGTGCATGTTGACAAAAATTTCTCCCCAGTGGAGGTGTCGACAGGCTGGCAAGACCCTCACATTGCCTGCTTGAACATGATGGGTCCAAAGCAAATAGATGTACAAAGAGTTCACACTTTTCCTTCACTCTCCTTAAATAATGTCTTTAAATTCCATGGCTCCCTAGGACTTCAGGGACTCAACAGCTCTATTTTCAGTCAAGTTCTTTCTCTTGAAGCCTTGGCTTTTGAGTCCAAGAGTTGAGGTTCAGATCCAGATTAGTCTGACTCCAAAGTCCCTTTTCTACTATTTTCACAAATCCTCAACAGAACCTCTTTCACAGTGACTTAGATCCTTGATGGAGAAGCTTGTGGTGGGGTAAGGTCTTGAATGAAGCAGGTGAGGACAGTCACCCAGCTGGGACTAGATGAGGAACCAAGGTCAACTGAATTTATAATTCAGTCCAGGACTGTCCTGACCGTGCCACTTCAACATTTTGGAAGAACCCCTTTGCTTTATGTACTCCTGATTAACAAACCCAGGCTGGGAACAATGGAAACTGGGTCTGGAATACTGATTTTGCTGTAGGGATAAATTGAGCACTATTACAGGATAATATGAGAGGGGAGGGATCTCCTTCCCTGCTGCCCACTCAGGTGGCTCTGCAGAAAGGCAATATGGGGAAATAGGGAAGTCTTCTAAGAATCCTAGGACCCATCCAATTTATTAGCCAGAGAGCTGAGAGTCATCTTTAACCTCCCCTTTCCTCTCTTCTTCCTTCTCCTTTCTTTCTTCCTCTTCCAATCCTTTTCTTCTCCCCCCCCCACTCCTTTGCTTCCTACATTCAATAGGCCCGAAGATCTCTCTTTTCTGTTCTCTCCTTTCCACTTCTCTGCCTTACCAAAATCTCATTTTCTTTCCCACCTAGAGAAAACTGTAACCGGTTTTTAACTGGTCATTACTGCCAATATCCAGCTCTCATCTGTCTTTCACATCAAATCAGAGATATTTGCCTGAATATGTCCAAATGGATTATACACATATATATATATATATATAATTTTATAAAAGAAATATTTTATTTTTATTTATTTATTGAGGTAACATTGGTTTATAACATTATATAAATTTCAGGGGTACAACATTATATTTCGACTTCTGTATAGACTACATTGTGTTCACCACCAAAAGTCTAGTTGTCATCCATCACTGTACAAATGTGCCCTTTTACCCGTTTCACCCTCCCGCTGTTCCCCTTCCCCTCTGGTAACTACCAATCTGTTCTCTGTATCTATGTGTTTGTTTGTTGTTGTTTTATCTTCCACATATGAATGAAATCATATGGTATTTGGCTTTCTCTGATCAGCTTCTTTTGCTTAGCATAATACCCCCAAAGTCCTTCCATGCTGTCACAGATGGGAAGATTTCATCCTTTTTTTATGACCGAGTAGTATTCCATTGTATATATATATACACACACACCGCATCTTCTTTATCCATTTATCTGTTGATGGGCACTTGGGTTGTTTCCAAATCTAGGCTGTTGTGAACAATGGTGCGATGAACATAGGTGTGCATATATCTTTTTGAAGTAGTGTTTTCATGTTCTTTAGATAAATACTCAGAAGTGGAATAGCTTGATCACATGGTAGTTTTTTTTTTTAATTTTTTGAGGAATTTCCATACTGTTTTCCACAGTGGCTGCACCAATTTACATTGCCACCAGCAGTGTACGAGGGTTTCCTTTTCTCCACATCCTCTCTAACACTTGTTATTTCTTGTTTTGTTAATTATAGCCACTCTGACAGGTGTGAGGTGATATCTCATTGTGGTTTTGATTTGCATTTCCCTAATAATTAGTGATGATGAACATCTTTTCATGTCCTTGTTGGCTATCTGTATATCTTCTTTGGAAAAATGTCTGTTCAGATCCTCTGCCCATTTTTTTCTTTTTTTTTCTTTTGGTGAGGAAGATTAGCTGTGAGCTAACATTGGCTGCTGGTCCTCCTCTTTTTGCTGAGGAAGATTGGTCCTGAGCTAACATCTGTGCCCATCTTCCTCTGCTTTATATGTGGGACACCACCACAGCATGGCTTGATAAGTGGTGTGTAGGTCCATGCCCGGGACCTGAACTCGTGAACCCCAGGCCGCCAGAGTGGAGCGCACCAACTTAACCACTACACCACTGGGCTGGTCCCCCTCTGCCCATTTTTTAATCAGATTGTTTTTTTGTTGTTGAGTTGTACAAGTTCTTTATATATTTTGGATATTAGTCCCTTATTGGATATATGATTTGCCAATATCTTCTCCCAATTAGTAGGTTGCCTTTTCATTTTATTGATGGTTTCCTTTGCCATGCAGAAGCTTTTTAGCTTGATGTAGTCCCATTTGTTTATTTTTCCTTTTGTTTCTGTTGCCTAGGAGATATATTCAAAAAGATGCTGCTAAGACCAATGTCAAAGAGTGTACCGCCTACGTTTTCTTCTAAGAGTTTTATGGTTTCAAGTCTTACATTCAAATCTTTAATCCATTTTGAGTTAATTTTTGTGTATGGTGTAAGATAGTGGTCTACTTTCATTCTTTTGCATGTGGTTGTCCAGTTTTCCCAACACCACTTATTGAAGAGACTTTCCTTTCTCCATTGTATCTTCTTGGCTCCATTGTCAAAAATTAGCTGCCCATAAAAATGTGGGTTTATTTCTGGGAATCTCAATTCTGTTCCATTGATCTGTGTGTCTTTTTTCTTTTGCTTTTTGTGTTTGTGTTTTTTTTTACCATGCTGTTTTGATTGCTATAGCTTTGTAGAATACTTTGAAATCAGGGAGTCTGCTGTTCCAGCTTTGTTCTTTTTTCCCAGGATTGCTTTGGCTATTCAGGATCTTTCGCTGTCTCATATAAATTTTAGGATTCTTTGTTCCATTTCCATGAAAAATGCCATTGGGTCTTTGGAAAGGATTGCAGTGAATCTGCAGATTGCTTTAGGTAGTATAGACATTTTAACCATGCTAATTCTTCCAATCCATGAGCAGAATATCTTTCCATTTCTTTGTGCCTTCTTCGATTTCTTTCAACAATGTCTTATAATTTTCAGTGTACAGGTCTTTTACCTCTTTGGTTAAATTTATTCCTAGATATTTTGTTCTTTTTGTTGTGATTGTAAATGGGATTGTATTCTTTTTTTTTTTTTTAATTTTATTTATTTATTTTTCCCCCCCAAAGCCCCAGTAGATAGTTGTATGTCGTAGCTGTACATCCTTCTAGTTGCTGTATGTGGGACACGGCCTCAGCATGGCCAGAGAAGCAGTGCCTAGGTGGGCGCCCAGGATCCGAACCTGGGCCGCCAGCAGCGGAGCGCGTGCACTTAACCGCTAAGCCACTGGGCCGGCCCGGGATTGTATTCTTGATTTCTCTTTCTGCTATATTGTTGTTAGTGTACAGAAATGCAACTGACTTTTGTGTGTTGATTTTGTACCCTGCAACTTTACTGTATTCATTGATTATTTCTAATGGTTTTCTGGTGGATTTTTTAGGGTTTTTTGTATATAATATCATGTCATCTGCAAATAGGGAGTTCTACTTCTTCCTTCCCAATTTGGGTCTCTTTTATTTTTTTTTCTTGCCTAATTGCTCTGGCCAGGACTTCCAATACTATGTTGAATAAGAGTGGTGAAAATGGGCATCCTCGTCTTGTTCCTGTTCTTAGAGGGATAGCTTTCAGTTTTTCACAATTGAGTATGATGTTAGCTGAGAGTTTAGCATGGCCTTTATTATGTTGAGGTACTTTCCTTCTATGCCCCATTTTATTCAGTTTTTAATGTAAATGAATGCTGAATCTTGTCAAATGCTTTCTCTGCATCTATTGAGATAATCATGTGATTTTTATTCTTCATTTTGTTAATGTGGTGTATCACATTGATTGATTTGCAGATGTTGAACCATCCTTGCATCTCTGGAATAAATCCCATTTAATCATGGTGTATGATCCTTTTAATATACTGTTATATTCTATTTGCTAATATGTTGTTGAGGATTTTCGCATCTATGTTCATTAGCGATATTGGCCTGTAATTTTCTTTTTTTGTGTTGTCTTTGTCTGTTTTGGTATCGGTGTAATGTTGGCCTCCTAAAATGAGTTAGGAAGTGTCCCTTCCTCTCCAATTTTTTGGAAGTTTGAGAAGGATGGGTATTAAACCTTCTTTGAATGTTTGGTAGAATTCACTGGGGAAGCCATCTGGTCCTGGACTTTTGTCTCTTGGGAGGTTAATGTTTCAATCTCCCTACTAGTGATTGGTCTATTCAAATTCTCTATTTCTTCTTGATTCAGTTTTGGAAGATTATATGATTCTAAGAATTTATCCATTTCTTCTAGGTTATCTAATGTGTTGACATATCACTTTTCATAGTATTCTCTTATAATCCCTTGTATTTCTGTGGTATCCATTGTAGTTTCTCCTCTTCTGTTTCTGATTTTATTTATTTGACCCTTTTCTCTTGTTTTCTTAGCGGGTCTAGTTAAAGGTTAGTCAATTTTGTTTACCTTTTCCAAGAACTAGCTCTTAGTTTTATTGATCTTTCAAGATCTGTTGTATTTTTAGTCCCTATTTCATTTATTTCAGCTCTGATTTTTATTATTTCCTTCCTTCTACTGATTTTGGGCTTCATTTGTTCTTCTTTTTCTAGTTCCTTTAGGTGTAATGTTAGATTTTTTTATTTGAGATTTTTCTCGTTTCTTGAGGTAGGCCTGTATTGCTATAAACTTCCTTCTTAGTACTGCTTTTGCTGTATCCCATAGATTTTGGTTTTTCATTTGCCTTCAGGTATTTTTGATTCTCCTTTGATTTCTTTGTTGAGCCAGTAGTTTTTCAATAGCATTTTGTTTAATCTCCACATATTTGTGACTTTTCCAGTTTTCTTCTTCTGTTGATTTCTAGTTTCATACTGTTGTGGTTGGAAAAGATGCTTGATATTATTTCAATTTTCTTAAATTTATTGAGGTTTGTTTTGTGGCCTAACATGTGATCTATCCTGAAGAATGTTCCATGTGCCTTTGAAAAGAATGTGTATTTTGCTGTTTTTAGATGGAATGTTCTGTATTGTATCAGATATTTTGATATGTACATTTTCCAACTTCTTTAAGGTACACATCCATCTTTATTTTTCACAAATGGTCCTTCATTTATATTCTTACTCTTACAAAATTAGTGATGTACATTCTGATATTCAGTGCTTCATTAAAAACGGAACTTTATTTTAAGCTAGGGTGTGGCAATTTGTAACTGGCATCCAGGTGTTTATGCTGGCAGATCAGATATCTCAAAGTGCTGAAGAAAATGCCGTCATAATTTAGATTAGGCAAACTGAGTACGCGGTCAATCCTATGCAGTCAATGCATGTTCAGCCAGGTTTAAACAGAAAAACCCATCCTGCAGCAACTCCTTATAAGGAAATCACAACACACAACCCCTTCTTGTTTGCAGACTACTTTGGAACTTCCAGCTGAAACTGCGTCTCACTCTTTGTTTGATCCTCATGGATTCTCTTGGATGAAGACCACAAAACTTGTTCTCCCATTTCTCCCCGTTGGAGTCAACAAACATCTTTCTTGTTTGTGACTATTTCTAGTCTGATTTTATCTCTGTGCAAGCATTGAACATCAAAATAGCTCAAGGAAGTCACCTTCTAGTTATCTCTTGCCCCACAAAAGCCCCCTTTCAAGAGACTTTTCAGAGGGATACAAGCCTAAGATATCCGTAGATGGTCAAGATGGTTTAATATGTGTTGATAAGAAAGAAGTGATGTGGGTTCTAGATCACACTGTGAGGTCTTCATGGACCAGGGACAGGGTTGACTTGAGTCTTGATGTATAAGAAAGACTTGGAGTGGTGCAGAGGAGAGGAGGGGTCATTCCAACGTCGGAAAATGAGATGAGAGGTTCCCAGAGCCAGGTATGCACATATATGCTGCATATGTGTAGCAGTGAAGAGCTAACTTGATTGAAGCTGTGTATGGGAAATTTGGAACAACAGGGAACCATGCAGAGCATTTTTATAACTTGGAATAGCTTTAGGATTTTAGTTCACCATTCCTCCAACTACATTTCTTAGTACACTAGTATCCTCCTAAGTATTAATAAATGTCTCCCAACTTAAAAGAATTCAGAGGTCTCGTGGGTCAAATCCATCTGGTGAACACTATTAAAGTCCTTATGGAAGAATGTCTCAAAGCCTTCATTAAGGGACTATGCATTATGAATCTCCAAAGAGGGATGAAGTATCCAAAATGTCTCCGTCTTATTTGACCATGGAGTCCTGTTTTCAAGAAGATTCAAGCAACATAGTCAAGATAGAATGTTCTGTGAAATACAGATTGCAAAATGTTGATCTAATCCAACCCCCTTACTTTTGAAAGAAGTGGCCTTGAGGGAAGAAGTGCTTCTTTTTTTGTTTTTTGTTTTTTGTGAGGAAGATCGGCCCTGAGCTAGCATCTGCCAATCCTCCTCTTTTTTTTTTTTTTTTTTTTCTTCACTGAGGAAGACTGGCCCTGGGCTAACATCCATACCCATCTTCCTCCACTTTATATGGGATGCCGCCACGGCATGGCTCGACAAGTGGTGCATCTATGCGTGCCCGGGATCCGAACTGGTGAACCCTGGGCCGCCGCAGCAGAATGCACGCACCTAACAGCTTGCGCCACCACGCCAGCCCCAAGAGGTGCTTCTTTAAGGTCATATGTTAAGTCAAAGCCTGTGCTGGGGCTAGAATCTATGTCTCCTGACTCTGGACCAAGACAAATTGTGGCAGCCCTTGGTTGCCATGTACATCAGTTGAGGGAAACACTAGATGCTGTAACAAACAAAACCAAAATTTCCGTGCCTTGGCTCAATAGAAGTTTATTTTTCATTTATGTGGTAGTCCGGTGTGGGAGTTCATGGTCAGTGAGCAGCTTGCTTCCCTGTGGCTGATTGAAAACCCAGGATCCTACAATTGTGTGACTCTGCCATCCTCTGGGGCCACGGAGTAGACAGGGAAGCCCCCTTGCTTTTTAAAGGCTGTGGCCCAAGAGGAAGCATAATGCAATGGTTAAGAGTATGGACTCTGGAATTAGACATCCGGGGCTGGAACCCCATCTCTATGACTTATTAGCTGTTCTCTGTATTACTCAACTACTCTGACCCTCAGTTTCCTTCATCTGTAAAATGGGGGCAATAATAGAACTTTCCTTATAGGATTGTTATATGCAGTGATTGAGTTAATGTTTGTCAAACACTTATCTATAACTGGCACATATTATGTGTTTTCTAAGTAGTAATAATAATAATAATATAAAAAGTAACTCCTGCTCACATTCCATTAGCTATACCTACAAGGAGAGCTAGGCAGCTATTTCCCAGTGACAGCTTCACACTCTGGAAGGGGAAAGGGGAATTTTTGAATTTTTGGTAGAGAGCTAGCCATCTTTGCCAAACTGAACATTGGAATTTAAAGCTGAACAGATCGGTAATGGAAAATTTTAAAGTTTTGAACAGAGAAGTGAAATAACAGCAAGCCACTCCAGATATTTCTTTCCTATCTCAAAACTTTTTCTATGGAATTTGAATTGTTGAAGATAAAATTATGTATATTATTCTAGACTGTGAATATGTCTGATTGAGAATATGTGAATTTTCAATTGTTATGAGGAGTTAAAAATAAAACAAAACAAGACACCTGGCTGACATACCAAATAGTAGAAAAATGACTTTTCACATACATTATATTTGTATAATTTGTATATTAGTATATTTTACATACATTATATATACTAAGCAAAATGAATATATAGGTAGTGCTGAACCTACTGAGGAGATAAATTTTTAATTTTCCAGGGAGAAAATCATGATCATAGGAAATTAATTGTATAGAATCTTTATTGCTAATTTAATATGTATAAAAAAACTAATGCTGGGCCGGCCCCGTGGCTTAGTGGTTAAGTGCGCGCGCTCTGCTACTGGCGGCCCGGGTTCGGATCCCGGGTGCGCACCGATGCACCGCTTCTCCGGCCATGCTGAGGCGGCGTCCCACATACAGCAACTAGAAGGATGTGCAACTATGATGTACAACTATCTACTGGGGCTTTGGGGAAGAAAAAAAAAAAAAGAGGAGGATTGGCAATACATGTTAGCTCAGAGCCGGTCTTCCTCAGCAAAAAGAGGAAGATTAGCACGGGTGTTAGCTCAGGGCTGATCTCCCTCACAAAAAAAAAAAAAAAGACAGACATTCCTAGTCTTGCTTAAAAAAAAAAAACTTCCTTTAAAAAAAACTAATGCTATTTGGTGTGCTGAAGTAATTGCTCTTTGTTGAAGGTCTAAAAACATTTACAAGATATTTTAATGGTCCTCACTCTACATTTCCCATAAGGTTGAATATTTCTTTTATTTAAATTCTCCTGTTATCGGAGTTATTTGGGCTGTTCACTGTATTCCATTTCTCTCCACAGGCACATGGTAGGATAGCACTTCCCTGCTCCCCTGTGAAGCCAGGCATAGCCACGTGACTTCCCTTGGCCAAAGAAATGTGATTGGCCATCATGGACTTCACTTTCAGGCAGAAGATTTAAGTGTCAGTGTTATTTGCCATGTTCCCTTTCTTCCTTCAGCTGTGAGGATCATGACCCATTACAGCTTTTCTCAACCCAGGTCTGAGTGTCTGCAAAGAATACAGCCCCACTGCCAACCATCAGTGGACAGGCAGCATGAACAAGAAATAAACTTTCATTACATTGAACCGCTAAGACCTGGAGTTGTTCACTGCCTTACCATGACCTAACCAATCCTAACCGACGCAAGGAATATCAGATTGGCAAAGGACAACACTAGTTTTTTTTTAAGAAGAATTGATTGTGCTGTGTGGCATAAATGGGTAGAAACACATTGGAGCTTGGAGCTTGGAGATAGGACCATATTGCTATAGACTGAATATCTGAGTCCCCCACAAATTCATATGTTGAAACCTACAGCCTAATGTGATGGCATTAGGAGGTGGGGTTCAGGTCATGAGTTTGGAGCCCTCATGAATGGGATTAGTGCTCTTATAAGAGACCCCACAGAGCTCCCTAGCCCCTCTGCCATGTGAGGACACAGTGAGAAGATCATTGTTTATGAACCAGGAAGTGGACACAGACACAGAACCGTACCATGTGGGCACCCTTATCTTAAATGACCAGTCTTCAAAACTATGAGAAATAGGTTTCTATTGTTTATAAGCTACCCAGCATGTGGTATTTTTTATAGCCGCCCAAACAAACTTAGACACTTGTGTTAAGTGATGAGAGCCTGAACTAGGCCTACTATAGTGGGAACAAAGGACAATAAAAAGTAAAAGCATTTCCCACGCTGTTTTCTTAAACATCATGCTCTCCCCTGGGCCTCAGTCTGCCTCAGATACACGGTGACTTATAGCTGCACTTGGCAATCATAACATCTTCCCAGGGAACGATTTGACTTTGCTTCTGAATATTTTTGAAAAATCTAAGGCTAATTACATTTAATGCACTGGTACAGTTTAGCTATTGGTTTATTGGATATTATCTAATTGACAGGATTACTTCCTATCTTGCAGACTGAAATCTCTTTAACATGATAATTATTACTGGACATACAGTATTCAATTTATTCTGAAAGTAATCAGGCTGTAATATCAGGCTTTTTGCAATCAATGGAGATTATTTTTTTTCATGATAACAGAAAGAAATACTAATTTTAGGAGCCACAATAGAAAGATAAGGTCCAGTGGAGTCATTATTGATATAGGCAGCTGATTTCTGACCACTAGCTAGTCCTGTTTGCTGAATCACAATAGAGAGAGGTCCCAGGGCCATTTGTGTAGATAAAGGTACTGTTGTAAAATACACATCTAACCCGGGGGAATTGATGAAGGAGCCATGCGCTTCCTAGAAATCAGCCAAAGTACAGAATTAGTCTCATTGTCTTGGTCTGCAGATCACTGGATTAGGAAAAAGCCTTCATAGAAAACTGATTAATCCAATATCCAATATCCAAGTTTAGTATATGACCACTTATCATTTTCCCAAATCACTAATGGACGTGTATGGGAAGGTATTAGTCCTTTTGTTGATGTGATAATTATTTTTTAAAAAATTGCAGAGAACTGGGTTATTAAAGTCAATTTGATACTGGCTCAACACAAGGTTGACATGAAGGAAGCCATATTGTAGAAAAGAAACCCTATTGTAACTTTGAATGACCTCTGATTAACTGATATACTATGTGGATTTTATGGCCCCTCCCAGCTTCTATAATTCGATAACTTTGTTCTTTTGAGTTCATTAGGAATGTGATGACCCCCAGGTAGAAAGTCTATGCTGATAGCCATCATCAATGACAACTGAAAGATCAGGGTATAGGGCATTGCCCCCTATATAACTGGCCTGTAATCTTTGTTCTGGAAGATGGTTCTTTTGGACAGGAGTTGGCCATCTTCCCTCTTGCTAGCAAGCTGTAATAAAAAGTCCTTTCTCTCTTACCTCCTTGCCTCTTGACTATTGGCATGTCTTGTGGTGGGCAGATGAATCCCCCTTTATTGGCATCTCTTGTGGTTGGCAGACAAACCCCACTTGGGGTGGTAACAAATTCAGCAAATGTTTCCTGAGCACTTACTTTCTTCATGTGTTATAAACAAAAGCCCTCACTGCAATGGATGCGCTTACTCCAGAAAGTGGGGGGCAGTGAGTGGGAAAGATATAATTTACGTGATATACCTATCTGGTCCCCCTGTACATAGTCAAGTTTTTAAAATGCTGCTTTAGAAGTCAACTGCCATATAATTTCGTTTACATTTTTAACCTTTTATTAACATCTAGTTGTTTAATTCTTCCAACTTTGTTCTTTTTTCAAGTTTGTCTTGGCTCATCTCAGCTTCCGCATTTTCATATACATTTTAGAAACAGCTTGTCAATTTCCAGCAATAAAACAATGCTGACACTTTGATCAGGATTGCATGCAATTTATAGATTGATTTGGAGAGTATTGATTATCTTTAAAATATTAAGTCTTCCATTCATGAAAATGGTATATATTTCCATTTATTTAGATTTATTTTCATTTTTCTCAATAACGTTTTGTGGATTTTCAGCATAGAGGTCTTGCACATATTTTGTTATATTTATTACTAGATACTTGATGTTTTTTGAAGCTACTTTTGGTAGGCTGAAAAATACACCCCCAGTCCCCCACGATGTTGGGTCTTAATCCCTGAAACTTGTAAATGTGACCTTATTTGGAGAAAAGTCTTTGCAGATGTGATTAGGTTAAGGATCTTGAGGTGAGGAGACTGTCCTGGATTATCTGGATAGCCCCTAAATGCCACCACAGGTCTCTTATAAGGAGGCAGAGAGAGATCTGACATAGGTGCACAGGGAGAAGGCCCTATTAAGATGGAGCAGAGATTTGAAGATGCTGACCTTGACGATTGGAGTGATGTCACCACTAGCCCAAGAAGGCCACCAGCCTCCAGAAGCTGGAAGAGGCAAGAACAGATCCTCTCCTAGAGCCTCTGGAAGGAATGTGGCCCTGCTGACATCTTGATTTTGTCCCAGTGAAACTGATTTTGGACTTCCGGCCTCCAGAACTGTGAGGGAATAAACTTTTGTTGCTTTAGACACTTCTTCTGGATTTGGTAAGAGTCTCTAGGTTAAGGGGGCCCCAAGTTCCTTGAAACTCCATATTTCTATTTTCTCCTGCATCTTGGTCCAGCAATTTTTCATTATCTTTTGGGTTCTTCAGTGACTCTATGCAGGTTTAAAATTTTTTAAAAATCCAACTTTTAAAAACTAACAACAAAAAAACAATTAAAAAAAAAAAAAGAATCTCTAAATGTAACAGAGTTTAAGTGTTCCAGGTTTGTACATAGAAAAAACTTGTTTAAACTACTCTGTAATAAACATAGGGCAATTCTAATTCTGAAAAAAAAAATCCAGCTTTTATAGATGTTCTCAGCAGAGGAGTGGTTTTATTATCTCGTCCCACACTATTCAGTAAACTCACCTGACCATTTCTTGAGTGTATTATAATTTTTTAAAGTATATTCATTTCCTGAATTGTTTCTAATTTCTCTACATTACTCTCTCTCTTTCTTCCTTTCTTTTTTTCCTTTCTCCTGTTTCTTCATTTTGTCTCAGTCTCTTATATTAAAACATAAGCTTTCTCCAAATGTCTGATAAGCCTTATTTTTTTAAAAATATATATTTTAAAAACAGGCACTAATATTGAAGGTATGTATGTATATGTGTGAGAGAGAGAGAGAGAGGTAGGCTTCGAGCCAGCCCTGACCGTCTAGTGGTTAAAGTTCCACGCTCTCACCCCGGCTGCCTGGGTTCATTTCCTGGTCATGGAACCACACCACTTGTCTGTCAGTTGCCATGCTGTGGTGGTGGTTCACATAGAAGAACTAGGAAGATGTACAACTATGATATACAACCATGCACTGGGGCTTCAGAGAGAAGGAAAAAAAAAAAGAGGAAGATTGGCCACAGATGTTAGCTCAGGGCAAATCCTTCCCAGGAAATAAAGAAAGGTAGACTTCGCTGATTAGGAGCAACCTGGCCATTTCCTTGAGGGGACATCAAAATGTCAGTATATGTAGGTCCTTTCTCTTGAGCAGGGGAATACTCCTGGCTTCCAAAGTCCTGGGAAATCTCACCATTCGGTTTGATTATTTTTCACTTATTTCTTTAATATTCAGGTCAGTACTTCCCACTTTCTTGAGTTGCTCCGTAAGTTAAGATTATCTCAGCCAGCCAGGTGGTTGTGATCAGCTCAATTTCAGGTGTCCATTTCTGGCCCAATCATCTGATCGGGGGACCTGGTCACATAAGATATAGAGCCGCCCCTTTTACACTGACACTAGGATCTTTTTCCAAGAGGATGTTGAATGGGAGGACATTGTGAGCATCCTCGTTATAAGGCACGTTTTACATCTTGACTTGCTTTTCTTGAAGCACTTTTGAAAGTTCTGAAATCTTTATATTTCCAGAGAAACCACTCCTCTTGACTTGCGTGAGTGGGAAAATCATCAAGTTCTCCTGGATAATCAGCTTCTTCTCTTCACAGACTTAAAAGTTTCCGTAAGGCCAACCTGGGACACATCCTGGGTGATGGGAGTCCATCCACTTAGGATGGTTTACCTGGACTCTCTCACAGCAATGTCGTCTGTGGGATATGCAGGAGCAGTAAGATTAGAGCAGAAACTTCCTTCATTCTTTAGGTCACTGCTGTTAGTTCCAAATTTACACGGGGAGACTTGGGGACAAGCAGGATCTTGCTATCTGTGTATAGTCCCAGGTAGCAGCCTGGTGTAGTTGAACAAGAGAGAATAAACTTTAGTCAGAGAGACTTTAGTTTGAGCCAGAGCCCCTCACTAGCTGCGTGAGCCAGGGCATTGATATTCAAACTTGGAGGTCAGCTTCCTCCTTTCCTTAGAATGGGAATAATAAAGAAACCTTGTTCTGCTCATATTCTGTGATAACAGTAACCATGTTAAACACATGGTAGTTTTTTTTTTTTTTAAACTCTTATGTGTTACATATTTCAGTGACTTGAAGGCATCTTGCAAAGTCTTCACCCCAGAGGGAGAGCAAGGCTGATTCCCCCTCCTGCTCTGCTGAGGACACTCCTGGATTGGGAAACAGTGTACAGGGACCTGGGTCAATGAGAGGCTGGAGCATCATTCACACAGGAGCTGAAATGGATGGTCTGAGGGAATGACTTGAGAGACAGTATCTTATAGAAAAGTCAAATTAAAAGCTAGACAGTCAATTTGTCGATTCAAAGGAGCTGGGTCAAAAGTGAGAAACTCAGTTGTGTACGAATTGGCCTCAAACTTGAAAAATCAATCATGAGTGAAACTTTGAAGTGGGCTTGAGAGGCAGAAGCTGGAGTAATTCCCAGAACCACTAGGTATGACTCCTCTGCTCCAGGCAGAGGGCTTAAAGGCCAGGCCCTGAAATAAGATAGCCTTGGGATTTTTTTTCTATTTATTTTAGTAAGAACTCCAACAACTACACAAATGTAAGGAGTGAAAAGTAAAAACCCATCTCTCTCTTCCCCTTTCTAATCCTACTTCTATGCATTTGCACATATATACAAAATACTTTTAACATATATCAGATCAATCTGTACATAGCATTATTTTTTATTTAATAATATATTTTGGAAATTCATTTGCTCAACAAATATTGATTGTGCACTAGGTGATAGAGATGTGGTAGTGAATAAAACAGACAGAAATCCCTTTTCCCGAAGATCTTTTCATATACATACATTTATATACATGTCATTTATTTTTAACAGTGGCAAAATTGTTTTTCAGTTTGAAGAACATCTATTGTTTTCTCTCAATCTGTCTTGCCTTTTCATTTCAAATGGCGTCTTTTAAACAATGTTTTTTAACTTTAAATCTCCTTTATGATTTTTTTCGTTTTATAGTTAGTGCTTTTTTGGTGTTTTATTTAAGAAGACCTTTGCCTATTCCAAGGCTGTAAATATTTTCTCATGTTTTCTTTTAGAAGTTTAATGTTAGCCTTTATGTTATATCTAGTCCTTGATTAAGACTTGGCCCAGTCTGAATCACAGAGATTGGTTCAGAAATGGGCAGCTATAGCTCTAACTAGTGCATGAGAGCTCTTTATCTTTTGGGGTGGTGAATTTTGTGGCATAAAAGCCTGAGCTGCTGTTGGCTATCTTTGCTGCCTGAGAATGAAGCCTACGCAGAAGAAAGCAGGGCCAAGAGATGGAAAGAGGCAGCTTCCTGAAAATATTGTTGGAATTCCTGGATCCCACTGGACCTGAAGCTATATATCCTTGAGCCTTTCAGTTACATGAGCCAATAAACCCCTATTTTGGCCACAGGCGGTTTGACTTGTATTTATTTTACTTACAATTGAACTTTAGGTGATTAATGAAGAAAGTAAGGACGTAGTGTAACTTATTTAATCAGTCCTCTATGGACAGACATCTAAGTTGCTCCAGGTTTTAGCTATTATAAGCCATGCAGCCCCTGGGGCTAATGGGAGGAGGATGGAGGAAATTTTGGATAAATGGAAGGGCAATGTTTTGAGGGAGATGTAGTAGATTTCAAAAGAAGAAAAAAGTCAGCAATGGATTACTTCGAGCCTGCATAGCCGAGCCAGGGAGAGGGAACTGTTTCATCAGACTTCATTAGAGGACTGGAGAATTCTGCCCAGGGGCAAAGGAGTGGCCAGGAAGAGAGGGGCTGTTCCACATGACTCAGCATCAGGGCCAGGTGAGGGCAGAAGGCTGCTGTCATTACGTGTGCTCCCAAGCTGGGTTCTGACCAGGCCCTGGTCATGCTCATGATCACGGTCTTGGTTTCAGCCCTCTCCGCAGATCTCTTCCTACTCATCCACAGCCCTTGATGGAGGTGATTCTCAGACCCTGAAACACAGGTTTCTGTGACCTTGAATATAATCTTGAATATAAATCTTAAATATAAATGATCATTTGAATAACTTTAAAGTTTGCAAGGCAAAATATGTGACACAGGCATTATCATTATATTATTATGATTGTGATTATTACTAAGGTTTATTTGAAAAGTGAGAGAGTATATTGGAGAGAAGAGTGTGTCAGCATAAACTCTGGAGTCAGAAAGATCTCAATGACTCTACTGGGTGAAAACCTTGGGCAAGTGACTTCTTAGGCCTCAGTTTCTTCATCTATAAAATGGGGATAACAAACACTTTCTTCATAACATTGTTGTGAGGATTAAATGACAGTTTTTGGAAGCATGACACACGGAACAGAGCCAATGAATGGTAGTAGATATTATTAACAAACAAAGGCTCAGGAAAGTAGAGACTTGTCTAAGTTCTCTTAACTAGGGAGAGTCCAGAGCAGTCTTGAATCCGTGACTTCTGACTCTTGTTCTTTCCACTACACCCCACAGCTGCTGAAGTGACTCTCTCAAAAGGACACGTGGGGAAGGTGCAGACTAGCCTCTCAGCCAGCGAAGCCAGTGGAGATAATAGGATGTTCCCTAATTCTTTTTCCTTCAGTGTTGGACAATTTTCCTTTCTCAAATGTTCTCCGAATACTGGTCTTTTAAGATGAGATTCTTGCAGGCACAGTCCTAAAGCCACCTCAAGATTTTCTACAGCAATGAAGACCTCAGCAGAGTTGTCCAACTCCCCAGGGCTCCAGTCCAGGCTCCCCCTAGCTGTCGGGTGGGATGTGCCCAGCGCCACCTGGGACAGGAAGGCTTGGCGCCTACGGAGGAGGGGGGTCATTTACCAAGCCCACGCAGGACAAACACTTCACAGAACATACTCAGCAGTGATGCAATGCTTCCCCAAGGGGAG
This sequence comes from Ceratotherium simum simum, assembly GCF_057802395.1. Taxonomy (NCBI): domain Eukaryota; kingdom Metazoa; phylum Chordata; class Mammalia; order Perissodactyla; family Rhinocerotidae; genus Ceratotherium; species Ceratotherium simum. The sequence continues at coordinate 17,362,712 of NC_141906.1, forward strand.
GGCACACTCGCATTCCTCTCTGGGGGTTCTGGGGCCAAGAGGATGAACAATAGTAGGGGAAGGAGCTGAGGCCCTCCAGGAGGAATGTGGCTGAGGACCCGGGTGGAGAGGGACAAAGCCTTTTATGACCCTGTGGAGTCTTAAGTTGCTCACTCACATCCCTCAGGACTGGGGTGCTTTACCAACTGGCTGCGGGAACATTCTCGTCCAATCTGGACCTGCCCCTGGGGGACCGCTCCAGATCTCTGTGTCGCCTGTGCCTATTCTTGGTCATGCATTCACATAAACTCCTGTCTTTGAGAATCCCACCTCTAACAAATTTTGGTGGAAGCCTGTGCTGTTTAATCCCCAGGACCCCTCTGGAGCTGGATTCTTCTATTATCCCTGTCTTAGAGAAGAGGAGACTGCGATTCAGGGACCCTACCTCTCCTGCCAAGGATCACACACCCGTGAAATGGAAAAGTTGGCATTCAAGCCCAGGGCTGAGAACTTCAAAGGCTGTTTTCTTTCCACCAGGCTACCCTGAACTGAAGACACTACTTATTTGTTACCTACAGACGCCATCAATCATAGAACTGAAGAGAAAACTTGGACTTGCAGCAGAGAGGAAAAGCCTCGTTCTCCACAGTTCGACTTGTATCTCCTTCCCTGCTTCTTACCCATCTTCCTCCCTCCCTGTGGTTTGTCCTACAAGCCTTCCTTTCATCTAAGAACCACTGCCAAGCCACCGTTTCCTGTGTTTTGTCTTATTATCCAGGGAAGAAAGTAGTGTCTGCTGGCCTGATCTGTGACTTGGGGCCATAATTACTTCTGGACTGTTTGGGTCCAAAGGGCTGGCTAAACACCTCAAAGGAGTACCACAGCCTTCCAGTTCTTTCGTCTCTTTGGTGGAAGTTAAACAGAAGAGGATTAACATTATTGGAGCACTATTAAGCATCATATTCTGAAAAATATATATATAAATTTATTCCTCACTACAACTATTTGATGGAGGTGTCAGTACTCCCACTGCACAGAGGAAACTGAGGATCTGACAGGTGAAGTGATCTGTCTAAGGTCACATCTCTGAAATAAAGAGCTGAGATTTGAACCCAAACTGTCTGACTATCAGTCTATGATCTATCTCTTGCATCACACTTCCTTCTTGTTTGAATTTTTGTTTTTCTTTTTTAGGTATAGTTAACTTATAATAAAATGCTGTCATTTTAAGTGTGCAGTTTGATGAGTTTTGACTAATGTATATACTCTTGTAATTGCCACCACAGTAAAATATAAAATATTTCCCTTATCTTGAAAAATTTTCTTGTGCCCCTTTGTGGTCAATTTCACCTCCAGTCCAGGTAACCATTAACCTGCTTTCTGTCACTATAGATTAGTTTTGCCTTTTCTAAAACTTCATATAAATGGAATCATACAATATGTGCAGTTTTGAGTCTGGGCATTTTTGCTCAGCATAACGCTTTCAAGATTTGTCCATGTTGTTGCATATACCAGTAGTGTGTTTCTTTTTATGCTAAGTAGTATTCCATTTGTTGATACACAACAGTTTGCTTATTTATTCATCGTTACTCTTGATGGATATTCGTGTGGTTTCTAGTTTTGAACTATTATGAAGAATGCTGCTATGAACATTTGTGTATGCTTCTTTGTTTGACATATGTTTTTATTTCTCTTAGGTAAATCCCTATGAATGGAATCTCTGAGTTGTATGCAAAGGGTTTAACTTCTTAAGAAACTGCCAAACTGGTTCTCATAGTGGGACCATTTATACTCCCACCAGTACTGTTAGAGTTTCAGTTGTTCTGCATCCTTGTCAACACTTACTATTGTCAGTTTTTTACATTTTAGTCATCCTAGTTCATGTGTAATGGCATTTCATGATTTTAATTTTGCATTTACATGAAGATTAGTCACGTTGGACAGACTTTTCCTGTGTTTATTGGTTGCACATTAATCCTCTTTTGTAAAGTGGCTTGTTCAAATCTTTTGCCCACTTTAAAAAATTGGGTCATTGGGCTTTTTCTGAGTGCATTGTAGGAGGAGTTCTTTCTATATTCTGGATATAAATTCCTTGTCAGCTATGTGTGTGTTCTTATATCTATTCACACACATACATACATATATATAAGAGTAATATATAACCATAAATTATATTCGTGTGTCTGAAACTTGCCTTTTCATTTTATTTATTTATTTTTTTATAATTTTATTTATTTATTTTTTTCCCCCAAAGCCCCAGTAGATACTTGTATGTCATAGCTGCACGTCCTTCTAGTTGCTGTATGTGGGACTCGGCCTCAGCATGGCCGGAGAAGCAGTGCGTCGGTGCGCGCCCAGGATCTGAACCCGGGCAGCCAGCAGCGGAGCGCACTCACTTAACTGCTAAGCCACGGGGCCGGCCCTGCCTTTTCATTTTAAAAGACAGTGTCTGTCAAAGAGCAGGAGTTTTTAGTTTTGATTAGGTTCAATTTATTAATTTTGTTCTTTTGTGCTTAGCACTTTTTTGTGTCTTTGTTATCAAAGACATCTTTGATGGCCCCACATTGGCAAAAATTTTCTTGTATGTTTAAACATTTCATAGTTTTAACCTCTTTGCTATATCTATGATAATTTTTGAGTTAATTTTTGTGTATGTTTGAGGTAAGGGTCAAGGTCATGCTTTTCCAAAAGTATATTCACTTGTTCCGACAGCATTTGTTGAAAAGACTATTCTTTCCTCATAGAATTACCTTGGCAACTTTGTTAAAAAATGATTGACCACATATATATATATGTGGGCCTATTTGGACAGTCAGTTCTGTTCCTTTGATTTATAGATCTGTCCTTACAACACACAATGTCTTGTACACAATACACAATACAATGTCTTGATTATTGTAGCTTTATAGTAAATCTTGAAGTCAGGTAGTGTAAGTCCTCCAACTTAGTTCTGTTTCAGAATTGTTTTGGCTAGGGGCTGGCTCAGTGGCATAGTGGTTAAGTTTGCATGCTCCACTTTGGTGACCCAGGGTTGACTGGTTTGGATCCCGGGTGTGGACCTGTGTACCGCTCATCAAGCCATGCTGTGGCAGTGTCCCATATACAAAATAGAGGAAGATTGGCACAAATGTTAGCTCAGGGACAGTCTTCCTCAGCAAAGAGAGGAAGACTGGCAACCAATATTAGCTCATGGCCAATCTCCCTCACTAAAAAATAAATAAATAAATAAATAAAAAAAAAAAAGAGGAGAAGTAACACTTCATAAGCACTCCTGGCTGGGTCAGAAGTTTAAAAACAATTGTTCTGGCTATTCTATGTCCTTTGTAAATTTTGGAATAAGCTCGTCAATATCTAAAATAGTCTGCTCAGATTTTGATAGGAATTGAGTTAAATCTATAAATAAATCTGAGGAAAATTGATATGTTAACAATATTGAGCTTTCCAATCCATGAGCATGATATATCTCTCCATTTATTTAGATTTTCTTTAATTTCTCTCAGCAATATTTTATAGTTTCCATTTTACAGGTCTTTCACAATTTTATTAAATTTATCCCTAAGTAGTTCATCTTTTTGAATGTTCTTATAAATGATATTTTAGTTCCTTTTTGAGTTTTTTTGTTGCTAATATATAGAGATGTAGCTGATTTTCGTACATTAATTCTGTGTCCTGCAACCATGTTAAACTCACTTATTAATTCTAGTAGGGTTTTCTAGGTATACAATCATATCATTTTGGATAAACATAGTTTCACTTATTTCCAAACCATATGCCCTTACTTTTTTTCTTCTTTCCTTTTTTGCATTGGCTAGGACCTCCGGTATAATGTTTCCTTGTTCTGAATTTTATAGGAGAAAATATTCAGTCTTTCACCATTAAGTGTGCTATAGACATAGGTTTTTAATAGATACCATTAATCAGGTTGAAGAAGTTCTCTTCTATTCCTAGTTTACTGAGAGTTTTTATCATGGATGGATGTTGAACTTTGTCAAATACTTTTCCTACATCTGTTCAAATGTACCATATTCTGTTAATATGATACATTACATTAATTGATTTACAATGTAAATCCAAGCTTGAATTCCAGGAATGAATTCCATTTGATTAGGATTTGCTATCCTTTAAAAATATTTCTGGATGCAATTTGCTAGTTGTTCCTGAAGGATTTTGTATTTGTGTTCAAAAGGGATAGCGGTCTGTAGTTTTCTGGTCTTGTAATGTCTTTGTCAGGTTTTGGTATCGGGGAATGCTGGCCTCATTGTCTATTTTCTGCAAGAGCTTGTGTAGAATTTGTATTATTTCTTCTTGTAACATTTGAACGTTGAATGTAGAATTCACCAAGGTAGCCATCTGGCCGTGGAGATTTCCTTGTGTGAAGGTGTTTGTTTTAGATTGTTCCGACTGCTATAACAAAAATACCATAGACTGGGTGGCTTAAACAGCAAACATTTATTTCTCATAGTTCTGCAGGCTGGGAAGTCCAAGATCAAGGTGCTGACAGATTTGACATCTGGTGAGGGCCCACTTCCTAGTTCATAGATGACCATCTTTTCACTTTGACCTTACATGGCAGAAAGGGAGAACTCTGGTCTCTTCAGCCCCTTATAATGGCACTAATCCTATTCATGAAGGCTTCACCCTTATGACCCAATCACCTCACAAAGGCCCCACCTCCAAATACCATCACACTGAGATTAGGCTTCAACATATGAATTTGGGGGGGCGGGGCACAAACATTCAGCCCATAGCAGTGTTTAATTACTAATTCAACTTCTTTAGTAGGATATAGATCTGGTCAGATTTTCTATTTCTTCTTAAGTCAGTTTTGGCAAGTTGTATTCTTTTAGGGAATGTCTCCATTTCATCTAAGTGGTCAAATTTGTGGACACTATGTTGTTCATAATATTTTCTTATTACCCATTTAATATCTGCAATATCTATAGTTATGTTCCCTCTTTCATTCCTGAATTGGCACTTTGTGTTTACTCTCTTTTATTCTAGAAACGTCTAGCTAGAAATTTTTCAATTCTATTGATCATTTCAGAGAACCAGTTTTTACTTTCATTGATTTTGTCTATTGTTTATCTGTTTTTTATTTTATTGTTTTCTGCTCTTGGTTTTACTATTTCTCTCCTTCCATGTATTTTGGTTTAATTTACTCTTCTTTTTCTAGTTTCTTAAGTTGGAAGCTTATATCATTGACCCCATTCTCTGCCTGTTGATTCAGAGTTTATATTTTGTCGGCTTGATCTTTCATAGCCAGAGTTGTGTAAATATTCCCCCCACTACTGTTTGTTCTTTTATTACTTGGAACATGTCTTGTTTTCTCTTCTCTAATGTAATCTGTTTTGATAGAGTTGGTAGATAGAACCATACTTTATTTTTCTTTGCATCCTGCACAGATATTAACATAGTGTTCTGCACATAGTAGGTGTTTAATAATAATTATTAAAATAACAAATTATATTTTAGTGTGTTTCCAAGCACCAGATTTTTATGGAGAGTGGAAGACAGTGCACATAATAGGGATTGGGCTTAATATTCCTATTCTGTCAACAAAAGTCAGCTCAGACATCATGTTTTCTTGGAAGGAGACCCCACTGGTGGAGAACATTGCACTCTCAATCATTTGCTTTATCTTGCATGTACTTCTATTGTTGCACTTATATTGTATCATAATATTTAAAAACTAATTTATAGGTCTGTCTCTCCTACCCTAGTCTTAGTTTTTTGGCACCAGGGCCCCTGTCTTGTTTTCAGTGCCTAGCACAATGCCTGATGTATAGAAATCATTCAACAAGTGTTGGGTGAACGAGAGAACAAAAGGCGTTTCTCTGCCCCTGGAATCTGGAGAAACATTCAGAACATATGTAACAATCTGCGGGTTCTGTTGTGCTATATTTCAGAGAATAAACATGCGGCCTATTGTGTTTTTGAAATGCATTTTAAATGGAAAAATGTTCAGCGTGTGTTGTAAGTTACTGCTCTCACCCAGAATTGGGTCCGGAATCAATCAATGTCTAGGACCCAACAGCAAGTGGACAACACCACCACTCCTCCCCCACCCTTTCATTTGTCTTGAAAGAAAATAATGGCTTTAAACCAAACTAACCTCTCCTGTCTTTGTTCCCAGAGATGAGGACTGTTTCACAAAGAAAGAAGGGTCTGCATTTCCACTGTTTCAGAAATACTGAATCAGAGCAATTACATAATAGGAAATGTCCCTAAACTCCAGCCAGATCAATTTGTTCCCCCTCCCCAGGGCTATTTTCACAGTGCCCTTGCCAAAGCTCTCGACATGTCTTTATAATCTCTTACATGTTTAGCTCTCTGTGGAGTTTTCCAAGCACATTCCCACCCAATCTCTTTTCTAATCGTCACAACAGCTGCTATATGTTCCAGAGGGCGTCAAATAATGGAAGGAGATCCAGATCTGGAGCCAGACGGCACTGATGCAGTCTCTGCTCTGCTACTTACTGGTGTGTGCGAGGGGGCAAAATCTTCATCTCGCTGAGCCTCGGCTTTTTCATTTGTAAGATGGGGATAATAATACTTACCTCGTAGGCTTCTTAGGATGGTTAGAGCTAATATGTACAAACCATTTGGCATGGTATTGTGCACATGCTTGATAAATGGTAGTTATTAACAATTTCACGTTCTGTTAATGTTGTAATTATTTTGGGTTCCTATAGCAATTCAGAGGAGATTAAACCAGGTGCAGTAAAACAATGCTAATGGACATCATATATGCTGCCAATTTACTGCTTCTCAGTACGTCTTCTAAAGGCAAGAATAGAAGGAACTTAAACAAACAAACAACCCCCCCCAAAAAAACCTAAATGGAACAAAAGGAGGCCCTGTAACTTAAATATTCCTGGAATACTGCTAAATCCATCCAAATCTGTGTAAACCTTGCTCTTAAAGTGGTTACTTTGGAGAATCTGGTATTAGTTAATCTGTTCCTATGAGCACAATTTAACAAAAATTGAACTGGCACCTACTTTGTGCTAGACGCTAAGGTTAGAGAGATAAATGAACGAATAAATTGGTAACTGAATGAATCTTGGCTCTCCAACAGAAGGCTGTACAAAGAGCACAGAGGATGGACTCAGTAACTCTGTCCAGGAGAATTGGGAAAGGATCCACAGAAGATTCTTGAAGGATAGGTTGGGTTTTCCTCAGATGGTGCCATCACTGAGTCTTAAAGGTGTGATGAGATTTTGTGAAGAGCAGCCGTGGGGAACAGTGAAGTTATGGGGATTAGCTTTGCACAATGGCCAAGTGTTTGCTCTAGAGTTAGGCAGAACTGAGAGAGAATCCGTGCTGTGTCATTGAGGAGCTAGGGAACCTTGGGTAAATTGGCTCAGTGTTGTGTTTACGCAACTTAAATTGCAGATACTTGTAATACCTACTTTGGGGATTTTAAGGGATCAACAAATAATTTCCCTTCTCTCCCGTATAGGTTTGGAACTAATTGAAAGGACAGAGATTAGATAGATGGATATCAAAATGTTGCTTTACCACTAATAAAACTGTATTTGAAAACTTGGATGCTTAGAAATGAGGGGCTTCCTATTCCTGTACCCCAACCTTAAACATGCTCACTAGGCAGAGGCAGAAATGGAAGCTACAGGCCTTTCCCAGGGGCAGATCTGCTCCACTAAGCTTCCGGTAAGACTCAGCAGGCAGACCAAAATGCATCCTTTCTCTAGGCAAGCAGATCAAAGAGTGATCCTAGAAGTGGCTGGGCCAAGTGCGTCTAGCTCCTTCTTCCCAACTAGCCCATGAGATGAGTGACTCTTTCCAGGCAGAATGAGGGGGTGGGCACGAGGTCACGAGTTTTACTCTAATGGAGGTCCCTCCCCATGAAACCAGAGGAAGGGAGGTTTTCTCCAACACGTACAGCAAAGGGTTGTTGTGAGGATGAAATATGAGGTAATACATACAAAATACTAAGCACAGTGCCTGAAACATAGTAAATACTCAACACATGTCAGCCTTGTTGTTGTTGTTGTTGTTATGGTAGCAGATTAGCAGTGCTAATATATTGTCTGATATCCTCCCGTTAAAATATCCATGAAGATATGCAAAAAGACAAACACTGGCTACGTCCCAAAGTCTGAGGGGAATTTCTTCCAGCTGTGCTTTTGATAAAGATACACATCCTGGATTACACTATCCTTTAGAAGGCATGGAATGCCCTTTTGGGAAGGAGTCTAAACTGACCCCAAATATCAATAAACCCTAGGCAGCTACATCCCTTGTGCATTTGGGGATTATCGTTTGAGCTTGACAGAAGTGGTCCTATCCTATCATTTCCATAAATTCCACTCCACACATATCCGGAAGCTATGATTCTCAGGACATGTGATGTATCGCATCCTGAAACGAGGAGCCATCCAAAGGAAAACATTCTGGTGGAAACGGTAGAGTTCTGGGAACAATACAGTGGGTAGATATGGGGTAGTGATGGAGGAAGAGGCATGAGAAAGGATGTGATCTTTTATGTTCCGACAAAAGATCTAATGAATGCATCTGACCCAAAAGTCGGAGGGAGAGGAGAGCTCCACTCAGTCTTGCTCAGTCAAGCGAGATGATTGCCTGCTCAGCCAGGAGTAGGGGCCATGTACATCCACTCCTATTCTAAGTCTAGATTTTAAAGAAGAATCCTCCAGCTCCCAAGTAGACAGAGAAAGAAACCAGAGAGACCCCATGGCCTCTACTGGGCCTTGTTGAAGGATAAGTCTACAGTAAAAACACATGTCCTATAAAAACTACTATAGCATAAAACAAATAGAAAGTTATTCTCTGTGCTCAGAGGAAAATCATAACTCTAAAAATTACTTACTATAGGAGTCAGAAAAGTTTTTGGAAGACATCTGCTTATTATTGTCAATAAGATGTAAAAAGTCATGGTCTCTCTGAAAAAGGATAAGCGAGCTTTATCAGAAATGGTATGAAATAAAAAGGGATCTTGCAAGTCAACTCCAAAAGCAAGACTAATATCAATATTGACATTGGACATGACTTTATAAAATTGAATTGTTCCTGAAGAAAATATTAGAATAAAACAAAAATAAAAATCTAAGCTTTAGTAAAAGACATTATTCTTTAGTGGAAGAAAAGGCCAGTGTTTGGACATCCATATGGTTTATTTTTTTTTTTTTTTTTTTTTTTTTAAAGATTTTATTTATTTATTTTTCCCCCCCAAAGCCCCAGTACATAGTTGTCTGTCATAGCTGCACATTCTTCTAGTTGCTGTATGTGGGACACGGCCTCAGCATGGCTGGAGGAGTGGTGCCTCGGTGCGCACCCGGGATCCGAACCCGGGCCGCCAGCAGCGGAGCGCACGCACTTAACCACTAAGCCACGGGGCCGGCCCTTCCATCCATATGGTTTAGTATGTTCCAGGCAACATTAGTTTGTACTCCGGATGACATTTTTTTAATTTTAAGGAAAACAAATAAACTACATGAGAATCCATGCAAACCGCCCCGCCAACCCGATTATCTATAAAAGAACAAAAATCAGACTTCTCTTTGGTAACATTGAATAACTTAAGAAAATAAAGCAATGTCTGCATAGTTTTGAAGGAAAAAAATGTGAACCAAGTACTGGTCAGAAAAATCAAGTGAGGGATGCAGCTAAATTAATTCAGGAGTGTTAAACTGTAGTACAGTAGGATAGGCGGTAAACAGTGAAAACAAGTGAACTCGTGAACATAAAAACTTAACTGTGTCACTTAGGGTCCTGTCAGGAAACAGAAACCATCTAGGCATTTCAAACAGAGGGAATTTAATACAGGCTATTTGTTACTTAGAGGATGGTCTTCTTGAAGACACAAATAGGGCATTACTTCTCATACTTTAACGTGTATTCAAATCACTGGGGATCTTTTTAAAATGCAGCTTCAAATTCAGTAGGTTTGGGGTGGGGCCTGAGATTCTGCATTTTTAAGAAGTTCCCAAATAAAGACAATGCTGCTTGTCCATGAACCACTCTTTGAATAGCAAGGACATAGAGGAATTTGAGGCAACCAGAGGTTAGCAATAGCAGGAAGGAACAGCTGTCCTTAGAGTCGAAGGAGGAGGAGACGTTATTACTGAAGCCTAGACCTCAGTGCCATCAGTGGTCACCAGCAACATGGCCAGGGCTTCCTGATGGGAGCTGGGACCAAGGGGGAGGGGTTGTCTGGCAGGATCTGAAGTCACAGTGGAGACGCAGCTGCTGCTGGAGACCCAGCTGAAGGGAGAGTAAATACCCTGGCTTCTCCTCTCCTTCTAGCCTCTTATCTTCTGCAGGCTTTTCCTACTACTAGCTGAAACTAGCTTCCCCAGTGCAGCATGCAGCCTCACTGGCCCTCAGCTTCTCCCTCCGGGTCACTCTTAAACCTCTCATTCCTTTAATATGCTGAGCAATTAAGCTTGATCCCAACTTGATTCCAACTTCTACTTCCAAACTGGTAGAGTCAAAGGTATCACAAAGTGCTCTCTGGGTATAGGATCTTTCTTCTCAGAAAGAGCTGGAGAGGCGGGGTGGGGAGCAAGTGAGGGGGAATAACAAATATAGTTTATATTAATAACAAACGCAGTTTTCCTTTTATACTTCTTATACCATGTAGCTCCTATCTTTTGCCTTGAACACACCAAGCTCACTCCCATTTCAAGACCTCAGCAAAGGCTGATCCCTTACTGTGGAATGCTTCCTCCATAATTTGTAGCTGATTAACTCCTGCTCATCATTTAGATCTTAGCTTAACTATCTATTATTAACAGAAAGCTCCCCTAACACTCCAGACTAGATAAGATCTGCCTGAAATAATTTCTCATAACATCTTTTCCTTGCTCTTCAATTTCAATGTGAAATTATGTATTTGTGTGATTATGTTCTATGTCCCTGTCCCCTAGTAGGCCATAAGTTCCATGAGGGTAAAAACTGTGTCTACTTTGTTAAATGTTGTATTTCACATGCCTGGAAAACACAATTAATAAATGTATGCACTTCTTCATTGCATTAGTCTGAAAATGCAGGTTGGGTGTTTTGGTGGCAGAAGAACATATTCCTGATTTAAATATTTGAGTATGAATATTGAAATAATGTGATTTTTGGCAGTCATTTTGCTTTGGTAATAAGCTAGTTAATCAGGAGTTGATATTATTCTCAAGTTTCATAAGTTGTGTCATGTGTACCCACATAAAATTGGCCTTTAAAAACAGAGAATAATAGTTACCATTTGTTGAACATTTACTCAAGGCCAGACACTGTGCTGTTTTGTAGACATTTTTTCATTTAATCTTCACAACCACCTATGAGGTTCTTATTATTCCCATTTTACTGATGAGGATACTGAAACGCAGAGAGGTTGAAGGATGTCCTATAGCTCATAAGTAGCAGAATCAGAACTAAGACTCATGTCTTTCTGGCTCAATCAACCAATGTAACTAACTTTTGTAACTTTCAAATAACTAGTTTTAAGTTTAATTTAGTAGGCATTTTTTGCCTTTTTTCTAACTCAAGGGAAAAGCAGGAAAATGACCTGAGCCCTGGACAGCATAAAGTCTTCAGGGAAATTCCTGCCTGGGCAAAAGGGAAGTAGAGTGGGCACCTGTTTGTGCAGACATGTGGCAGCCCCCAAGGAATCCAGTGTGGAGTCTCTGTATCTCCCAGCTGCTAAGAGCCAGAGAGGTCTTTGTGGGAAGTTAAGTTCGAGTCGGAGCCATGAGAAAGTTTGGCAAGTCGAATCTAGTGGTGTGCCAGCTCACAAGAGCTGATTGTTAAATTTTCAGGAATTTTGTGAGCTGGCTATTAGATGTAGCCATTATTAAAAATTAAATTTTATAAACTTATAATTGAAAATTGTATTAAAAACAAGGATAATACAAGCTCAAAACTCATCACTTCCTAATTATTTTACTACATTTTACTATAATCTATGCTCTTGGGTTGTTTATGTCTATTGAAACTGAATGGCAGAAATACTATATAGGGATGTACCACCCTGCACCTCTTCCTAACTCTGTGTTCAGTAATGTCATGTAGGTAGCTGGAAATTGTCCACTGTGGAGTATTTACACCACGGAAACTGGCTAATGCTACAAATCAGCCTCCAGCCTCCCGAAAGCTGGTTGCTAAACATTTATCAGGACACCATTGGTTTAATCTCTGGGAAAGGGGCAAGGTTCAGAGCCGGATGTCAAAAGCGAAAGAACAGTCATGATTAATACGCAGTTGCCTGTGGTTGCTCCCCTCTATTATTTGGGATAGCCAGCACTCACAGGGCTGAGGAATGGAGATTTGGTATTTTACAAATAGAAATATTTGGTATAGGTGTTCTTTAGCTAAAAAAGAAAAGGAAAATGCTGATGAGAGTGTAGTTATGAAGTAGAAATTAGACACTATTAATATAAACTCAACTGGTAAAAATTTTTAGGGGCTAGAAAAATCTCATTATTTTAAATAGTTATAGATGATGGGATGATGGGAAAAGTTATAGATGATGGGATTCTTTTTTATTTTAGAGCTGATTACACTTGGAGATGATGTGTGAAGTCGAATCTATGTTTACAGATCTTACATTTGCCACATCCTGCTTCTGTCCTGCTACTGCCCTGTTGTCTGTGACGATGGAAAGCTGCGAGACGTTTGTGTAAGTTTTGGAATTTCTCTGGCTCTTGTTATATTTGGAAAGGCTCTGGGATGTGTCTGAAGAAGCCGAGAATTATTTATAACAGGTAAAGCCAGCTGTGATATAATGCGATGGTGGGACTCAGTTAACAGTTCTTGTCACCACTAGCATTTTGGCTGTGCTTGTATAATAGGTTTTCCATACGGGTTTTTATTGACCTTTGAAATCTGATTCTTAGCAACCCAGGCAATATGGTAAAGAATATGAAAATTTATGGAAATGTTCAATTGGAATTATGTAGGTGAAAGTTGGCTAGCCTCAATACATGGTATATTTTTCCTGGCATGGTCTTTCTGGTTGCTTAAAAGTCTTACTTATGAAGTAATTAATTACAAAGTAATTGTGGGGCCGGCCCGGTGGTTTAGAGGTTAAGTGTGTGCGCTCCGCTACTGACGGCCCCGGTTTGGATCCCGGGCGCCCACCGACGTACCACTTCTCTGGCCATGCTGAGGCCGCGTCCCACATACAGCAACTAGAAGGATGTGCAACTATGGCATACAACTATCTACTGGGGCTTTGGGGGAAAAAATAAATAAATAAAATTATAAAAAACAAAACAAGGTAATTGTGCTTGTTTAAAAAATTCAAATAACATAGACTATGAATATCTTATAAACTCACAACTCAAAATCCCAGGGGTCATAACCCACAAATTAAGCAGTTTATGTAGTGCTCCAGACTTTTTCTCTCCACTATCACTTAACACGTGTAAGCATGACAATTAAGTAAGATCTTATGGCTCTGCAATCTGCTTTTTTGTTTTTTTCTTTTTTAAAAATTGTGATTGTGAAAAAAACACATAGAGATCATGATATAAATGGAAGTGTATGTTCTAATAAATTATAATTAAATGTATACCAGTGCAACCTCTGCTCAAGTTAAGAAATAGAAAATCTCCTGCGCCTTAGAAGCTCTCTGTGTTTCTTCATGATCACAAGCACTTCTCAATCTTCCATAGGGGATATGACCTTGATTTTTGTGACACCATTCTACCACTTTTCTTCATAATTCATCACATATCTATGTATCCCTAAGTAACATTTTGTTTAGTTTTGACTATTTTGAACTTTAGATGAAAGGAATCATACTGAATCTATTTTTCTGTGACTTCTTTCATTCAATATTGTTGATGAGATTCATTCATGTTGCTGCACGTAGCTGCAGTTCATTTATTTTCATTGATGTATAATATTCCGTTGCACAGATATAAATCAATGTGTTTATCCATTGGACTGTTGATGGACATTTGTGTTGTTTCTGGTTTTTTGATATTATAAATAATGCTATTTTATTTTGTAAATATTTAAAATATTTACAAAATAAATATTATATATATAAAATAAATAAAATATTTACAAAATATTGTAAATATTTTATGTACATCTCCTGGTGTAAGTATATAAAAGTTTTCCTATGATATGTACCTAGGAGGGGGATTGTTGGATCATAGGGTTTGCATGTGTTCATCTTGACTAGGTAATCTAAATTGTATTCCAAAGTGGTTTTAACCAGTTTACTCTCTGACCAGCATTGGATGAGAGGTCCTATTCCTTCATATCTTCGCTAACACTTGGTATTGTCAGACTTAAAAATTTTTGCCTATGTGTAGAATCTCATTGTGGTATTAATTTGCCTTTATCTGATTCCTAATCAGGCTAAGTTTCTTTTCACATGATGATTGATCATTTTGATTTTCTCCTCACAAAGTGTCTGTTCAAGTCATTTGTCCATTTTTCTTTTAAGTTATTTGTCTTTTATTTAATGATTCTTAAGTATTCTTTACATGCAATTTTTCATCAAATCTAAGATGCCATTGATTAAAAAATGCACTAATATTTTATGTTACATTAAGAAAAAAAGAACATTATCAATTAAATTATAACCTGCTATTGATCATGATATGCACTCAATTTCCGTGATGGTAAAATGTGGAAAAATGTCTGTCATAGAAACAAAAAATGTGGTATTCTAGGTACAAGACCTTTGCTGGTTCTATGTGTTGCAAACAGCTTCTCCTGAGGTGTGGTTTAGTCTTTTCCTCTCTTTACGGTTCCTTTGATTAACCAAAGTTCTAAATTTTAATGATCTACCTTTTTGGTGTTTTTCTTTTTGCATCTTGTTTAAGAAAGGGTTTCCTATTGCGAAATAAGAAAGATATATTATTTTCTGAAAGTTATATAGTTTTACCTTTCTCATTTCCTCTTGAATCTACCTAGAATTAATTTTAGGTATGGTGTGAAGTAAGGGCTCAACAGTGTATTTTTCATCATGGCCTATTTCCTCATCGGTGAGTTTGATTCTGGGTTCTATTCTTTTCCACTATTTGTCAGCCTTTGTGCCAATACTGTACTGAATTTTCTGTGGCTTAACATCTGTTAGAGCAAGTCCTTCTCCATTTGTTGTTCTTCAAGGGCATTTTGGTTATTCTTGACCCTTCGAACACATTTATCACAGACACACACAAAAATACTCCCAAGCAAAAAATTATTAGAACTTTAAGATTGCATTGAATCTATAGACAAATTTGAGAAGGAATCATATCATTATAATATTGAGTCTTACAATTCATTGGTATGATATGTACCTCCATTTTGTGGTAGTCCTAATTAATTTCTCCTGATAATGTTTTATGCTTTTGAGAGTGTCTTGCACGTTTTCTGTAAGATTTATTCCTGAGTAATTTTTATGCTATTAAAAGCAGTATTTGTGTTTTTTTGTTTTATTGCTGATACATAAAAATTTAATTGAGGGTTATATATTGCCCTTGTATTCAGCAACATTTTATTAATTCACGTTTATTAGTTCTAATAATTTATTTGTAGATTTAAAAATTTTCTACATATATAATCATAATATCTGTGAATAATATCTGTGCTGTTTCTTTTGTTTTTTTTGGTTGCCATAATGTTTAGTCTAGGATTTCCAGTATAATACTGAATAGAGGCGGTAATAGTGGGCAGTCATATTCCCAGTTCCAAAAATGCTGTTTCATAGTTCAACTGTAAGGATGTATTTGCTGTTGGGTTTTTGTTTTTTGTAGTTATACTCTATAAGATGAATGAATTTCCTTGGGTTCAAAGCCAAGCTTCATAGATAACTAGCTGGATGGTCTTTGGGAAGTTACTTTATGTCTCCGTGAGTTAGTTTTCTCATCAAAAAAAAAGGACGTCCTGGGGCCAGCCCTGTGGCCTAGTGGTTAAGTTCAGTGCACTCTGCTTTGGTGGCCTGGGTTCGATTTCCTGGGCACAGACCTATGCCACTCATCAGCAGCCATGCTGTGGTGGCAACCCACATTATAAAATAGAGGAAGATTGGCACAGATGTTAGCTCAGGGCGAGTCTTCCTCAGGAAAAAAAAAAAAGGGGATGTCCTACTCTAGGTCCCTAATAAACAATCCCTAATAAACAGAGACTGGGACAAAGATTAAGGGCTAATGCTTTATATGAGAGGTGTAATCCCAGGGCGACAGGGAAAGTGAGACAGGGAATTTGAGAAGCAACGCAAGGCAATGCCTTCCTAGCCTGGCCACCGTCTCACGACTGGCCACCAAGACATAGCCAGGTGCTCGGCAGGTGAGTCACTCAGCCATGCAAGATGCCTCCAGATAGGCTGAATGACAGCTGGGTCTCAGAACAATCGGTGGTTGGGGGAAGAATAGGGGTTTTAAACTCCAGCTTCCGTCTTTTCCTGGGGGGTCAACATTTGCCCCACTGGGAATTAACTTTCCTTCACTTCTGGGTTGCATTATCAGGCTTTGTGGCAGATGTGGGCAGCTAGGTCCCACAACTGTGGGAGTGGCATTTCTTCTGAGTCTGGAGGTTGTGGGAGGAGCCGTAGCCTTCAGGTCAGTGGCTGGCCAGCCTCAGGCAGCAGAACCATAAGGACCTGCATGCAGTTCTTTGGCTGAGATGCTGAGTGAAGCAGAGCAAATGGCTGAGAGTCCGGGAGACAGGTGAGGCTGAGAGACCATGAGGACATGCATAAAAAGATCAGTTGACGGGGGTACCTACATCACAGGTTGTTGTGTAGATTAAATACATTACTAATTGTAAACTGCTTAGAAAAGTGCCTGGTATAGAGTGAGATCTTGGATACTGCTAGCTAAAATGCAATCCAATTTATCATCTTTTTCTCTATAGACACTGATCTTTTTGAAATGCTTAGACAAGTCTTCTCTACTTAGCTGTTATAAAAATAGCATCCATCTGGATTTTATTTTGGCATATGACATGAGGTCAGAGCTACGCTTTATGTTTTTCCAAATGACTTGACACCAGTCCAAACATCATATATCGAATCCTCCATATTTCTCCCTTTGCTTTGAAATTTGATTTATAATATATTAAATTTGCATATTTATTTGCTAATTTGCCTACTTTTATTCTGTTCCATTGATATGTCTATAAATTCTATTGTACTGTTCTAAGGATGGTAGCTTATGATAACAATATATTGTATGACATGATCTTGTTCTTTTTTTTAAAGGATTTTCTTGGTTTTTTTTACATGTTTATAATTTTAGTTGAAGTTAAGAATCGTTTTTTCAAGTTCTTTCAAAAAAAATCCTGCTGGGATTTTGATTGTGAATACATTGAATTTATGGTTTAATTTAGGAAAAATTTATGATGGTGAAATTTACTTTTAAAAAACAAGATCTCTCTCTCCATTTATTCAAGATTCAATGTTCTCAGTAGAATTCTTTTAGGTTCTGATAAGTCCCAAACATGTCTTGTTACATCATTCCTAGATAATTCATGATTTTCTATAGTTGTGAATGGAATGTTTTCTTCTATCATATATTTTACTTGATTATTGTTTGTCTATCAGAAATCTATTAGCTTTGTTTTTAATTTTTTAGCAGCTTTATTGAGGTACATCTTACAGTATCGTAGAATTCACCCATTTCAAATGTGCATTTCAGTGATTTTTATTGACATTATTGAGCGGTGGAACTATCACTATAAATTAGTTTTAGAATATTTTCCTTCTTCCGATGAAATCTCTCTTGCCTATTTACGGTTAATCCCAGTTCCCACCCCCAGCCCCAGGTGAGCACTAATTTACTTTCTATCTCTATACATTTTCTGGACAATTCATATAAATGAATCATACAATATGTAGTCTCTTGTGTCTGGCTTTCTTTCATTTAGCGTAATGTTTCTCAAGGTTCATCTATGACATAACACGTGTGAGTTTGTTTCTTGTTACTGCAGAATACTATTCCACTGTATGTTTATCCTACATTTTGTCTATCCATTCACCATCGATGGACATTTAGGTTGTTTTCAGTTTTGAACTAGTATGAATAATGCTACTATGAATATTCACATGAAGTCTTTGTGTGGACATATGTTTTTATTTCTCTTGGGTAGATACATAGGAGTGGACTTGTTGGGTTGTATGGTAATTTTACATTTAACTTTTTGAGAAACTGCCAAACTGTTTTCCAAAGTGGCTACACTATTTTACATCCCAGCCATGTATGAAGGTTCTCTATTCACTTTAAAATATTTGTGTTGTATGTGACTATCTTATTGAATAATCTTTTATTTTTTTAATAGTTTTTCTGTTGATGCTTGTATTGGTATGTACTTGGAATTGCAAGTGACATTATTACCAACTCAAACTAGCTCAAGGGAAAAAAAGAAGTGTGTTAGTTTATGCAATTAAGAAGGACAAATGAGGGGCCAGCCTGGTGGCACAAGTGGTTAAGTTCTCGCGCTCCGCTGCAGCAGCCCGGGGTTCGCCCCCCTGTTCGGATCCCGGGTGCCCACAGACACACTGCTTGGCAAGCCATGCTGTGGCGGCGTCCCATATAAAGTGGAGGAAGATGGGCCCCGATGTTAGCCCAGGGCCAGTCTTCTTCAGCAAAAAAATAGGAGGATTGGCAGATTTTAGCACAGGGCTGATCTTCCTCACAAAAAAAAAAATAAAGAGAGAGAGAGAAGGACAAATGAAGTGCTGATCATATATAACTAGAATTCAGGGACTTAAAAGATAACCAAGAGGTCTCTCTTTCTCTCAGCTATGCTTCTTAATATTTATTAGTCTTGAACATCTTGACAGGTGGATGATGGATGCTAAACGATGATACAGTATTTCTCCTTTGATTTCTTTACGTAATGGATTATATTGATCAATCTTTTGCTGTTGTACCATTGTTGAATCTCTAAAATAAACCCCAATTGGTCATATGGTATATAATTTTATGTTTTGCTGCATTTTATTTGCTAATACTTCGTTTAGAATTTTTCTTTCTAAATAAATGGGTGAGCTTGATCTTGTTTTCTCTATCTGTAAGCAATTTGGTTATTAAAATGTTTGCTGGTAAGATGAGTTGGAAAATTTTCTGTATTTTTATGTGGCTTGGAATAATTTAAGTAGAATTATAATAATTTGTCCTATAGCTTAAATGAAGCTCAGTTCTAAAACCATTTGGACTTAGTGCCATTTTCAATGGTAGATTTATTTTGTGATTTTTCAACCACTTTTATAATTGGTCTATTCAGCCTTTTTTTCTTTCTTCTTGGGTTAATGTTGGCAGTTTTTATTTTGTTAGGAAATTGTCTATTTCCTATAGATTTTCAAATTTGTGGCTATGGAGTTTGCATGCAATATTCTCTCTTAATTCTTTTAATCTCTATTATGCCTTTGGTTAGAGATTTGTTATACCAATTTACAATTCCACATGAAACATAAAAGAGTTTCTATTTTCTTACGTCTTCTTACACTCTTGATGTTATCAGATGATAAAAAAATTTGCCAAACTGCTGTGTACAAATTTTATTGCATTAACTTCCATTTCCTTGATTATAAATGAACGTCAATACTTTTTAATCAGTTTATCAGTTTATGGTTCTCTGCCACTGCCAAATGTATGTTCATTACCTTCACCTGCCTTAAAAACTTACTTATGACTTCTGGTACTGGTCAAGATGGATTAAGTCCACTACAGCCTGTATTTCCCACAGATTACAACTAATAGCTCTGAATGGAATTAAAAAAAAACTACTTGAAGACTCAAAAAGTAAAAAATAATATTCAGATTGGGGAGAGACGTCTGATCTTAAGAACAATCAATATGGGAATGAATTTCCGGTTTTGTTTCCTCCTTTGTCCCCCAGCTTTAACCCAAAGGCAGCGCAATTATAGAACTGTAACAGCAATGGACAGCAAAAACTCAGAGAAAACATTTTCCTTTCTGCAAGAAGACCAAGGAAGGGCTCCTCTGCTCTTTATATTTGAAGTGAGTTTCCTATAGGCAACATGTATTGGGCCTCATTTTTTTTTTTATCCAATCTGACAATTTTTGTCTTTTAATTAGGGCAATTAGTGTTGGTGTTTGAGAAGATGTTGCTAAGACTGATGTCGAAGAGCGTACTGCCTATGTTTTCTTCTAGAACTTTCACAGTTTCAGGTCTTACATTCAAGTCTTTAATCCATTTGGAGTTAATTTTTGTGTGTGGTGTAAGGTAAGGGTCTACTTTCATTTTTTTGCATATGGCTATCCAGTTTTCCCAACACCATTTGTTGAAGAGACTTTCTTTTCCCCATTGTATGTTCTTGGCTCCTTTGTCAAAGATTAGCTGTCCATAGATGTGTGGGTTTATTTCTGGGCTTTCGATTCTATTCCATTGATCTGTGTGTCTGTTTTTGTGCCAGTACCATGCTGTTTTGGTTACTATAGCTTTGTAGTATATTTTGAAATCAGGGAGTGTGATACCTCAAGCTTTGTTCTTTTTTCTCAGGATTCCTTTAGCTATTCGGGGTCTTTTGTTGTTCCATATAAATTTTAGGATTCTTTGTTCTATTTCTGTGAAAAATGTTGTTGGAACTTTGATAGGGATTGCATTGAATCTATAGATGGTTTTAGGAAGTATGGACATCTTAACTATGTTAATTCTTCCAATCCAAGAGCACAGAATATCTTTCCATTTCTTTGTGTCTTCTTCAATTTCTTTCAGAAATGTTTTATAGTTTTCGGTGTACAGATCTTTCACCTCTTTGGTTAAGTTTATTCCTACGTATTTTATTCTTTTTGTTGCAATTGTAAATGGGATGGTATTCTTAATTTCTCTTTCTGCTACTTCGTTGTTAGTGTACAGGAATGCAACTGATTTTTGTATGTTGATTTTGTATCCTGCAAATTTACCATATTCGTTTATTACTTCTAAAAATTTTCTGGTGGATTCTTTAGGGTATTCTATATATAAAATCATGTCATCTGCAAATAGTGACAGTTTCACTTCTTCCTTTCCAATTTGGATCCCTTTTATTTCTTTCTCTTGCCTGATTGCTCTGGCTAGGACTTCCAGTACTATGTTAAATAGGAGTGGTGACAGTGGGCATCCTTGTCTGGTTCCTGTTCTTAGAAGGATGGCTTTCAGTTTTTCACCATTGAGGATGATATTAGCTGTGGGTTTCTCATATATGGTCTTTATTATGTTGAGGTACTTTCCTTCTATACCCATTTTATTCAGAGTTTTTATCATAAATGGATGCTGGATCTTGTCAAATGCTTTCTCTGCATCTATTGAGATGATCATGTGATTTTTATTCTTCATTTTATTAATGTGGTGTATTACATTGATTGATTTGCGAATGTTAAACCATCCCTGCATCCCTGGAATAAATCCCACTTGATCATGGTGTATAATCTTTTTAACGTATTGTTGTATGCGATTTGCTAGTATTTTATTGAGGATTTTTGCATCGATGTTCATCAGTGATATTGGCCTGTAATTTTCTTTTTTTGTGTTGTCCTTGTCTGGTTTTGGTATCAGGGTAATGTCAGCTTCGTAGAATGAGTTAGAGAGCTTCCCCCCCTCCTCAATTTTTTGGAAGAGTTTGAGAAGGATAGGTATTAAGTCTTCTTTGAATGTTTGGTAGAATTCACCAGGGAAGCCGTCTGGTCCTGGACTTTTATTTTTGGGGAGGTTTGTGATTACTGTTTCGATCTCCTTACTGGTGATTGGTCTATTCAAATTCTCTACTTCTTCTTGATCCAGTTTTGGAAGGTTGTATGATTCTAAGAATTTATCCATTTCTTCCAGATTGTCGAATTGGTTGGCATATAGCTTTTCATAGTATTCTCTTATAATCTTTTGTATTTCTGAGGTGTCTGTTGTAACCTCTCCTCTTTCATTTCTGATTTTACTTATTTGTGCCTTCTCTCTTTTTTCTTGGTGAGTCTAGCTAAAGGTTTGTCAATTTTGTTGATCTTTTCAAAGAACCAGCTCTTGGTTTCATTAATTTTTCTATTTTTTTGGTCTCTATTTCATTTATTTCTGCTCTGATTTTTATTATTTCCCTTCTTCTACTGATTTTGGGCTTTGTTTGTTCTTCTTTTTCCAGTTCCTTCAGGTGCATTGTTAGATTGTTTATTTGAGATTTTTCTTGTTTGTTGAGATAGGCCTGTATTGCTATAAACTTCCCTCTTAGAACTGCTTTTGCTGTATCCCATAAATTCTGGCACTTCGTATTTTCATTTTCATTTGTCTCCAGGTATTTTTTGATTTCTTCTTTGATTTCTTCATTAACCCAGTCGTTGTTCAGTAGCATTTTGTTTAATCTCCACGTATTTGTGGCTTTTCTGATTTTCTTCCTATAGTTGATTTCTAGTTTCATACCATTGTGGTCAGAAAAGATGCTTGGTATTATTTCAATCTTCTTAAATTTATGGAGACTTGTTTTGTGGCCTAATATGTGATCAATCCTGGAGAATGTTCCATGTGCCTTTGAAAAGAACGTGTATTCTTCGGTTTTTGGATGGAATGCTCTGTATATATCTACTAGGTCCATCTGTTGCAGTGTGTCATTTAAGGCCAATGTTTCCTTATTGATCTTCTGTTTGGATGATCTATCCGTTGGTGTAAGTGGAGTGTTCAAGTCCCCTACTATTATTGTGTTACTGTCTACTTCTGTTTTTATGTCTGTTAATAATTGCTTTATATATTTAGGTGTACCTACATTGGGTGCGTAGATATTTACAAGTGTTATATCCTCTTGTTGGATTGTTCCCTTGATCATTATGTAATGCCCTTCTTTGTCTCTTTTTACAGTTTTTGTTTTAAAGTCTATTTTGTCTGATATGAGTACTGCTACCCCAGCTTTCTTTTCATTGCCATTTGCGTGGAGTATCTTTTTCCATCCCTTCACTTTCAGTTTGTGAGTGTCTTTAGGTCTGAAGTGTGTCTCTTGTATGCAGCATATATATGGGTCTTGTTTTTTTATCCAGTCAGCCACCCTATGCCTTTTAATTGGAGCATTTAGTCCATTGACGTTTAAAGTAGTTATTGATAAGTATGTACTTACTGCCATTTTTTAACTTTTCTTTTTCTCAGTGTTTTAGTAGTCCTTCTCCGTTCCTTTCTTCTTCTATACAGAATTGATGGTCACTTTAGTTTGACCTCTGTCTGAAAGCTGTGCTCTTTAACTCCCCTCCTCCCTCATGTTTTTGATATCATATCTAACCTCTTTGTTGTGCATTTGTATCCATTACGTTCTAATCATGGAAACAGATAATTTTTCCTATTTGTGGTCTTTTCTTTTCCCCTTAAATCAGTCCCTTTAACATTTCTTGTAGCACTGGTTTCTTGGTGACAAACTCCTTTAATTTTTGTTTATCTGGGAAAATTTTGATCTCTCCTTCCATTTTGAATGATAACCTTGCTGGGTAGAGTATTCTTGGCTGTAAGTTTTTTCCTTTTAGCACTTTAAATATATTGTGCCATTCTCTTCCAGCCTGTAAGGTTTCTGCAGAGAAGTCAGCTGATAGCCTTATGGGGTTTCCTTTGTACGTAACTTGACATTCTCTTGCGGCTTTTAGGATTCTCTCTTTATATTTAATTCTGGACATTTTGATTATGATGTGTCTTGGTGTGGGCCTCTTTGGGTTTATCTTGTTTGGGGCTCTCTGTGCTTCCTGTACCTGGATGTCTGTTTGCTTCCTTAGGTTAGGGAAGTTTTCATCTATTATTTCTTGAAATAGATTCTCTGACCCCTTGTCTCGCTCTTCTCCTTCCGGGACACCTATAACATGGATGTTAGTGTGCTTGATGTTGTCCCAGAGGTCCCTTAGACTGTCCTCAGTCTTTTTAATTCTTTTCTCTTTTACCTGTTCACCTCGGGTAATTTCTTCTAGTCTTTCGTCCAGCTCACAGATCCGTTCTTCTGTATCCTCTACTCTGTTTTTGAGTCCCTCTAATGAATTTTTCATTTCCAGTATTGTATTCTTCATTTCTGATTGGTTCTTTTTTATATCTTCCATTTCTTTGTTGACATTCTCACTGAGTTCATCTATTCTTCTCCCCAGATCAGTGAGCATCCTTAACACTCTTAGTTTGAACTCTCTGTCAGGTAGGTTGCTCATTTCTGTTTCATTTAGTTCCTTTTCTGGGGTTTTGTCCTGTTCCCTTACTTGGAATGTATTCTTTTGCCTCCTCATTTTGCCTCTTTCCCTGTGCTTGTGTCTACGTATTAGGTAGGTCAGCTACGTCTCCTGCTCTTGGATAGGTGACCTTATGTAAGTGATGGCTTAGGAGGCTTCCAGTGTGCTTCCCTCAGTTCTCAATGTTCCAGGGGTGACCCCTATGTGGGCTACGTGTATCCTTCTGCTGTGGCCTGTTTGCTCTCCCTGTAGGTGCCCAGGGAGGCTGAGTTATGCTCCTGGCCAGCTGTTGTAATGCTCAGCTGCTTGTAGTTGTTGTGGGCCCTTCAGTCTCTTTATCAGGTGTGGGGAGCCCCAGCACAGTTGGCTGCAAGTTCTAATACCACATTTGTGTTGCAGTATTTCTTTTAAGTGAGTAGGCCCCCACCGTGGCAGGTTGTTAGGCTCAGGACCTTACAATTGCTGTAAGCCTCTAGCCTATTAGGTCTCTTGTCAGCTCTCTGAGGATTGCAGCTGGGTGGGGCTGGCCTCAGGCACAGGAGCACCCAATTGTTTCAGGTTTTGGAAGGTGGAGCAAACCTCCTATGTGGGTCTTTGAGAAGTACAAGTCTTCTGCGGCTGAGAAGCCCTGCCGCCCACAGGTCCACACACACAGTCAACACAGTCCTGCCCCGTGTGAGTGCCCCGACCTCCCCAAGCGGACCCAGTCTCTCCACGGCGGGAGCCCCACACACTCCGCCACCGCCCCACACTCTCCACCCGCTCCTTGTGCACACCCTGCCCCGCTCAAGTCGGCTCAGTTGCCAGGCTGCAGAGAATCCAGTCAGCAATCTATGCAGGCCCACAAGTTGCCTGAGGGCTTGTTGTTGGGTGGGGCCAGTCTCTAGGGTGGGCTGCCTGCCCTGGCTGAGCTGGATTAGATCGGTGCTCTAGCGGGTGGGGCAGACCCTGGGCTAGCAGGCCTCAGGGAGAACTCCAATGGCGTCTGTGTCAGCACGCCCACACCAGGCCACAACAATGGCCGCTGCCAATGTCCCAGTCCCTGGAGAGGTCTCACCCCTCACCGAGATGCACTCAGGGCCTACTAGGTGAGTCTCTTGTCATTAAAGCACTGTACACCTTTCGTTCTGGTGACTTTAGGGTGCTTCCTGAAATGGGTGAGTTTGCGCGTGGGCCCTTTAAGAGCCAGTTTTAGTTTCTTTGTGAACCGGGTTTTCTGGGGGTGCTCCCCAGTGTTTTAGTAGCAGGCACAGTCAGATATTATGCCGCTGGTCTCGATTGTGCTGGGTCCACAATATGCCCCCAGCGGGGGCGCTCCCCGGCTCAGGGCCCCGCGTCTCCAGGGAGGCTGCATACCTGTGAGCTGCTCCCGGCGGCCGTGAAGCTGGCGGCTTGTGAAGGCGGCGTTTTTCCTCTCCAGAAGGGAGTCTCTGCCTCTTCCACCTCAGTTAGGATTGTCCGTTGTTGCAGGAGTTCCTCTCATCCAGTTTTCAGTTCTGTCTCAGGGGTAATTTTTCCACGAGTAGTTGTAAATTGGCTGTGTCCACGGGAGGAGGTGAGTTCCGAGTCTGCTTATGCCGCCATCTTGACTCCTCTCTCTCCCTGAAGAACTTTAAATATTGCTTGTAGTGTGAGTCTGCTGGTGGTGAATTCTTTCAGCTTTTGCATATCTGAAAAAAAATCTATTTCATCTTCATTTTTTGAAAGATACTTTTGCTGGGTATAGAATTCTAGGCTGGCAGTTTATTTTCTTTCAGCATTTTAAAGATGTTCTTTGTTGTCTTCTCACTTGCGTTGTCCCTGGGCAAGTTATCTTTGTTCTCCCATATGTTACATATTGGTTTATTTCAGCTTTATTGAGGTATAATTGACAAATAAATTGTAAGTTATCTACAGTGTGGTGATTTGATATATGTATACGTTGGGAAGGGGGTCCCACCATCTAGTTAAGTAACACATCCATCACCTCACATATTTATCTCTTTTTTTTTTTATGAGAACATTTAAGTTCTACTCTCTTAGCAAATTTCAATTATATAATACAGTGTTTTCAACTATAGTCATCATGTTTTATGTTAGAGCCTCGGACTTTATTCATTTTTCAGCTGAATGTTTGTACCCTGTTATCAACCTTTCCCTATTTCTCCCACCCCCCAGGCCCTGGCAACCACTTTTCTACTATGTTTCTATGAGCTTGACTTTCATTTTATTAGATTACATATTTAAGTGATACCATGCAGTATTTGTCTTCCTCTGTCAGGCGTATTTTACTTAACGTAAAGCCCTCAAGTTCTATCCATGTTGTTGCAAATGGCAGGATTTCCTTCTTTCTCAGGGCTGAGTAGTATTCCATTGTATGTATATACCACATCTTCTTTATCCATTCATCCATTGCTGGAAATTTAAGTTGTTTCCATATCATGGCTATTGTAAATAATGCTGCAATGAACATGGGAGTGCAAATATCTCTTTGATATTGTGTTTTTATTTCCTTTGGATATATATCCAGAAGTGGGATTGCTGGATTAAATGGTAGTTCTATTTTTAATTTTTTGAGGAACTTCCATACTATTATCCATAGTGGATGCACCAATTTACATTCCCTTTTCTCCACATTTTGCCCACATTTTCTCCACATTTTGCCATCTCTTGTCTTTTTGATATAACTGTTCTAACAGGTTTGAGGTGATAGCTCATCGTGGCTTTGATTTGCATTTCCCTGATAATTAGTGATGTTGAACACCTTTCCACGTACCTGTCGGCCATCTGTATGTCTTCTTGGGAAAAATATCTATTCAGTTCCTCTGCCCATTTTTTAAATAGAATTGTTTGTTTTTTTGCTATTGAGTTTTATGAATTCTTTATTTTAGATATTAACATCTTATCAAATACATGATTTGCAAAATTTTTTTTCCCATTCTTTAGGTTGCCTTTTCATTTTGTTGATGGTTTTCTTTCTTTGCTGTGCAGAAGCTTTTTAGTTTGATGTAGTCGCATTTGTTTATTTTTGCTTTTATTGCCTTTGTTTTTGGTGTCAAATCCAAAAAAATCATTGCCATGACTAGTGTCAAGGAACCTATTCCCTATATTTTCTTCTAGGAGTTTTATGGTTTCAGGTTTTACATTTAAGTCTTTTATCCGTTTTGAGTTGGTTTTTGTGTATGGTGTAAGATACGGGTCCAGTTTCATTCTTTTGCATGTGGCTATCCAGTTTTCCTAATACCATTTATTGAAGAAACTGTCCTTTCTCCACTGTATATTATTGGCTCCTTTGTCATAAATTAATTGACCATATATGCGTGAGTTTATTTCTGGGCTCTCTATTCTGTGCCATTGATCTATGTGTCTGTTTTTATGTCAATACCATACTGTTTTGATGACTATTGCTTTGTAAAAAAATATGGTTTGAAATCAGCAAGTGTGATGCAACACATTGTTGTGTTTTAGTTTTTTTTTTTAATCTGTCTGCTATTAAGTTTTGTTTTGTTTTTTAGTTGCTGGTTTTGAACAATTTGGTTATGATGGGCCTTGGTTATGATGGGTTTTCATAATATTTCTTTTTTTTTTTTTTTGTGAGGAAGATCAGCCCTGAACTAACATCCTTGCCAGTCCTCCTCTTTTTGCTGAGGAAGACTGGCCCTGAGCTAACATCCGTGCCGATCTCCCTCCACTTTATGTGGGATGCCACGATAGCATGGCCTGATGAGAGGTGCGTCGGTGCACGCCCAGGATCCGAACCCGGGCTGCCAGCAGCGGAGCGTGCACACTTAACCGCTATGCCACGGGGCTGGCCCCATCCTAATATTTCTTATGTTTGGGGTTTGTTGAGATTCTTGGATCTGTGGGTTTATAAGTTTCATCAAATATTGAAATATTGTGGTCATTATTTCTTGAAATATTTTTTCTGCTCCCACGTTTCCTATCCTTTAGGGACTCCAATTACAAATATTTAGGCCACTTGAAGTTTTCCCATAGCTCACTGATGTTATGCTTATTTAAAAAAGTTCTCCTTTCTTTCTGCGTTTCTTTTTCTGGATAGTTTCTATTGTTCCATCTTCAGGTTCGTTAACCTTCTGCAAAATCTAACTTGCCAATAATCCTATCCAGTGTGTTTTCCATCTCACACACATTGTAGTTTTCTTCTCTAGAAGTTTTATTTGGTTCTTTTTTAATATTTTCCATATCTCCACTTAACTTTTTTTTAACATGTGGAATATAGTTATAGTAACTGTTTTAACGACTGTTTGCTAATTCAAATATCTGTGTCAGTTCTGGTTTGGCTTCAATTTGTTTATTTTTTCTCCTCATGGGTCGTATTTTCCTCCTTTTTTGTATCTGGGAATTTTTTATTGGATCTCAGACATTGTGAATTTTTCCTTGAGGGGAGCTGGATAATTTTGTTCTTGCCCTTTGTGCCAGGACACAGTTAAGTTACTTGAAACCGTTTGAGCCTTTCAGGTTTAGCTTTTAAGATTTACGAGGCAAAGCTGGAGTGGTGCTCAGTAGAGGACTGATTAGTAATTCCCCACTAATGACACGAGAGAATTCTGTGTCCTCTGCTTCATACTCAGAACCATAAGGTTTCCCAGCCTGGCTAGTGGGAACAGGCACCGTTCCTAGCTCTGTGTGAGCACTGGGCACTAGTACTCAAAAATCCTTTGGATGGTTCTTTCCCCAGCCTTGGCTAGTTTCCTCACACACATGTGCTTCTCATACTCAGCTGAAAACTCGAGGGAACTCTCCGCAGATCCCTGGAGTTCTCTGTCTGTGATACTCAGTCTTCTCTTGTACTCCGTCCTGCAGATGCTGGCCACCATGGTCTCCCCAGGCTCTCAGCCACATGTCCTCAAGTCGAAAAAGATTTCCTTTTTGATGAATTGATCCCTTTATTATTATTAAATGTCTCTCTTTATCTATCACAATAATTTTTGTTCTAAATCTTGATATTTTTAATGAGGTGACATCCTTCTAAGTATTCTACTCAATGTCCTTGAATTATAAGGATTTTCATGCTGCCTGACAGGAGAATGAACTCTTCCTGGCTTTGTGTGGGCTTTGGGGATTGTTCTCTATGCTCTTTTTGGTTGATTCTTTCTCCATCCTTGGGTAGTTTCCTCAAAAGCGTGCTCTGATCTGTATTCAGCTGAAGACTCAAGAGGTTCTGACGATCTCTGGAGCTCTTTCTTGGGGTATCTTTCTCTTCTCTGGTTCTCTGTCCCGTGAGCTCTAGCCACCTCAGCCTCCCTGTCTTCAGCTCTCTCTTCTCAACTCAAGAGAATGCAAGCCTCGGCCTCCATTCTCCCTTCCTCTATTGTGGTCTGGAAATTCCCACCAAGCAATAAGCTGATGCCATTGTTGGGCTCACCTTCTATGTTCCCTCTGTCTCAGAGAGAGAACTGTCACTGTCCAGAACTGCCTGACGTCCAATATCCAAAAATCATTGTTTGACAGATTTTGTCCTTTTTTCGGGTTGTTTCAGATGGGAGGGCAAATCCAATCTCTGTTACTTTATATTGGTCAAAAGTGGAAGTTCTCATCTCTAACTTTAAAAGTATCTATTTTATGGATGCAGACTGTATCTAGGATTCTTGGTGATTACATCGTGTTCTGTGTGGTGCATACTGTTGTTCAACTCATGGTGAATTACAATTTCAAATGTTAACATCGTTCCTTTTTATTATGAGCTCATCTTCAGTGGGTTTTTTCTGTCAGAATCCTGTGCAGCCTGTGTTGAAGACATGTCCCTCCAGGGTAGTTTTTTGTTCCTTCTATCAGATTGTGTTAATTTCTCAACTGCACACTGTTTCCACACATAAAAACCCACTGAAGATCAGCTCACAAAATATATGAAATAATTGTTTTCAGACATTGGACATCTTTGATGTCCTCAGATCACAGGGAGAGTGTAAATTCAAAGTCCAAACCACATATGGTGCAGGCCCACATTCTGGAATGGTCGGGAGAAAGATTTCACTTTCTCAATCCAGAGCCTAGGAAAAGACTAACAAACCTTCTTATGATCCTTGCATGTTGATCGATAGTTTTTTTTCCCCTAGAAGGTGCCAAACTTTGTGTGGATATCTCGTTTCTAACTCCTGGTATTACATGGGGCTTTTGTGTCCTCACATGGGTATTGAAACCCAAATCCCCAGATTACTGAAACTAGCATCCTCCCTTCTTCTAACACCTTCACGGAGTCAGTTCCCATATTCATTGTTCTGTTTTTCAGTTTCTTCTTCTTTTCTAGGATGTGGAGATTTCTATTTATTTCTTATAGTGTTAACTATTAAAAGTATATATATAAATAAAAAATATATATCTTCAGATAAATACATGTTTTCTTTTTGATTACTAGTTAGTGGCAACTTAGTGAGGCTTCCAGCCTGCAATAATTTGAAGTTTAAAAATAAGTACCTACAGGCCGGCCTGGTGGCGTAGCAGTTAAGTTCGAAAGTTCTGCTTCAGCGGCCCGGGGTTTGCCTGTTCGGATCCTGGGCGTGGACCTACTCACCGCTCATTGAGCCATGCTGAGGTGGCGTCCCACAAAGAAGAACTAGAAGGACTTACAACTAGGGTATACAACTATGTACTGGGGCTTTGGGGAGAAAAAAGAAAAAAAGAAGAAGATTGGCAACAGATGTTAGCTAAGGGCCAATATTCCCCCCAAAAATAAAATAAAATAAGAAGTACCTAAATTCAGGTAAGAGAAAGGGTATTCATAAAGATGTGGTCAGTAATTGAAGGAAAGGGTGGTTGGGTAATGGGACAAGGGAATGAAAGAAGCAGGAAGAGTGGGATCCAGGCAGGTGAGGACGGGTATCATGAGACTAATAATCGCCATGTGTTGGGTGCTATGAGCAGAGCACTTTACATGTGGTGTCCTGTTGATCCTCCCTTTAAGGAAGGTGATAGTCCCCAGGGTCCAGAGAAGGGAAGTGGAACCAGAATGCGAGAGAGCTGATTTTTAATTGTATCTATCTGCTTTTTCCATTAAACTATGCTGCCTCCCTTAGGTGTGTAGAACACATTGGATTCTTGTGAGAAAAGAATGAGAGTTAGATTGTTATAGCCTCTTTGAATGAACATCTGTTCTTGATCTTACTCTTATTTTGTAGTAAGAGTGTGCTACTATACATACAAACATGCACACACATATATATACACACACATATATGTATGTATATACATATACACATACATACACACATATACTTATTATATATAATAATGATAATTTCATCTATATCTATCTCCAAAGCAGGATTTTTACTGGTGATCCAGGCTACATGTGCTATCATGTCTGTCTGATTTTGTCAGTGGGAATCAGCTGGATGCCAGGCCTGGACACTCTTGAGCGGGGTTCAGCGAAACTTTCTGCAAAGGCCTAGAGAGTTCATATTTTTGGCTTGCGGGCCGCACATTCTCTTGTTGCAAATATTCAACCCTGCTGTTGTAGCGCGAGAGCAGCTATAAACAATAAGGAAATGAATGGGTGTGGCCATGTTCCAATTAAATTTTGTTTACGAAAACAGGCAGTGGGCCAGATTTGCTCCATGGGCTGCAGTCTGCTGACCCCTGCTCTTGAGTCTATTCCACGATGACATGCCACAACCACGTCAATGTGTCCACACACGGAGGCTCCCGTTGTACCCACGGAGCTCTCAGAGGCTGAGTCAGGTAGCGAGAAGCTGGATGGCAACTCTTGGATCTCCAGGAGGAGATGAGACAATGAGATGAGGCTCTCTGGCACACAACTCGATTCTTATCACAGTGTGACTGCAAAGAGAAGCTAAACAGTGTTGGTGTTGGCCAGGGAGCTTTTCATAAAGATAGTTGTATTACTCCATGGAATGTTTGAATCATCCTTGCCTCCCGGAGCCTGGTGGGGCTGGTAGAATGACTAAAGGGAGGTTAGGTTTTTAGGTTATTATATATTAGAGAAGTGTGCAAGTTTTAAAGAAAAAATTTTTTATTAGTTAGATTTAGTTTTAAGTTAGTTTAGTAATTTTACAAAAAAGACAAGGTGGGTGGGCCAAATAGAGATTTTCCAGTCATGATAACTTTCTTTTTGAATATCATTGATTTTATTTTATGTATTTATTTATTTATTTTAAAGTTCTATTTATTTATTTATTTATTTATTTATTTATTTATTTATTTTGTGAGGAAGATCAGCCCTGAGCTAACATCCATGCTAATCCTCCTCTTTTTGCTGAGGAAGACCGGCTCTGAGCTAACGTCTATTGCCAATCCTCCTCCTTTTTTTTTTTCCCTGAAAGCCCCAGTAGATAGTTGTATGTCATAGGTGCACATCCTTCTAGTTGCTGTATGTGGGACACGGCCTCAGCATGGCCGGAGAAGCGGTGCGTCGGTGCGCTCCTGGGATCCAAACCCGGGCCGCCAGTAGCGGAGCGCGCGCACTTAACCGCTAAGCCAAGGTGCCGGCCCTCATTGATTTTAAATTGGCACCTACTGGGCCGGCCCTGTGGCTTGGTGGTTAAGTGCGCGCGCTGCGATGCTGGTGGCCCGGGTTCGGATCCCGGGTGCGCATCGAGGCACTACTTCTCCGTTCATCCTGAGGCCGAGTCCCGCATACAGCAACTAGAAGGATGTGCAGCTACGACATACAACTATCCACTGGGGCTTTGGGGGGAAAAAATAAAATAAATAAAAATTAAAAAAAAAAAAAAAAAATTGGCACCTACTATCCTGAATTGACTGCTCAGGGATCTGGGATCCCGAGAATAGATGGGTCCTGAATAGCACTGTCCTAAGCATTGAGGGTGAATGAATTCACTTTGTGCGTAGCATACCATTTACAGAAATCATGATGAATATTAGTTTGCTCCCAGTTTGGACCAGGACTTTCTCGTATAGCTTTTTGTTTGTTTGTTTTCTTCCTGGAGTTTCTAATTATTTTTCTGTTTTTGTACTGATACAAGGGTAATGTGCCTTCATCTTATAATCTAATCTATCCAGCTTCCATTTTTAAATAAAATTTTCTTTTTAATTTTTTGAATATGGAATACATTCCTAAGGGTCAAATATCAGGTATTCTAAAACAACCTCCTTCCCACTTTCTTCCTATATTTGCTCAATTCCCACAATAGGTAAACAATGTTATTAGTTTCTTAATAATCCTTTCATTGAATTTTTATGCATATGCAAGCTGGTGCACATAATTAGGTTTTTTCTTTTTTGCTTTTTACACGAGGGATAACATAAATATATTCTGAATCTTGCTTTTCACTTAACAATATATCTTGGTGATCCTTTTGTGTTAATACATAAGGAGTTTTTTCATATGTTTTTACAGCTGTAGTTTTCCATTATATAAATGATCATAGTATATTTAATCTTTATTTTATTCACATTCTAATCTTTGGCTAATATCCACAATGTTGCAATGAATAACCCTGTCCATCGGTCATTTTGGATGTGCCTAACTATAGAATAAATTCCTGAGTGAATTTCTGAGTCATAGATTATATCCATTTGAATTCTGGTAATTATTGGCAATTTGTGCTCTCTACAGGTTGTACCAATTAAAATTCCTAATAGATATATATGAAAATACATGTTTCCTCAAAGCAGCATCATTACACCATTCCAAAACCTTCTGGATTTTTGCTAGTCTGATGGGAGAGAAATAATCTCTAAGTATAGTTTTAGTTTACATTTCTTTTACTATGAATAAAGCTAAGCATCTTCTCATACATTTTATGAGCTGCTTATATATTTTTTCTGTAAATTTTTCATACCCTCTTTCATTTTTTATTGGAGTTTAGTCTTTTTCTTGTTTATGTCTAGGACATTTTATATTCTAGGGAGATTAGTCCTCTGCTCTCATGTGAATTACAAATATTTTCCTGATTTGTCATTTATCTTTTGCTATTTTGATTATTTAATAAGTTAAATTTGACTTTGGTTGTCATAGTTCTTTTTCGCCATGAACTAGTTTTGTTTGTTTGTTTGTTTCTTATTGCAAATCTTTATTTGTGGCATTTCAATTTTATTTTTTAATTAGGAAGGTCTTCCCCATTCCAAGGTCATAAAAAAATTCTCCACTATTTTTTCTACTACTTTATGACTATTTTACTTTACATTTCAAGACTCGATACAATTGTATACTAGTATACAATATGAGTTGTGGATCTAACTACAGCCTATCCTCATCATTCACCAATTCTGTATTTACAAATTCACCTACCTGTTAAAATTTATTTGCAAGCCCCAAATCAATACTCACAGCACTTTTACTGTCACTTGCACATGTACAAGGAGTGGTGAAAATTTGAGTTTCATGACATGTGCACATTCCCAGCTGAGGTTGAACAAGGCGATGCTCTCTGCCTTCTTGTTTCGGCTCTACTACTGAAAGCGAGTGTCTGTTTGGTACCACATTTTTCACATTTCTGGGCTGTTTGTTGGTGATTTCGCTGTTTAAAATGGCCCCCAAGTACAGTGCTGAAGTGCTGTCTAGTGTTCTCAAGCACAAGAAGGCTATGATGTGCTTTATGGAGAAAATATGTGTGTTAGATAAGCTTTGTTCAGGCATGAGTTATATTGCTGTTGGCCTTGAGTTCAATGTTAACAAGTCAACAACATATATTAAATAAGATGTCTTTAAACAGAAACACACATAAAACAAGGTATGCATTGATCGTCTGATGAAAATGTTGTAACCAGAGGCTTACAGAAACCTAGCCCTGTATTTCTCCTAGCAAAAAAGGTTCAGTATTCATTAATTCAGTGTTTTCAGCATCTTTATAGAATATAACCACTGTTAATGAGCATCAACTGTCTATGGTTTTTCGAGCTGGCTACTAATTGCCCCAACACCCCACTGAATAATTCACCTTTCCCAATCATTTGAGATGTCATCTTTATCATACACTAAAGGCTCATTTCTTATTCTGTTCTATTGATCAGTCTGTGAATTCACGTACCAAGACTGCATAGGCTTTATAAAAAAGTTTTAAAATCTGCTAAGCATAGTTTCTTCCTCACTGCTCTTCATTTTTAGCGTTTTCCAGAATAGGTTTGTTTTTGTCTTTCACATAACATTTACAATCACCTTGTCTAGTTTTGAAAAACTTCTTGATATTTTTATTGAGTTAATTTATAAATTAACTCAATGATAATTGACATCTTTATGATATTGAGTCTTCCTAACCACTCAGGAAATGTTTTATTTCCTTCAGGAGAGTTTAAAAGTTTTCTTCATACAGTCCTTACAGTTATCTTTATTATTATTATTATTATTACTACTTTTATTACTATTAATTCAATGAGATTATCAATCTCAGAAACCTGCAGGGCATATATGGAGGGTGAGAAAAAAACACACATGCTCTGAGCCTAGTTGATATATTTAAAGAATATTTTCACATGAATATTTAAGGAGGGAGAAACATAAATAAAAAACCAATTTTGATGTGGAGTGGAAGGAATGACATGGGGGAGATGAATGGAAATGTAGGAAAGTCTCTATGGATTCCATGCTTTATTATGTGTCAGGCGCTAAGTACTTTACAATTATTAATTCATCTAGTCTCACAGCAACCCTATAAGATGGGTATACTATCATTATTACCCCCATTTTACAAATGAGGAAACTGGGGAAGATGGAGGCTTGGGATTGCACAGCTGGTAGGGGACAGCTGGGTTCAGACACAGCCAGCTGGCTTCCAGGGCCCTGCTCCTAACCAGATGTGGTATTGCGTTATCTGGAGAAATAGTTGGAATAGGGTCTAGATTATTATGGCCCCCAATGTTAAAACTCCAATGTGTAGAAAACAGATAACTTGCAGAGTAGCTCTGAGATTATTATTCATCACTTGAGAAGGATCTCATAGTGTCATTGACACTGTGGAGACTGGAGCTGGACTGGAAGATGGTGACAGAGGAGTCACCTTTATTCAAAGAGATAGCCCTATGAGAAGGGGCAGGGGTGCAATGTGGGTCACTTGAGTGAGAATCAATGAGACTGGGGGTGGCGAGGACACCTGTGGGACTCCGTGGCAGGCCACACGGCCATCGGGAGACATTGAATGATGCCATCGGACCCAAATGACAGAAAGGGCACATATAGCCACCGCAGGGAGTCACTTCTCTGTATCCTTCCCCCAAACCTTGGATTCAGCTAACAACAGAACGATTGACAAGCTGATTTGTGAATAATTTCTGTCTCCAGGAACCCTAAGAAGCAACCTGAAGAAATTCAACTGTTTCTTATTCTGATCAATGAGGAGAGATTGGCTAGTTTAATGGGACTGGGAGGAAGCTATATTATCTAGCTATAAAGCTCTAAAAGTTATTTGGTCAAGTGACCACATCATCTCATTTCATTAGAGTTGAGTGTAGTCAGATCTGTACTCTAAAATTCAGGGGGAAAGATTCTAAAGAGATAAAAAATAACATAGGCATGAATCTATAGATTGAAACTGTGGAAAGGAAAAGAATATAGGAAGGTTAAGAAGAGATAAAGGAGGGGCCCACTTGTGGCGCAAGCGGTTAAGTGCGTGGGCTCCACTGCAGTGGCCCCGAACCGGCCCGGTTTGGATCCCGGGCGCGCACCGACGCACCGCTTCTCCAGCCATGCTGAGACCACATCCCACATACAGCAACTAGAAGGATGTGCAGCTGTGACATACAACTATCTACTGGGGCTTTGGGGGAAAAAAATAAATAAATAAAATTTAAAAAATATTATATTTAATTATGTGCCGGCTGTGCCTGTGTGCTTTACATACATGTTGTGGCTCAGGAATAGACCATTAAGACAATGCAACATAATAGAAAGTCTAGAAACAGACTCTTATATTTATGGAAATTTAGTTACAATAAACAGCACATCAAAGAATAATGATATAGGAACACTGGGTTTCCACTTAAAAAGTTAGAGCCTAAGTTATATCCCAAAATAGGTTCCAGATGGAATACTAAAGAGTTGAACACAAAAATAAAATGTTAGAAAAAAAATAGAATATTTTATCATTATGAGTGGGAAAGGACACAAAACTCAGAAGCCATATGTAGAAAGAAACTGATGAATTTGATTATGTCAAATTTGAAAAACTTCTGAGTGACAAAATATATCAAAGAAAGAGCCTCAGTGAAACTTTTGCCACAGTTATAATAATGTTTAGTGTTCCTAAAAACCAATAACTATAAGACAAAGAACCCAATGGAAAAACTGGGCAAAGAAAGTGGTCAGGCAATTCATAGGAAAAATACAAATGGCCAATAAACAATGGAAAGGAGCTCAATGTCCCAGTAAATTAGGAAATACAAATTAAATGAAGAATGAAATATTATTTTTTACCTATATTTTTAAATGACTTAAAAACTGATAACATCCATCATTGGCAAGGGTGTTGGGAAGCAGGTACTCTCAAACAATGATAGAGGAAATTAAGTTGATGCAGCATTTTTGGAGTAAAATGTCCTTTTCCTCAGACATAACAATTCAACTTCAAGATACCCATCCAAACAGGGGAGCACCATGATATGAGGCTGGCCTCTGGAGCAAGGTTGCCTGGGGTCTACATCCTTGCCTATTAACTTACTCCCTGCTGACTTTTGGGGCAAGTCATCTAACCTCTTTGTTTCCCAGTTTTGTCATCTGAAAAATGGGGATGGTAATAATAGCACCAACCCCAAATGGTTGCTGTGAATATTAAAGAAGTCAATGTGTGCAAAGTACTTTTATTAGCATCTGTAACATAGTGAGCACTCAATGATGGTAACCATTTCTGTTACATAAACACAATGGAGCCAGGGTGTTCACTGCAGTATTATCGATAAAGGTAAAAAATGGGAAGTAACTGAAGTGGATATATTAACGGGGAAAGTTCGAATAAATACTATTGAAGATCATTTCGGCATTAGAAGAACGAAGAGGCTGATCATTCAGTAGTTGAGCCTCTCTGTATTGAGTTCCTACTATGTGCCAGGCACTGTTCTAGCACTGGAGATACAATGGTGGATAGAACAGTCTTTTACTGAAAAGGAAAATGCTCCAAGAAATGTTGAGAAGACGGTTGCAGAACAATAAGCTTCAAATGAGTCTACTAATGATAAAAACTAATAACCATACAAACATCTACGGATATGTGAAATCCTGAGAAAAATATTTGGAAAAATAACCAACACACTAGTGTATCTCATGTTCCTCTTTCAACATCTCCAAAATGGGGATGTGTCTTACTATGATGGCATTTCAGGTTGCATAAAATAGGGCACAAGCAAGGGCTATCTCAGAGGTAGGGTCCATGGGTAAGTATGATGAGGGGCTTCTCTATTTATTCTATATACTTTCGTATTGTTTGAAACTTTACTAAGAGAATATATACATGACTTACTGTGTTAGAAAGCAACAATATGGGCCGGCCCCGTGGCTTAGCGGTTAAGTGCACGCGCTCTGCTGCTGGCGGCCTGGGCCCGGATCCCGGGCGCACACCGATGCACCACTTCTCCCGCCATGCTGAGGCCACATCCCACATACAGCAACTAGAAGGATGTGCAGCTATGACACACAACTATCTACTGGGGGTTTGGGGGAAAATAAATAAATAAATAAACATTAAAAAAAAAAAAAAAGAAAGCAACAATAACAAACCCTTCAGGGTTTGTGGAAGAGGGCAGTCCAGACCAGATGAGGACAGTTGCAGTCCCATGCTGACACCTAGGTAGACAACTTTACCTTACTAACCTTACCTAACTCCCTCTGTTCCTCGCCTGTGCACCTTCCTGTGCTTCTGCCTTGGCGAATGTTCTTTTGGTTATAGGTAACAGAAACCCACTCATATTAGCTTAATCAAAGAAAATGGGGTAGGAGGGTATTACTATAGGAATAGATGGGTTTTGCAGAATCCAAGGATGTGACCAGGCCTAAGCAAGATGCCCTTAGGAGCCAGGATCAGGATCTTTCAGGGGCTGTCTGGCCCTACATTGTCTCTCTCTCTGTTTCTGTTCTCTGCTCAGTTCATTCCCCTCCTCTCTCTTCAGAGGGGGTTTCAGGCTTCTCTATCTATAGGACAAACAAAAGATGGCTACCCCACTGCTGCCAAATGACATCTCTTCAATTCAAGTGACTAACCAGGGCCTCTAGCATCTCTGAATCCTGAATCTAAACTCCTGGAAGAGAGAATCTGATTTGTTCAGTTTGGGTCAGGTGTCCACCTATGATCAATTAGCTGGGGGGTGGGGAGCAGGGAGTCTGTTCAGATAATGCTGTGGCCAAGAGCTACTTTTGTGGCCAAAGGAATGCAGCTTCTCTGGAAGGCTGGGCAGAGGACTTCATCACTACAGCTCATTAATGTCATTTCTGCGCCATCTTATTTCCTTTATTCTTTGTGTTCTGGTCCTAAAGTCTTCTAAGGTTTTGGTGCCCCATGGTACCAACAAAGCAAGGATGCTGTTTCCCTCCCTAGAAACTTCTGTTTCTCCCCAAAATGGTCCCTTCCTCATAAGCTTCTTAGCCTGGCTTGCTGGCCTTGGGAGAGGCTGCTAGTTTTGCCTTCAGGGGCATTAATTGGGGTAGGGCCTCACTAACAAAGCCAGTGACCTTCTGGGTTATCTCCTAGCCTTTGGAGATGGAATGGAAAGGTGTCTTTTTGCAAACACTGGCAATAAGATGACACAGAGAGAGAAAAATAAACTCCATAGCTCCCAATGTCTCCATTCCCTCCATATCCTAGCATAATGGCGCTGGGATAGAACCAAGTCTTTTCTTAACAACTCAAGTTACTACAGAAAACTTGTCTCAATTGCTTACCAGTCCCTGGTAGCAATGTCACTGAGTGGGAAGGAAGTCAGAACACAGGCATCCCTCCTCCGAGCAGGGAGCATTGCTCAGTATGACTGCACAAGAGAGATTTGGGGTACATACAGAAGTCTCTGGTTGGACAGCTCTAGGCTCGAGCTTCTTTTTTAGTGTGGTGACAAGACATTTTCTTATGAGCTGCTCTTTGGGGGAAAATGTGAAGATCCCAATTTCTAATTTTAAACAGAAAATCCAACTTCCACCATCATCATCGATCAGACATAGCCTTTTCTAAAAGCTGGAGGGAGTTGTAATGCGGTGAGCTCACCTGGTCTCTAGAGTGCATTTCAGATGATATAGGGAAAGTACTTGAGGAAAATGAGAATGCTTGGGTTTGAGTCCTCTTCGTGGGAAAGGACAGAGAAGCTGCTGGGGGGACAGCGAAAGGAAGGGGACTTGGGCAAATTCCTCTAAAGTCATTTTCTTGAGTATGAGAGAAAGAGGAAGGAGTATAAAGATCAGCTGAAGGAGTGGGACTCCGTGATGAGATTCTTTTCATCCGTAGCAGTGCTGGAAGTGGCCCATATAATTCAAGGCCTGGGCAGTTGTAGGAAGGAACTGGACAGTGCCGATTCCTGTCTCTGTCATCAATTTGACCAAGGGTGGAGACTTTGCTGCTGGTTCTCTGCAAAGCATCCTTGGGCCAACGGCGCTCCATGCATTTTTCTGAGACTCTGGTTCATTTGCAGTTCGCCCCACAACTCCCACACATTTGCCTCTTAGTGTCCCAAAGCTCTCAGTGCTGCAACATTCCCATAGGAATGTGGACGCCTGCCAAGCAACCTCATGAACATTCCATTCATCTCCTTGGCTGGAAGGCAGCAAGGAAGCCAAATTGGCTGGTCGTTTAACTATTTGCGTCCCAAATCCACCCTGAAGTGAATGGCCAAGCTTGTCGGGCTTTTCCAACAATCGTGAAGAAAAACAGAAGATAAAACAAAAGAGAAATATTTATTTATTCATATGATCCCATCTGAAAAACAGCGATTTTAAAAGGTAGCCTAATGAAAGCCACATTCTCTGGTTCTTTCTCCTTGTTGTGAAATCGTCTTCCACCAGAAAGGCATTTTGAAGTAATGAGGCTTTG
Organism: Ceratotherium simum simum; assembly: GCF_057802395.1. Lineage (NCBI taxonomy): Eukaryota > Metazoa > Chordata > Mammalia > Perissodactyla > Rhinocerotidae > Ceratotherium > Ceratotherium simum. The sequence goes on from NC_141906.1 coordinate 17,403,681, forward strand.
TGAGGTGTGACTGAAAACAATATGACTGTTTTTTTTTTTAAGCAAACACAGCAGAATAGAGCCAGCCAAATGAAGGTTGTTGTCTTCCAAGTAATCTCAGTGGGATGTTGTCCTGCAATTTCAAGATGCTCGGATATGTGTAAAATTCCTTTCAGGGAATTACTGGCTGAGACCTGCTCTCACTGTTTTGCTTTCTGTTTATCATTCATTCGACATGTATTAGGTACCTCCTGTGTGCCGAGTGCTCTGCCAGGCCCCGGGGACAGAGTGATGAGGGAGATGCAGGCTCATTGAGTGTTTGACTGAAGGAGGCCCCCAGGGGCCAGTGGAAAAAGTTAGCCCAGTTTAGCCTTCAGCGGGTTGGGTAACCTCAGGCAACTTTCCTAAACTCTTTGAGTCACAGTGTCCTATTTCTAAAATGCAGACGGTAAAATCTACTTCACAGGATTGCTTTGAGGAGAAAATCAGATGAAATGTGTAGTAAATAGCCTTAACACAGAGGCTGATACAGAGTAATTGCCCAGCAAATGAGAACTTTTATGATTATAATTGTTTGAATTACATGGCTAGTTCAACCATCTTTTTTTCAGACTAGACTCTGAATGCACTTTTTGAAAAATCAATCATTTTATTATTGTGTATAGGAGTCATTCAAGGTAGAAAATCCAAAGTGTACAAAAATTAGATGATGAAAATGAAAACTTCTTCCTTCCCTTGCCCCTCTGCCATTAGTTCTTCTCTTCAGAGGTAACCAAAATGACCAGGATCTTGTGTATTCTCAGATTTAACTATATTTCTTGGAGATTGGTCCGTAACAATACTTGTTCATTCTTGCTGCATCATTTTTTTTAATGACTATATGACATTCCATTGACTGGATGTATCATAATTGATTTAGCCATTCCCCTATCGATGACCATTTGTTTCTAATCTTTGGCCATGATGACAAAGCAGCAAAGACCATCCTTGTGCTTAGCTTTCACTGAGAATGATAAACTAAAGATTTACAGCAAGTGCCTGAGGCAACTCGGGGCAATATCATTGGAATAAGGTGACTGGTTGGAAGCAGATAATGCTAATCTGATTGGATACATTCTGGGTTTTCTTAAAAAAAACTCACTATTCTATTCCTAGAATATTTGTACCACTCCCTAAATGCTACCTATTTGTAAAGTACAGAGTCTGTAATAATATAGCAAGAACGGTGGCATTTTAGTCCAGATATGACAGTCTTAAAACCCTTCCATGATATATAATAAGTGGACAAGTTTTTCTTTTGTTGGCACCAAAGAGTCAAGGATGCAGAGATTCCAGACAGCAACTCTAGAAGCAGCTGTTAAGAAGATTCACACTCTAATTTGCTGCCACAGCTTGAAACAGTGAAATGTATTAAAGTGTGCCACATCAGTTAACATGGGTTCAATGAGATGAAGGCTGCCAATTTGGAAGGAGGGCAAATGTTCCTTGGTGGCCATCTTTGCTGATGCCTAAGCCTGCACAGGCTATGCGTGGACCCGAATCAGAGAGAACCTATATGTGAAGTTCTGGCACAATCCAAGCACAAATAAGACCTGGGGATTAGCCTTCCCGGATGAATAATTATTTCTGAATCGTGAGAGAGGCACATGAGGAAAAGAGGCAGGCAATGGAAGTCTTTCTAAGAAGTCTCCGCTGTCAGAGGCACGGATCCTCAAATGAGCTCCATGCAAACGAAAACTGGTCCCAACAGCTTCTTGAGCCAAAGAAAATTCTTGGTTGGGGTTGAAAAAATGTCAGATAAATAGTTTCTCCTTGCTTCTCAGCAGGACCCAGCTATCGCTGCAATCCAGATCTGGCCTTTGAGCAGTTCTGGCAGGTTTATCTTGGACCAGCTGCTGTGATGAAATCACAGTAATTCCAGGTTTCCCTCAAATCTAGACTGAGCCAAAGGCAATCCGGGCTTCTAGCATCCGGCTGACTTCATTGCCCTCTCTCCAGTCCCTCCTCAACTTTCAAGCTGCAGACTTTTTTTTTTGTTTTAAACTGAGATAGGGGTGGTGGAGGAAACCCTGCCAGTGCAGCCCAGAAATCTGGAAAATGTTTATTTCGGGTTAATTCAAGAAGCCTATATTGAGCACTAGTGAGTCTGTGTAGGTGGGCTACCTGGTGTGATACTGACTAACATGGACTACGTATCTGACAATACACCAGGTTCCCTACACAAGATCTCATTTAATCCACCAACAGCACTATGAGGTAGGAATTATTAGCCCTGTTTTACAAAACAGAAAACTCGGTCTCAGGGAGGTTGAGGCTCTTATATTATGATTCACAGCTTCAACCTGGCTGTGGCCTGAATCTCAGGTCTCTGCTTGTTCTCGCTATGCTACAACACTGGCCATAAGCAAGAAGGCCTGATTTGGGGTCCAGGAAAAGAGATGAGACAGGAAAAACTAAGGTCACCAAAAGGGAGGCAACTGAGATCCTGATGGGAGGAGGTAGAGGCAGGTGGAAAAAATGGCCGAGGCCTGGCCCATATTCACCCCAAGCCCAACTTCTGAAGACCTCGTGGGTCCTGGGAGGTTATCGACCAAATTTTCCCCAGAAAGCACTTATTTAAGGAGAAAAACTTCCACCAACTAGCACAGAGACTGAGGTGTCCTGAGAAGCTGCCCATTGCTCTTTGCCCCCAAGGGAGAGGAGAAAGTTTTCCGGGTGTAGTCAACATATAAGTACATATGTGCTCCAAGGGGTTCAGATTCCAGACACGACGGCCGGGGGCGCTGAGAGGCCTGCCATGTGACTCATTGCGGTTTAGGGAGGGATGTTTATTGCATTTCTTATAATTCCTTTAAAACAGCCTTCCTGGGCCAGATGGGTGGCTCGCTACCCACCTCCGGGATTCTGGGCTCCCCGGAGGATGGTAGCAGATCTGTTTTAGGGCTCAAAGCATCCTCAACCCAGAGAGGGAGAGGGACTCTGAGCAGAGTATACCTCAGCAACATCCAGCAGCTGGTGTTGGTGAAGAAGAGGAGCATGGATTCAGAGTGGAGCCAGTGGGATTGTGAACCCCATGACATGTCAAGAAGGACACTTGTGAGCAAAGCTGACCAACAACTGTCATTCATTTTCGCCTGTGGCATCTTAGAGCATGCTCTTTGGATCATCCTGAGGCACCTCCAGAAGGCCCAGAGGTACCAGAAGGCTGGGAGTTCTCACATTCAAAATGGAGAAGCTGCTGGATTCCAGAAATGACCCATCACTGATTCTGACCTGAGGGCAATTCATTATCTAAAAAGTAAAGAGGAAAGAAGCATCCCACTTCTCCGACTATGTGTTCTCCTTGGCATAAGTGGGGAGACATTTTAATTTTTGAATTATTTTGTTGGAAACCTAATGGGTGGCATTAAGATCCAGAAGAAAATGGTGGAACTGCCCAACTTTGCATCTCTTGCTAGGAGGAGGGCAATCTCCACTGCGCAGAGCAAAAAAGACAAGGAATGACTAACAAAAATTGGTCTCATGACAATAACTTTTGAGACCTACCTATCCGCATACTGGCTTAATGTTATATGTTTTGTTATTGGTAAGCTAGAACATTCAGTAGGGTGAGTGGCACAGAGAATGTGATTGACAGAAAGAGGGTGGGCTCTGAGTTAGGTGGACCCGAGCTTGTTCTTGGGTCTGACACCCAAGAGCCGTGAGACTTTGGGCAAGTTACTTCTTGTCCCTCAGCGTCACTTTCTTGTCTGCCACATGAGATACAAAAAATTATCCTGAATCTTGACATGAACGTTATATATTTCCAAAATGCCTAGCACATTGTGTGTGCTAAGTAAATGCTAGTTAATAATAACAAGACTAAAAACAACCAGAATGTACCAGATTGTAAGCCCAAGGGTAGAGACTCTGCCCTGTTCATCTTTGCACTCCCAGCAAACACTGGAAAACTGCTTGGCACACAGTAGGCAACCCCTAAGTGTTTGTTGCATTAAACTGAGCTGGTTTGTTGAGCACCACCTATATGCAAGGCATTGTTAAGGGTTATAGAAGAACTCTTGGGGTTGTAGAAGTAAACGAGATGCTGGGTACAGTCCAACAGAAAAGGATTTACGCTATTTAGTTCTTCTCAATCTCAGTTTTTTTCACCTGTAAGTCAGAGAAAATAGCATCTACCAGGATCAGAGATAGGTGGTGAGCTCCCCCATAACCATTCTCCTCTTTTTCCTTGCTGACAGAACCCTGGTTGTATTTGGGGCTCTGTGCCTCCTCTCTCTGACTCAGGGAGGCACAATCAATCTGCACTATTTCAGGCCAGTCATTCTGGTGACTTCTTTCCCTTTGCCTGGGGTTGGTTTAAGGGTGGCCATGAGGCTCAGTCTTGGCCAGGGAGATGTGAGGATATGTCACTAAAGATGCCAGGGATGGTTTCTTTGCTTTAAAAAATAGAAAAAAGAGGACACGCAAGAGGAAAAAAGCTGTCCCTTTTCCACTGGTTACTGTTGAGGCTGCCTGTGAAGCCTGGAATGGAGGTGGCTGTCTCAAGCCCATGTGGAGAAACACCGACCCCCTGAGGATGACAGACCCTGGGAAAAGAACCTGGGTCCTTGATGACATCATGGAGCCAGCGAATTAACCAGCCCTGGAATTCTTGTTATGTAGATGAATTTTCCTTATGGTTTAGGCCAGTCAAGTCAGAGCTTATGCTTTCTTGTAGGTGAAGTCAACCTAGATGGTACACTTCTTTACCGGCTTGTTAATGATATTGCCCTTTCTGGGAAACAGGACGTCCATCCGCAGGCATATTGCAGGAGGGGTTCCCACCTTGTGTGGAAAGTGCGGTAGGTCCTTTCAAACTCTGGAATTCTCTGCTCCTGTGCTCTTCAGAAAGGAACTCTGAAAGGCCATTGGAGGGAGTTCCTTAGGGAAACAAGAGGCAGTGGGGGCACTAGAAAGAATATAGGACTTGGATGCAGAGATCCTGAGTTTGCTCCTGGCGATTCCATTGCCAGCCCTGCAACTCTGGCTGAATCACACAAGCTCTCATAACCTCAGTTTTCTTACCTGCAAAATGGGGATAAAAGTAGCTCCTACCTCAGGATAAAGATTAAAGGAGAAAATGTCAATGTGCTTTACAATATGAACTCCTGTTTATAGACAGTTACTCTAAAGGAAAACAGAAAACAAAGAGCAGAAGAGAAAGGCTTTCATTTTCCTTGCTGGAAAGAGAGAGATGAACTAGATGGACATTTGTTGGGAAACAAACAATTTGGGGAGAGCGGTGGTCTTCTCTAGGAAAGGTTTCATGCCCTCTCTCCCACCAGTTTCCCTGAATAACACAACTTTTTCTGGGTGGTTCTAAAGAGCAGCAGAGCTGAGAGCAGAGGGGAAAAGAGGAGTCCTTTGGCCAGTGGCCTACAGCCCTGCTGCCACGAACTATTAATAGCCTGGAAATCCTTGGAGTGGAGCCCCAGCCCCACCCACTCTGGGGATAGCAGAGGGGTCAGAGCGCTGCCTGATGTGCTCTCAGAATACTTATGATCCCTGAAATTCTCCCAGTTAGGGAAAGTTTTTCCTGCTGGGCTAGGCCTGGCTGGGCTTCCTTCCACAGAGACCCCAGCCTGAACTGCCAGTCAGGTTCACATTCAGCAAGCATTAATTAACCTCTTTCTGTCTCCTCAGGCCACACGCTAGATGCCTTGACACACGTGATCTCATTGCACCCTCACAGCAATGAGCAAAGCTATTTTACAGAAACAGAATCCAGAGTAGAGAGGGGTCATGACCTCTTCAAGGGCACCCAGAAAGGAAATTTGGTTCTAGAACCCCACCCCCCGGTCTCCAGTGCTCTAACATTTGTATTACATTGTGAGTCTAGGAGACTTCTGGGCCTTCCACAAGACCATCCAACTCCCCTGATCATGCTGGCAAGAAGAGGAAGGAGCAAGGACAAAGCCAGGCTGCCACCAGGACTCTGGGTCAGAAGAGCTGACACGGCCATCGCCACTGCTGTGCGATGGGGAGGCTGTGCGCTCAGGGAGCGGGCGCAACCCCTCTTTCCCTCTCTTTGCAGTCACACCTGAACCTATCACTTCCATGCTTAGAGAAACTTAGAGACCCTCTATGGTTCCTGAATGCGGGACAAAGATAGTCCCTTAGCTTGACGTTTAAGGTCCTTTACAACCCAACATCTGTCCTTCTTTCAACATTTACCCCTACTCTGTGCCTTCTGTTCCCACCCAGACCTATTTACAGGTCCCAGGACAGCCATTTTGAGGGCAAGGATCGTATCTTAGGCCCTTTCAGACCCCCAGAGTCCAGCCCAGGATCCGGAGCAGCGGTGATGCTCAGGAAATGCAGGAGGAGTTGTGACTCTTGGCAGCTGGGTCCAGACAGCTGGAACAGGATGGATGGGCATGAGGTGTGGGGCAAGAAGTCCCCAGCCAGAGGAAGGCCCTGATTGCCCCTCCTGACTACAGGGCTGGGTTCTTCTCTCCTTTAAGATGTGCTGGGGCCTGGGGTCTTGGTGCTGTCTAGGGCCTTGGGTCCAGGGTGCTTCCGGAAGGAGTGCTTCTCCAATGGGTTGGGCACAAATATTAGACTGTGAGTGTCGGTCTTCCTGGGTCTTGATGGCAGTGCATCCCATGGAGCAGTGACAGCGTGGACATTTACTGAGTGCCAGCAACGGGCCAGGAATTGTGCTGGGAGCCGGTATCCCAGGAAGCACATCCGGAGAGGAACCAGTCTACCTAAGAGGTTTTTTTTGTTTGTTTGTTTGCTTTTTTCTGGCAAAGAATAGGAAATGGGGAGCTTCTTTGATTGGCCTATCCTGAGAACTAGTACCATTAAGCTTTTAGACAGAGTCTGTGTAGGTTGGCTCCCCTCATCACCAATACCTGGTGCTCTTGTAAAGATAACAAAAGGATTTGCTGGGAATGCCTGAGCCCACACTCTGCAAGGAGAACCTTACTCAGTTTGTACAGCATTCTAGAGCACTGTGGGTGGGCAGAGGTCTCAGGGTCACAGGGGGAGTTATCTCTGCAGTGACTCAGGCAAGATTCCTCTCCTTCCAGCTTCTGTCAGCCCAGCCTTGGGTCTCACTGCTAAGTTTCATGGGGATGCCCCTTCCATGGGCCTGCAGGGAATTCTCAGCATCTGCAGTGGTTCAGTTTGCTATGACCACATTCTTGGTGCATTAGTTACCATGGAGGCCACTTCCGTCTAACCTGTCTGCCCTACTAGTACCACCCCAAAAGCCCAAATGACTTCTCTCCCCATGACCTTGGCACTCAGAGTTTTGGGGCCTGGATGTCTGTGTTCTCAATGCCATCAGCATATCTCCTTCCTCGTCTGGGGCTGGGAGGAGTTAGCCCTTCCTCTGCCCTTTGTGGGAAGAGTTGCTTCTCTACTGTGGCTTCACCTCTGTGCAGCAGGAGCCTTGGGGAGAGCAGCGAGCACATGGCACTGCTGTCTGACCACGCTGCACCCGCGGGCGCGTACGCCTTTCCACGCTTCATGTGCTCTTTCTGAGTCCTCACGGAGACTCTGTGAAGTGGAGATTATTATCACTCCTATTCTACAGACGAGAGGAGACTCAAGGAGACGCTGCAACTAGTGGCAGAGCTGGAATTGAATCCAGAACTGTTGGCTCTGGGTCCAGGGCTTCTTCCTCAGCACCCAATTCCCATCCCTCATTCAACTAACAAGGATCCGGCCCCTCACCCAGAGAAGAGCACATGCTCAAGGTCTGCCCTCATGCCTGTCCCAACCACCAGGGCACCTGGAAGCCACTGGATGCCCTTTGAAGACGTATGCGTTGACCAAGACTCCATGAGTCAGCTGCCAGGGCGACCTGGGGCTTTGGCTGGTACGTGCTTTGGACCACAAACTGTCCTGTTCTGCCCCGAGGCTGAGTCATCTCTGGACATTCACAGCAGGTCACTCTGTGGTCTCATGTTACTTGTCCTACAGCATTTCTGGGTTCTTGCGGGCCTTCCTCAGCCCTTCTTTAGGGGGACTGGTTTCGTAGGTAAGCCATCTCCTGAGACACACTGAGCTCACTTGCTTTTTCGATTTTATTTTCACCAGTTCTCACTACGTCCATGCCATCCTTCCCTGTCCTGTGTCCCTAGGAAGGGAAAGTAAAAGGCTCCTGTTTAATGAGAAGGTACTGTATGCCAGGTAGGGTGACACATCATCTCCCTGAATTTAACCCTTATAACAAGCCTGTGAGAGTTTATTCCCATTTTTACAGTTCAGGATAATAAGACAGAAGGATTTGGTACCTTTCCTTACACAGCTAATAAGTGGCAAAGCCAGAATTTGAACCAGGACCTTTTAAGCACACCTTTCACGTACGCCCATTGTTTCCGGAGGAAGTTGGTTCCCACTGTGGTGGCCATGTTGAAACCCAAACTCAACCTTGAACTCCGCTGCGTCTCCAGGCTGGCTCTGCGAGCTTCCCCAGACTTGTCTCTCTGTCCCAGGCGCCCTGCTCAGTCCTTCTTTCTAGATTTTATTTGCTGAGAATCCTAGGCTCAGAGAACTGAAAGGGACTTCAGAAGTCCCCCCAGACCTCCTCCCCTGGAGCCTGAACCTCCTGCTCCATCCTCACAGCCTCCTCAGAGGTAAGTAGGACAGATGTCGTTTCCTCCTTTTTTGGATGAGAAGATGTTTTCAGAGAGGGTGTGCTGGATATTCTGGGCCCCTCCAGGCCTGCTTTGAGACTTTCTCCACCCTTCTCTGTGCCCCAGGAGGCTGCAACAGCTGGGCTCCTTCGGCCTCTGGCTTCCCACTGGGAGGCACTGGCAGGAGACTCAGGGCTGGAGGAGAAAGAAAGGGTGTTCACCCCCTGTTCCCTCCCTGCCAGGCCTCAGTTGGCCGTAGTGAGTAGACTCTTCCGCCAAAAGCCACGGCTCCCATCCGGCGGCCCTTTCTTATAGCTATAGATCTTGTTGGGGCCCAGTGAGAAGCCCTCCGCTCCCACCCCTGGCACGGTACTAGTTACCCAGTGCTGCTGGTCTCCAGTGCCTCATCAGTCCTCGTTGCTTCCCCCAGCCCTGCCCCCAACTTTGAAATAGTCCCTTCATTAAATTCTCATTAACTGTCTGGTCCCATTGTTAATCTTTCTCATTCCTTTTGAGGGTCCATCCATTTCCTACAGGGACTCTCCTGAGACAGAGGTGAATGACTTGCCCAAGGTCTCTCAGCAGCTTAGGGGTGGAGCTGGTTCTTCAACACGGGTCTCCCGACTCCTTGTCCAGTGACGCACCTCATGGTGCTGCCTGGGCTGGCCCTGCTCTCCAGCCTGAACACTCCAAGACTGAGCACCTTACAGCTTGTCTCTTGCACGCATTCCTGGGGTACACCATTGCCCACCCTGGGTCACCTTTGGAGACTGATTACTCTTGGCTTTTCTCAGGCAAACATTACTGAAGGTATGAACCGGCTGGCCCCTCCTCTAGGGCTATCTTTGCTGACCTAGATGCAGCTCAGTCCTTCAGCCTAGGGGTCAGAACCCAGCCCTTGAGGCCTTTTCTGGTCTAGAGCTCGGCCCTGAGCTCCAGGGATTTTCCTGAGGCTTCGAATCTGCCAAGCCCCTGGTGACCAGCTGGGCAGGTGGCCCAAACCACCCCTCTGCCCGACGTTGGATATGGGACACCACGTCTGCATATGGGATTGTCTCTTCCCAGGTCCACCCTCATCTAAATCTTGTCTGAGCTTCAGAAGCCATATAGCGCGGTCCCCCTCTGACCACCCTCCGTGGTTCGGCTACTGATCCCAGACCTCTGCCTTCATCAACAGTGGCCGAGTTCTGGGAACTCTGTCCCTTACAGGAGGACCACAGCCAGTGGTTGGACTCATGATCAGCAATAATTCTCTTGGGAAATAAGAGGGCCAGGCAAGGAAACGAAGGCTGAAACTCAGGTGTGTTGGGGGTGCAGCGAGAGGTCACTGCTCAGGTCCACAGCCTCTTAGGCCTCAGCCACCGGATGTGAGTAAACTAACGTCCTTGGGGCACTGAGGGTCCCCCGCTGGGCTCAGGGCCTGAAGGAAGCTGAATTTGCAGGTAGAGGCCTCATTGTCTGAGGTGCACAGTGTCCAGGGGTGTGTGTGCACATGCGTGAGCAGTCCAGGGGGGCCCATGGGGACCAGGAGGCCTGCCCCCTTGGTTTTTGCCCATTTCCCTGTCTCACTTCCCTTCTCTCTCCTGGCTGGTATATGATGAGGCTTTTATAGTCATCTCTCCCCCATTGTATGTCATCCTGGAAGGCTCCTACTGCCTCCTCAGTGAGCCACATCTTGAGTGATGACAATTCTGATTCAGTCTAGTGTATAGAGCATTCGTGTGACACAATTCTGTCACCTTTGGGGACATCCCTGGGGAGTGGCAGGGTATTTGGTTTAAATCCTGACTCTACAACCTCTGGCATTCCTGGGCTGGAATGCTGGCCCAACAGGGCTGCCCTGAGGAATGAGTGGGAACTGGATCTTCAAAAGGAGTGACCCCACACATGGACCATGTTGGGGCCAGGGACCGCTGAGGCCTCGGAGCACACACTTCTTCAACAAGGTCCTCCCTGGGGGATCCTTTCCCAGAGGTAGCAGGGGACAGAACCCACATGGATCTCGTATGTGTCACAAACAATCTGAAGACCCCATTTTCCCTAAACGAGGCACTGTGGTTAGTGCAAAGAACACAGGCTTGGGAGTCAGGCTTGGGTTGAAATTTGACTCCATTATTTCCAAGCTTACAAGCTGAGGCAACTCATTTATAACATCTGTAAAATGTGAAGCTAATTACACCCCCTCACAGGGTTGTTGTGAAGATTAGGAGAAATGCTTATATACAAAGCAGGTATTGAAACACGTCAGTAATTTTACTATCGTCTCACTAAGGTGGAGGGCACTGGGGTCGAAGACCCCTGCGGCCAGCTTTACCACCAGTCAGCTCTGTGACCTTGGGCAGGCTGTTTTCACCTGTGAGATGGTGGGGCTGGAGGAGATGATTTCTCAGTGCTCTGAGCACCAGACCCCTGAGTCTTCCTTCCCTTTCCAAGCTGCCGCAGGTCGGGTCCTGGGAAGCGGGCCCTGAGATGGAGGTTTGCCAGCACGAGGCATAGAGGGGCATGATCGCAGGAACACCTGTGAGGGAACATGTGCACCTGCCAGGAGCACAGATCACAGGATCAACAGCTGCAAGAGCTATAGCCTGTGAGGGAGCAGGAGTGGCCGGGGCACACGCTGAACTGTGAGGAGGCTGAAGGGCAGCCTCGACACTCGCACCTGGAGCTCCGAGGCTGGGACTGCCCTTCAGAGATGTCCTGGATGGAAGCCAAGTACTGGCCCTTGTGCCCACATGGACCAGTCATTGGGTCCCCAGGGGAGGGCATATGGACTTGGACCCAGCAGCTTCCTTGGCTGAGGCCGATGGTGGAGTGGGAGGCAGCTGAAGGGGAAGGGAGGAGAGGGGAGGAATGAGTGCCTGGGTCCTAAGCGGGATCTGGGTGCGTGCCATAGTGTCCACAGCAAAAGCCCTTCCCACTTCCGGACTTTTCTGGAGGAGAGACTTGGTCTGCTGGCATCTTGGTCTCAGTACTGGCAGGGCCTGGCCTTCCCCAGCAGAAGAGAATCAGTGTCTGTCCATGAATGCTCGCCCTCTGCCCAGGGCTGCCAGAAATTCTGAAGGCAAAAGCTGAGGAATTCGAAGCATTTATGACTTAGCGGGATTGTTCCCAAACTGCAGGCTTCTCTAAAGAGCCTTCTGGATTTCATTGTGGTTGCTTCTCAGCCCTTAGAACCTGGCCGAGGGCTCCCTGGGCCTCACTTTTCAGGGCGGCGCTCTGGCGCGGGGTCTGCGGGCCTCTGGGAGACTGGCTGGGTAAGGCAGGGGTGTTTGAAGACGCTGCGGCCCGCCCAAAGGGAAAAGGCACAGAGACTGGAGTTGGACAGTTCTGGGCCTTTCTAGAGAGTCATCTTGGCCACACCACTTAACTCTGGCTCCTCTCTCACGTGGCTTGGTACTACCCTCAGAACCTAGGGCAGTAGCTGTTCTAGAGAACAATAGTTCTACCTGAGCAGAACAACATTCTTCTAGTGGATATTTCCTTCTCTCAAGTTTGGCTGGTACCCACTATCTTCTTATAGATTCTGCCTCCTGCCCCTATCCCAGTTGCAGTGAATTCACCCAGGAGTGGGCATCTGACCCAAACAGGGCCAGTGATGAGCATTCAGGCACTTATGGGAGCCTCATCTTGGTATCCTAAGCTATAATTCTGTGCAGCGCCACAGTGGCAAATAGCTTTCCTTTCTATATTCCTGCCTCCCTCCCCCTCCACTGCAGACACCACTAAGTCTAAGGGGGAAGAGTGCTGGATTGATTAGTGATGTCTGCCATGGGTATGCAAGGAGCAGAGTGAGCATGCAGCTATTTGCCAACCCTGGTCTTGTCCTTGTAGGAATAATAATAGCAATAAGAACTCATATTTGCCGTGGAGCTTTCAGCTTCACCGAATGTCCATGGCCACACTCAGTCCTACTGACAAGCACTGGGTTATAGAATGGTCCTGCTCGGGCTGGGATGGTTACTATCATAGTTGGAGCACAGCTTCAGAAGGGAGGCCTGCAGATGGGAGGTGGGAGACACATTCTGAGTCATGCAAGCAGAACCAAGCCCAATACTCAACATGTGACAAGCCCCCCTTACAGCTCACTGCAAAGACAGAGGCTCAGAGAGGTAAAATGACTTGCCTAATAACACACAGCTAGTAAGTGCCGGGGCTTGAACCCAGGTCCTTTGCTCTAAATAGAAGTTTTAGGGGTTCTGGCTGTACCTAGAAAATGTGCTAGTGCCCTCTTCTCTGGGTCTATCCTGGGTCAGTGTAACTTGACTATCTGACACATTAGGAAAATCTAAGAGAAGAAGATAGTTGCTGTGTATGGCTTTCTTTCTTTTTTCCCCTGGAAATCTATTTTGAAATACGATCTCATAGAGTTATTGTAAATATACATCGATGGGTCACCTTTAACTTTTCGAACAGCATTTATGTAGAGGCCAGTGTGAGTAATCCTGGGTCGTGAATGCAGGAAGCAGAGACTTTCAGTGGAGTCCGTTCACACATGGGCACAGGCCATGGCGGTGGAGCCGTGTGCTCTCAGCAGGGCGGCTGTGCCTGGCCTATGAGCCAGACTGCTGTGACTGCGTTTCTTCAGTTCCCCACCACTGGGTCCACTGGTGTTCCCAGCTGCAGATGCAGGAACCAACCCCTGACTGGCTGGGAGGGTAGGGGAGGAAGAAGAGAGGATGGGCGTAGGGTTCACGGGCAGACAGCAGCTCAGCAGCCTTGAAAGCTTTGCTTATTAATGACTCAGAGTCCGGCTGGAGCACCTGGGCACTTTGATGGCAGCACCCTCTTCCCTGGCTCTCGTGTCCAGCTCCCAGGCCTAAGCTCCTGCCTCAACCCCTGCCCTGCACTGCAATTCCCCAGTGGGGCTCAAAGGCTAGTCCCTCTGTGAATGGCGCCACCTCCCCCTGATCTCCAGCCTGCTGAATGCCTGGGCTCAGCCCTACCTGCTGGAGGCCTTACTCCACCCCCACACCCTCCCCATACACCTGTCTGAACACCTGTGAGACCTCAGCAGTTCTGGCTGCTTCCCCTGGGCCCAGCAGTGCTCAGCTGCCTCAGACCCAGCCTGCCCCGACCCAGGCCCTTCCCCTCCCTGCAGCCACATGCCTTGTGCTCAGCCTGTCTCCTGCTTTCTGCCTAAAGCCAGACAGCCCCTAAATCTCCACTCCAGGGCATTGACAGGCCATTTCTTCGCTGGAGAGGAAGTGAGGCTCTTTCAGGCATACGTACTTGTGCCCCTTCCCAGAGCACCCCACATAACAAAGTGTTTGGCAGGAGAGACACAGAACATACCCTCTAAAGAACACCTTCGGAGCATTGTTCAACTTTCCTCTTTCAATTCTGGAGTTTCTTGCAGTCAGTTCAAGAAAGCCCCACCATTCCCCTTCTGCCAATCAACTAACTAAATACGTGAAAGCAAGTCAAGAAGAAACCCAGTATTTAAGATGTTAGAGGGAACACTGATCCACACCCCACGGACACTGCTCTTGACTCCTGTCTCCAGCCCATGTGGCCTGGGGTGGCCAGGCTTACAGGAACATGGAGGCGGCAGGGAAGCGCAGAGAGAGTGAAGGCTTTAGAGTCAGACAGAGCGGGGTTTGAGTCCCAGCTGGTGAACCTCTGTTTTCTCTTCTTTTTTTTTTTTTTTTAAAGATTTTATTTATTCATTTTTTTCCCCCCAAAGCCCCAGTAGATAGTTGTATGTCATAGGTTCACATCCTTCTAGTTGCTGTACGTGGGACTCGGCATTGCGTTGGACGGAGAAGTGGTGCCTCGGGGCGCGGCCGGGATCCAAACCCGGGCCGCCAGCATCAGAGCGCGCGCACTTAACCGCTAAGCCACGGAGCCGACCCCTGTTTTCTCTTCTTAAAATAGGATAACAATAGCACCAGCGTGAGAGGTTGCGTAGATGTCTGTAGGCACCAACCCCGTGCCTGGCACATGGCTGCAGGCCAACACGAGTTTGTCTGAGGTCTCTCCTTCACCCCTGGAGCTCATCACTGAGTCATGGCCCCTGGGCAGAAAGGGGCTTGGAGCTGAGCTTTCCCAAGAGGGACCATCTGTCCCCTGGCAACAGCCTTAGCTTTGGCAAAGCACGGGCTACATATGACACAACCCAAGGGGGTCTCATCCCAGAGACATAGGGATTAGCAGAATCCTAGCAGGGATTGTGGTTGGAGGGAGTGAAGACGGAGGATAAGCAGCCCAGTCCCATGTGGGGTCTGAACTGGGGGTCAGAGGGAAGTGGCAGGGCTTGGAAGTCACTAGAGCGCACACACATGGGGACGAGGCCATGTCTGTCTGGGTCTCTGCTGTATTCTCCTGTACCTAGCACAGTGTCTGGCACCATAGGCAGCGCTTAAATATTTATTGAACAAATGCAGAATAAATGCATGAATGACAACCTTATCAGTCAGAGCCTGGTTGTTTCAGGAATTCCATTTAAAAACAAGGCAAAGGAGAACAGCCGCTGGCAGGAAGCAAAGAGTGGGTGGCAAACAGATGGGTCTGTCCAGATGCAAAGAGTTGGTGACTGGTCAGCAGCACAGAACCGGAGTCTAGAGGCCTTGAGAAGGCAAAGGGGTCCTGGTCTGGGGACAGGGGAAGCCACTGAAGGTTCTGAGGAAGACGTACTGAGTTCAGGAGGTTAGAACCTGAACTCTGGGGCCAGGCTGCCTGGGCTCGAAGTCCAGCTCTGTCACTTATGAGGCATGTGACCTGTATCAAGTCACTAAATTTCTCTGTGCCTTCGTTTTTTCATCTGAAAAATGAGGATGAAAATAGTACCTACCTCACAGGGTTGTTGAGAGGATTAAATGAGATTGCTTGTATAAAGTGCACACTGTAAGGAGGGTGTGAGACTGTCTGAGCTGTGTTTCAAGAAATTTAAGCAGGGAACACACAGGATGGATCAGCTCAAAGGGAAGCTTGTTAAGAGGCCATTGCAATATCCAGGCATGAGAGGATGAGGCCTAAATTAGGGAATAATTGGGGGCCTGAAGAGAGGGGATCAATGCAAAACAGGTTGTTTGTGAAGAAGCAATCAATAGAACTGATTTGGGGCAGAAAATTCAGAACTGTCTTGTGCGTCTGAGAACGAGGGTGCCTGGGAAGGAGATGGTGCCTCTGGAAGGGACAACGGATGTCTAGGAGCAGGTATGGGGAGGGTAAAATTCATTTTGGGGAGTGCCAAGTTGGACTTGGGGTAGCCCATCAAGAGGAGATGTTGTGAAGGTGGAAACGCCCAACTAGATGCGTGTGACGTTGGGGCTGGAGGGAGAGCAGGCCGTAGTGGAAGCCAGGGAGAGATGTAAGGAGAGAGGTATGGAGGACGCCCCCAGGTAGCATTCACGTTTGGGGGCTAACGAGAGGAAAAGAGCCCACCTGGGAGCAAACAAAGCAGCAGCCAGAGGGTGGGAGAGAAGCAGAAGAATGTAGTGTCTCTGAAACCTTGGCAGCTGAGTTCCCAGAAGGAGGAGATGGACAGCAAGGTCAGATGCTGCAAAGCCAGGGAAGCAGGGGCCGGGACCAGCCCAGTGAATGCAGAGCTGACCACTCAGAGAGTAAGTTCAACTTCTAGAAAACTAGGGGCAGATTTTTTTTTTTTTTTTTTTTGTGAGGGAGATCAGCCCTGAGCTAACATTCATGCTAATCCTCCTCTTTTTGCTGAGGAAGACCGGCTCTGAGCTAACATCTATTGCCAATCCTCCTCCTTTTTTTTCTTCCCCAAAGCCCCAGTAGATAGTTGTACATCATAGCTGCACATCCTTCTAGTTGCTGTGTGTGGGACGCGGCCTCAGCAGGGCGGGAGAAGCAGTGTGTCAGTGCGCGCCCGGATCTGAACCCAGGCAGCCAGTAGCGGAGCGCGCGCACTTAACCGCTAAGCCAGGGGGCCGGCCCTAGGGGCAGATTTTAGGGGTCCATAAGAGAAAGGAGAAAGGGAGGAATCAGCGTGGATCTGCATACTTCCAGGAGAGTGTCTTACAAGAAAAGTGAAACGGGGCAGAGGATGGAAGTGCAGGGAGAATGGGCTCAAGTGCAAGTCTTTTTCATACTAGAAAATCTGCATTGTTTGTTTGGAGCAAAAATCAAGAGGCTAGAGGAGAAGGGAAGCTTGAGTTTGTAGGAGGATGAGGGAGCCAGTCCTGAAGAAGGCAGGTGGAGGAGGGGCAGCCTGGGAATTGCAGTTGGAAGAAGCAGAGGGGCAGGGAGATGTTGAGATGCTGTGGAAAGATCAAGAAGCAACAGCTTTTATTTCTTGGTGAAGGAAGGGATGAAGACATAAGTGGGGAGAATGTGAGAAGAGTGGCATGGGGAGAAGGTGGGGAATAGGTGTTTGGGGGATGAAGGCAATCCATGAGAGATGAGAGAGGACTCTCAGAAACCAGGGAGCACCCAATGATATGGAAGGACGACTGAGCAGTCAGCTGGTGCGTGTCCATTCTGTGATTTTCTGTAGTAATTCTGTACTGGGGAACAAGAGTAGAGATGCCTACAGTGGTCAGTGGGACTGACCCAAGGGTGAGTGGAGAGGCCAGGAAGCTTTGAATGTGAGAATAGAGTCAAAATGTTGGCAGTGGAGCCCAGGCTTGATTTTGGGGTCCTGGCTGGCTATTTGGAATCTGTGGAATAAAGACAGTGATTTTCTAGCAACAAGTAAGACTTAAGAAAAATGACCCTGAATCTCCATTTGGCTTTAGGGTGAGTCGTGTGGTTTTTGTAGTGGTAAATCTGTACAGAACATGAAGTTGCTGATCCTGGGGGCAAATGCCCCTACAGATTACATGGCAGCTGGGGCTGGGGTATTTTCTGGAAGAATCTAACTAGGGACTCTGAAAGGATCTGGTGCTATCTCGTCATGTCACTGAATTATTTCAAGTGAACTGCATCTGTCACCTCCATTAGGATGGAAGAATCCATTTGGGAAGGGACTCTGCACTTTCTGATCCCATTTAGTGTATAGAAAGTGGTTGAATCCAGAATGAGCATTCCATAAATAATCCTTGACTTGATTGCATTCTGATCATGCGCAATTTGGAGCCCTGCCCAGGGAGTTGACTAGGATTCTTCTTGTCCCAGTCATCAATGCTAGGGCATATTCAAGCCACGTTTCATGCAGGGATTGGAATCATCATGAAAAGAACAGGAGAAAAAGCTCTGTATCTTATTGACAAATCATACTGAAGACATGCAGGTCAGAAAGCCATTTAGTCCCTAGATGAAGATGTGTGGATGGATGACTTTTAAAAACTAATCTGGTAGATCCCTTGACTATGGTGGTTGCTGGTGAGCTTGGTCTCTCACAGGCAATGACAGACTTGGTCATGGGTCTGGACAGCACGTGATTCCAATGGAAATTAGCTGGGAGAACCAACGATTCAGGAAGCATAGGCTCAGGCACAGCATGGAGAATGTAACCACCCTGTGAGTGCACGGCATCAACCAGAGACTCAGGACAGAGAAGAGATGAGGGGTCCATGGCCTTGGTAACCTAGCTTAGCTCATGCTCATTGGTCACCATCTTATTGTTCATTATTTGAAGCCAAATGTCCCCAGTTCCATGAAAGTTTATATTCTCCAGTATCATGACAAATAAGGAAAGATGGGGTAACCTCTGAAGCTCAAGTGGAAGAAGGCTTCCAGGAGCTGCCTTTCAGAAACACCAGCAGATGTTTGCCAAGGGCAAAGTACTGTTTCTACAGGCCAGTGGTGAGGCCATTGTCAAGGTTTCCAGGAAGACATATAAGAGCCTGAGAGTCGTGCAGCCCCAACCCTGGCTTTGACGCAGAACAAACGTGCAACAGATTAAATATTTATCTATTGTCCTGTCCGCCTCAATAAAACATGGCACTCTTTACAGCGCTTCACTTAATGACGTTTGTGTGTCCTGGAATGCCGCCCTGGGCTAACAAATCGCATCTGAAGATGTGAGAACATGAAAATCAATAACAAGAAATGAAAAGTCCGCTTCACTGATAAAACATCATTTATCTTAATCACTGGGGCTTCTCAGAATTTCCTAAGTGCCCTTTTAAATGCCCGCATCAAGGCTAGTGCCCGTGTGTATGCAGAAGGCCCAGGGAGTCGAGGTAAGACTAGAGACTGCTCAGGTCCCGGGCACCTGCTAAGAAGAAGCATCCTTCCAGGGCAGACACCCGTTGAACTGGTCTCCAACCCAGGGGCTCCCAAGCAGAGGTTTCCAAGGATATTTCTGGTATTTCAAAACTCCCAGTGAAAATAATATACCTTCCTATGAAAGACGTTTCATGAGACACTGTGAAGCATAAGGGACCTACTTTTGGTAGACTTTATATAAGGCGGTAGGCATTATAACAGTAATTCATGCTGATTAATACGGACTGGGAAAATGAAATCATTATTCTGCCTCCAGGAAGCCTATACCTTGCCCCGCTGCCAGACTGGATGACAGCGTTCCTGGCCCCTACCCCCCACTACCCCCTCATTGAATCCACATGGGGATAAAACAGCAGGAGTCCTCCTAGGTGAGAAGGTTGGAAGCACTGGTCCCCAGGGATCAGCCTTCTGGCTGGTAGTCCTCCCCTCTCCTTTGCTTCACATAAGCAGTCTCATCCAGTCTTCTGCTCCCTTAGCTCTTCCCAGAGGACCACAATGTGGAGAGGCTGGGGATGGTCTAGGAGCTCCGCCCTCTCAGCAGCCCCAGGAGGTGGAGTATTAGGACCGCCCAGAAGACACTGCCTTTGAATAGCACATCTACGCTTCCAGCTCGTGCTGGGACCAGAGTGGGGGGTGGGGCGGGGTGGGCAGAGGCTCTGTCTCCTCTCCTAATCTCCTTTGCTCTCCAGCCATGACCATGGGAGGCAGATGGGAAGGGCAGCCTCAGACCTCCATACTGCTGACATATCTTTCCCCAAAGTTTTCCCACTTGATGGCCAAAAGGCTTAACATAAATTGCTTCCCATTTTTCTTACGATAAAATCTGCAATCCTCCGATCCCTCTGATCTGGCACCTCTTCTCCCTCCTCCCTTTTTGTACTCTAGCCATCCCGGCTTTCTGCCAGTTCCTCTAGGAAGCCAAGTCTCCTGGCTCGGGATCCTCACCTGTGCTGTTCCCTCGAACAGCAAGCTCTTCACTTCAGTAGCTTGACGATTCAGGTGTCACTTTATTATTATTATTTTTTGTGTGTGTGAGGAAGATTAGCCCTAAGCAAACATCTGTTGCCAATCCTCCTCTTTTTGCTGAGGAAGATTGGCCCTGGGCTAACATCCGTGCCCATTTTGCTCCACTTTATATGGGACTTTGCCACATCATGGCTTGACAAGCAGTGCATCCATCGGTCCCCGCCCGGGAACTGAACCTTCGGAGCGTGCGAGAACTTAACCGCTATGCCACTGGGCTGGCCCCTCATGTGTCAGTTTAAAACGTCACTTTGCTAGAGAACTTTCTTGACCTCAAAATCTACATGAGACCTCGTTCATAGATTTTTGTACTGTTCCTTCACAGTGGTCATCATAATTGGTAAGTATCATCGATTTGTGATTATATTTCAGGCATCTTCCCCCATTACACTGTGAGCTTTATGAGAGTGTCATCGCCACTTGACACAGCACACCTAACACATTGTAGACGCTCAGCATATCCTTGTTGACCATATGGCCAAATGGTTAAACATGGATGCGTTCCAGAGTTCTCATCCTGCAAATATCTCAGGGGGCAAATAGGTGCCGTGGTCAAACACCACTGGGACGTGCCCCTTTCTGTCTCCCCTTAGAGAGGGATAATATGCATTAGTGTAAGAAACTCTGAGATTGGTTCCAATTAAAAAACAAAAACAAAGCAAAATATAAAACCGAACCTAAGAAAGCGAGTTTAATTTTCTTTAGCCTCCTGTTTCTCACACTTATTTGAATGTGACGTCTTTTTACCTAACATCCTGCAGAATGCACTTTAAGAGATGCTTCACTGGTGCCTTCTGACCTGGGAAGCCTGAAACTCAAGATTGGCAGGCTTGGTGTGGGAGCTGCCCATCCTGCACTGAGCAGCCTCACGGCTGCCTCGCTGTTGTCGTGAACACATTCGCACTTATTCTCTGTGCAGCTGCCACCGCAGTAAAGCAGGGGGCATGAGCGAATGGTGAAGGTAGCCTGGGTTTATATTTTTCAGAGAAAAGAGGGGAAAAACAGTCAAAACTTTGGTTTGCAGATATAATCTTTGTACAGCCATGTGTCGCTTAGCGACAGGGACACATGCTGAGAAACGCATCATTAGGCGATCTCATCGTCGTGTGAACATCTGTACTTACACAAACCTAGACGGTATAGCCTACTACACATCTAGGCTCCTTGGTACTAATCTTATGGGACCACCGTCATATATGCAGTCCGTCATTGACCAAAACGTCGTTGTGGGGCATTATGTGACTAGTTATGACAGTGAGCAACTCCTACATGCTAACTTGTCTTTTGCCGAGACCTGAATCTGCAAGTATTGGGAAGCTGGTGTGTAGACACAGGTCCCTTAGTGGGTGGGTGAGTCCACCTACCACCCACCATTTGCATCTCAATGAAGTTCTCTTGTTCTCAGTATCTACAGCAACTCTCGAATTTTCCAATAGACCTATGTGAATTTTAAGGGGGGAGATTGCATCAGTATTAGCATGAGTGAGGGTTTTGGGACATATCTCTCGCATATCGAGCATGTTTTACGTCAGTAGGTTCTTGAGGTGGGGCTGTATTAAAAGCGGTGGATCTCAAATTATTTTTCATCCGCTTCCACTTAGGGCAAAACTGCTTGACCTCCTGACTCCATCTAGTCTCATTTTCCAGTGGAAAAATAAATTAGTGATAATTGGGGGGAGTGGATTATGTATACATTGCTCTAGTGCTGGAGTATGGATGATTCATATTTGAACCACAATGTATACATGTCTCAGAGTCTAGTTATTGGAAAATTACAGCCCCAGAATACTGTTGATGCAAATAAGCTTCAGTGTATTCTGTAGGCTTAGCCAAGCAACCCACAACAAAATAAACTGATCATGATAAAGCTAAGCTAACAGTAATTCGTAATTAAAAAGTACCCAGAGCAGCAACTGCAAATCACAACCAACTCAAGGCAACACTGATGATGTGCTGATAGAGAGTCCCTCTTTTTTGGAAATGTCAACTCTGTGCCTGCACATGTGAAATCGAAGCCTTTTTTTTATTTTTTTTAATTTTTTTTAAAGATTTTATTTATTTATTTTCCCCCAAAGCCATAGTAGACAGTTGTATGTCACAGTTGCACATCCTTCTAGTTGCTCTATGTGGGACGCGGCCTCAGCATGGCCAGAGAAGCGGTGCGTCGGTGCACGCCCGGAATCCGAGCCCCGGCCGCCAGCAGCTGAGCGCGCACACTTAACCACCAAGCCACGGGGCCGGCCCCGAAGCCTTCTGGTAGAGTCGATAAGCAGTGCATGGCGGCTGGGCGTGTAGTGGAATACTGTTGGGTACTCAGGACCTTTGGGACTTTCTTAGTCAATTACAAATTAGTACCCCTAGTAATATGTACAAATGAAAGCTTAATCAAACCGCATGAAATTCACCACAATAATCCAGAGGCCTTTAAAAAAAATTCAGTTCCAGGCACATGAGACTGTCTCTGATAACACACCCCCAGCCCCCAACCCCCTTAGGTCTCTGTCTTGACTTTTGAAATCACTATCTAGGCAGCATTACCTCTTCAGGGAGGGCTTTCATTTCCTCACTCAAGCAGACCAGAGATGTGCATTTGGTTTACAAAGTGCTCAGATTCTCATTTTAAAATGTGAAAGGTTTTAATACCCAGTGTAAAATAATCTCCAAGATAAGTGAAAAAGGCAATGTGCATGACAGTATGTAGAATATGCTATTTATGTAAAAAAAAAAAAGAAAAAAACCAAACGATTTTATATGTATGTCAATGCTTTATATGACTGAGGTGTCTCGGGAAGGGGAAAAAAAAAAGGACCCAGTGAACTTACTGAGACTTGATTCTTGTCTCTGTTTTTTTTGGAAGAGACGAGGGTTAAGTTTGGTTTATTTATTGTTCTGACGCCTTTTCCCCCCTTCAAAACATGGTCATGTATTAAGAAGGAGATTCTAGAATCTAAAGAAAAACCTCTCAACAAGAGGACGGGGTTGTAAAACCAGGCCCAGGCCCTGGGATTCTGGACTGAGGCTAAGACCTCAGTCTCAAAACACAATTTTCTGATAAGTTAGACCCGTTATTAAAAAACTTTCCAGGTGTTCTGCTGTGTTTTCATACGATGTATACAGAAAATATAAAAAGGAGTCCTCTTCATAAGGGCCCTTGTTCCACTGTACATTTGCAGCTTGAATATAAGGAAAAAAAAGACAAAAAAGGAGACAAAATTCGTACAGCAAAGCATGTTTAAATGAACACATTCCTCTTATTTCAGCCGCTTGAGTACTGCCCAAGGAGACAAAGCAATGATTTATCTTGATTTGCCATCAGCAATTTAAAAGAGTGCAAACAGAAATATTACACTATTTAGTGTTTCCTAATGAAAAAAGTAACATTTCATTAATTATGTAAAAAAGAATTGTAGTCTTTAACATAAATTGACACAAGAGAGTACACTGTCTTTATATCTTAAATGCTCATTCTCCTGAGTAACAGTTCTTTCTTGGAGCAAAATATCCAGAGAAATATGTAGCATATCTACATTTTCTGAGTTCTGAGTTACTGCAGATAGACCATAGAGTAAGAAATGTTTAGAAGCTGGAAGGAAATGTTTTGGACAATATGGGAGGCCTACCTCTGGGTGGTGTAGATGGAGATCAAAATGATTTTCTCAAACTAGAGACGGGCTTTGTGCAATGGCCTAAAGGAGTGTTAAAAGCAAGCACAGACTTCTGGAGGTGGGGACACAGGCTGGTGTCCATCTGGCATATTTAGGAAAATTCTTTAATGAAGAGATAATATCAGTAAAAGTTATTAATTATCCCAAGGCCTTGGTCAATTTACGAAGACTGTAAACCCCACAAACCCCATCCCCCTGTCTGAGGGTATTCCCCTTGATGTTAAGTATGCAAATATTCTCCCCACACTTCTTGTCCCTCTCGTCAACCCCACTTCAGCCCCTCTCCTGTTCCTCCAGGACTCGGCAGCCTGGGGCACTAGAGCCTTGTATTTCAAAGTCGGGTTCACGTAGAGGGGACACAAGTAACCACAAGCCCGCGAGTAGCCCACGCAATGAAACCGCTCGGCTTGGGTCTAAATGACTTACATTTTTTCCTCGCCTGAATTAGCTGGTAATTGCATGTGGGCAGACTTAGCCAGAAATGGTCTAAATGATCAATTAGAAGGCAAAAAGGAGTTCCTTTCTTTAAAGTTCAAGGGTCTCTGTTGAAGAGCTCTACTTCCCAAGCCATGCTCACACGGGCCTGCGCCCAGCTCTCTGCAAGCCCTGAATCTATTCTCCGTTTGCCTAACGATAATGAATCGGGTACTTATTTTGCAGGAAAATATAGGGCATTTCCATTACATGCAATCAAGCAAAAAGGCTGCAAAATGTGCCACTCCATTAATTTTAAACAGAATCCTTCCCAAATGTCACCCTGAAACCAGAGTATGGGGTTATTACAAATCTGAAGGAATTAAGTGTAATTTTCATTTGTACAAAGGAGTTGAGGGACATGACTCCTGCCACACACACACTATTAATTGGGTTAAATTTGATCTGCCAATTTTAGTGTGAATCACTAAGCCCTGACCTAGCCTGCCTGGTGGTGAGATCAGTGGGCCCCTGTCTTCTTTGAGGGTACATGTGCATGCATACACACACACACACACACACACACACACACACAGAACATGCAAAGAATCTGATGTAATTGGCTAGTTATTAACAAACATGTTCAAAGAAGAAAAACAAATGCCAGCTTCCGGCAAGTCGCTTAACCTCCCTGAGCCTCAGTTTTCTCATCTGTCAAAGGGGATTAGAACACCTACTTCAATGGGAGTCACGAGGGCTAATGTGTCTGAGTAGTCCGAGCACTTAGGGTGGTGCCTGGGGCATAGCTTACACCCATTGAATGGTCACTATTATCTTTATTTTCATCTTCTGGGGGGTCTCTTGTGCCTAAGCTGGTTCCCAAGTCACACTGAGGGAAATCTGGACCTGGCCCAGGATGGGGACAACCTTCCTAGGCCATTGCTGGGCCGGTCCCCAGGGCCTGGGAGATGTGGGTCAGCCCACTGAGTTACTGGTCATTTCCTTCCTAATTTCAGTTCCCACTGTCGCTGAGTTGCAGCTGGACTTGCGGGAGAGCACAGAGCAGGAGACAGGAGGAGCAGGGTAAGGTGGTCTGGAGGCCAGTCCAGCCTGGCCTCACTCCACGTTCCGGTACTTGGTGAAGAGGTTGTACAGCACTCGCAGTGTGGATTTCAGGTCACAGTTGACGATGTCTGCAGAGAAAACAAAAAACACACAACGCTTCAGTGGGGCTGCTGGCCCAAAGTTGGCATGTCTCCTCCCCTTCCGTCCACCACCCACCACGTGTGCCCAGCATGGTGCTGGGGTGGGTATGCCCCTCACCCACAGGACATCATTCTGTGCTCTGGAAGAGCTCCCTGTCCTGCTGGGAGAGAAGAGCAGCCCCATGAGATGACCGGGGCAGGTGGGTGTTGAAGGATGGACAGAGCGTGCGGCGGGGGGCACAGGTGCTGGGGCATGGGGTCTCACCTCTCACTAAGATGAAGCAGACCCCAGAGCTTGCAGCGTTTGTCCTGGAAACAGCATTTCCAGGTGACAGGGGTGCTGGCCCCAGCCCTGACCCTGTCCCCCAGGCCTCACCTCTCCCTGGGGCCCCTCTGCACAGAGCCAGCCTTGAGTGGTGGGGGAGGGGAGGGTCCGGGGGTACAGGGGAGAGAGGTGGTGAGTTAGGACTAAGCTGCCTCTCCCTTCAGAAGGGAGGGCCCCTAGAGGACACGGAAGCCCACCTGGTAAAAAGTATTCAGCAAACTCGTCATCAGGGGACAGACAGCCTCAGATTAAGGACAGAGCAAGGCAGCTGGGTTTGAGGCTGGGAATTGGACTGTATTTTCAGGAGAGTTCTGCTGTGGACTCCCAAGCTTTGATACAACCATTTCCTCCCTCCCTCCTTTCCGCGGTGCCCTCCCTCCCTCCCTCCCTTCTGTGTACTGGTCACCTCCTCTGCCTGCCCCTCCAACCCTCTGCGGCCCCTCCACCTTCTCCTCCTCCCAACCAAGCCCCCTCTGCTCTCGTCCCTCTGCACGGACTCCCTTGGAGAACCTTCCTTCTAACTGGAGGAGAGAAAACAAATTAAAAAAAGAAACTCTGCCTACTGTTTAGGAATGCATACTTAGGTAATCAAATTATAAGAAAAAGCAAAAATAAACTAAAATAGAAAACGCAAAAAAAGCCTGACGACTACAAAAGTCGGCGAGCGGTTATCTGTAGGGGAGAGGCTGAGGATTATGTTCTGAAAGGGCAGGTCGGAGGGAACTCTCAGGAGCTGGGGCTTCCTCTTTCCCTTGAGCCGGCTGGAGGCGACGTGCTGGCTCGCTGGGTCATATCTCACCAGCCTGTACATCTGTGTTTCATGCATCTTTCTGGATATGTGATATTTTTCTCAGTAAAAATGATTTAAAAAAACCTAACTGTGCAGAAGGTCAGAGGAGGTAAATGATGTAAGAGGAAATAATAAATGCTCTGGGACTCAGAGGTGGGAGCGATCAGGCTGAGCCACTGGAAAAGGAGGGCTGGGGAAGATGTCAGGACGCCAGCAGCGCCCTCATCAATAGGAACGGGGGTCTTTCAGGACGGAGCAGAGCAGGGGGCCGATGGCTCTGGCAGGCCTTGGGACTCTTGCAGCTGTGGCTGCCACAGCCAGGTGCGCTCAGACCCCAGGCTCCAGGCCCCAAAAAGATCAACACTGACGGGGCTACAAGCTGAGGGCCCAGGGCTGGGGAGCCTTCTTGGGGCTCTCTGCACCCCTATGCCCTTGTGGCCATGCCTGCCCCCACCCAGGCCTTATCCCAATTGCAGACCCACCCTGCTCCGCCCCAGCTGGCTTGGCCTCCACACCAAGCTCTCCTGCTGACAGACCAGGGGCTCCCAAGGACCACCCGAGAGGCTCAGCCCTGAGCATGCCGAATCACCCTCTGCCAGGAGGGTCCTATGCTCTCTGTGTGGATTCCTGTCTCCCCTGACTGCTTGGTGTTAAGTGTTTCTTAAATTCCACTCAAGTCAAAGATGAGGAAGTTACCCCAGGGAGGAATTGCTAGAAAGGCAGAGCTGGGCAAAGGTGAGCTCACTAAGGGAGGGAGCATGAAGGGGAAGGTAGGGTGGCACTGGGGTCACTGAAACAGGCTCCTAACTGGCCTCCTCAAAGCCTCTTGTCCTTTCCAGTCCATTCTACCCACATAGCTAGACTATTCAGCCTCTGGGTATAGTTGTGCAGGATGTGCACTGCACAACTCCAGGGCTCATCGTTCACATTTCCACGGCATCATTACCATAGACCACAACATAAATGGTGCCCCTTGGAGTTGTGCAGCTCACAACTTGTAGGGCCATTACAGCCATTTCATTTGAGATAAGGTCCAAAATCCTAAATCATGGCTTTGCAAGGCATAACTTGACTCCGCCCTCCTTTCCAGTCTCTCTTCAAGCCACACTGCCCCCCATTCACTATGCACCCGTCACACCGGCTCCCTTTCTCTGTCTCCCAATGGGCTGCGCTCCTCCATCGTCTTAGCCCCTGCACACGAGGTGGCAACTCTAGATTACTCCCCACAAGTAGCTGACTCCTGGTCTTCCTGCAGACCTCAGCTCAAAGCACCGCCCCCTCAGGGAAGCCTCCTGACCCCCGGCCTGGGTGAGGGCGCCCCGCTGCATGTTCTCTAAGCCCCCACGCTCTTCCTGCATGGCGCTCATTCCAGTTCTCAATCAGTGATTTGCGTGCTTATTTGATGAAATTGGCCTCTGTCCTGACGGCGAGCAACTTGACCACAGAGAGACTGTCTGGTTTTGCTCCAGCACCTGGCCTGGTGCGCGGCATGCACAGACCTCAAAAGATACTAATAGATAAATGAATGAATGATTGCCCAGTGTCCTGGGAGCCAAGGAAGAAAACTCCAGAAAGAGGGGCTGGCCATCAGGGCCACATACTCCCAAGAGGGTGAGGAGGTAAGGGCTGGAAGAGTTCCAGGGGACATGGCCCCAGCTGGTGGGAGACAGCTGAGGTTGTTAGAGAAAGAAAAGTCCAAAATTGGAGGATGTTTCACACTGACCATTTTATTTAATGTTAATGCCCAGTAAAGTTTGAAGCCCATCTTCACTACAGTTGTGCCACCCAGTTAGAGTCACTTAACTTCTCTGAATCAGTTTTCTCACTGGTAAAACTGAGTTTTATGAAAAATACCTAGAACACATGAAGGGCTCCCTAAATGGTAATTTCCTTCCTGCTTTCCCTTCTTTGCCTCTTGGCAGAGCTGTTATGTACAGCCGTGCAGTCTGTGCACTGCACAAGTCCAGGGGGCACCATTCACATAGACTAAGCCTGCTTCTTGGGAAATCTGAGTTCCTCCTTCCTACAGACATCACCACTAGGTGGGCCTGGTGAAGAGAGGGGACCACAGTCAGAGACACTGCTTATCGTCTGTTCTTATCAAGAAAGCCAATGGCCACCCAGGTAGTTCCAGGCAGGCCAGTAGGGGGGCTATCTCAGCCAGGAGAGGGGCTTTGGATGCCTGGGAATGGACTGTGACTCCATGCTGTATAAACAGAGCCTCTTGAAAGCCTGATAAACTGTGCGAGTAGCAACTCAGTACTGCTCTGCTGGCCTCTGTGTGCTGGCCTAGGGCCACTCTGGGAGCAGACAATCAGAATGGCGGGGCACTTGGTTAGACAACCAGAGCAGAGCGGGCTGGCTGGGGCCAAGGAAGAGACAAATCAGACTCAAGACCACTCTAAGGAGAAAGCAGCCTCTGGCCAAGGGGAAAGGGCTCAAGGTTTGCTCCTCACATCCCGTGGCATTACCGACTCTCCCCGTCCATTAGAGGACCATCCAAAAGGAATTCATGGTTCTCTAAATGATGCAGAAGTCAAAGAAGGGAGGGGAACTCGCTTAACAGCAGAAACCCAGTCTTTACACAGGGGGGACGTGGCGCTGTGAGGCCATGCCCTCCATGGACCCATTTGTGTCCCCTCCAGCCTCCCTCATCCCAGTCTAAGGCAGCTGCTGAGGCCCTTTCTCTGAAGCTCCCCTCCCCCTTCCCCTGGGGCCCTGTTGTCCCCTGACCAAGGTGGGAGGACACCCGGTAGCTCAGTGCCACCAGGTAGTGGGGGCTGGAATAAGTTGGGCGGCCACATGCTGGCTACTGGGGGTGAGCCCAGCCCCCAGGTATCCCTCATGTTGCAGCCCCATCCCACCCCCAACGGACCTAGTTCATCCTCAGTCTCTGCCTCCCTTTCCCGTCTGCTCTCTATTCCCCACTGGGACAGAATACATCTTTTGGAGATGGGTCATTTTACTGGTGACCTGCTACTCTTATCTGGTGAATTTGCTATTTTCTTTGTCATATTTAAAATGTTTTTTAACCTGTAAACATCCAGAAAAGTGCATGCAACATATGTGCGCAGTTCTAAATACTTGGAAGAGAGCTCCTATGTAACCACTATCCATGTTTAAAGTAGAACATTCTCAGTAACCTAGAAGCACCCCCTCCCTCTCTACATTCTGGTCACAACCTTCTCTCTCCCTGCAGTGATAACCACTGTCCTGACTCGTGTGGTGATTACTTACTTGCTCTTCGTCACACTTCCACTAGCCCAACATACGCACCCTTCAACAGCAGATATTAGTTTCGCCTGTTTTTACACTTTATATAAATGGAATCATATTACATGTATTCATTTGTAATTTTCTTTTTTTTACTCAAAATTATGTTTATAGGAATTCACCCATGTTGCACGAATGTTCATTTTTTTTAATCAATTTTATT
Organism: Ceratotherium simum simum; assembly: GCF_057802395.1. Taxonomy (NCBI): domain Eukaryota; kingdom Metazoa; phylum Chordata; class Mammalia; order Perissodactyla; family Rhinocerotidae; genus Ceratotherium; species Ceratotherium simum. Next base: position 17,433,279 of record NC_141906.1, read on the forward strand.
GAGGTATAATTTATTTTACTGAGGTATAACTATAATTATCCAGCTATAACTCTATAGATTTTCAAAAATGAAGGCTTCTCAATTTGTTGTCTACTTCTGATAAATTTTCATGGTTGAAATGGTTGTTTTTGACGATTTCGTCCAGTTTTATACTTGCTTTTTGTAGAACATAATCACCAACCTCTTCGTGCTGCAATAACTAGAAGACCCTCTCACGATCTCTCAGCCCATTCTGTGTTCTTGTGTATTAATCTGTGGTATGAATATACTGCAGTTCAGTTAGCCAGTACACTGGGGATGCACACTCCAGTTATGCTGCCATGGATATTCTCGGGCTAGTCTCCTGGTACATGGGCATGCATCCCCATGAGTGGAATTACTGGGTCATGGGGTGTATTAGTTTCCTATTGCTGCTGTAACATAGTATCACAAATTTCGTGGCTTAAAACAACCCAAATTTATTATCTTCCAGTTCTAAAGGTCAAAGTCCAAAACGGGTCTCACTGGGATAAAAATCAAGGTATTGGCAGGGCTGTGTTCTCTTCTGGAGACTGTAGAGGAGAATTTGTTTTCTTTATCTAGCTTCTCGGGGCTGCCCACATTCTTTGGCTCATGGCCCCCTTCCATCTTCAAAGGCAGCCACGGCTGGTCAAGTTTTTCTCAGGCTGCATCATTCCAATACTGAGTCTTCTGCTTTCCTCTTCCCTTGTGATTACAGTGGAACCACCCAGATAATCCAAGATAAACCTCCCCATCTCAAGATCCTCAACTTAATCACACCTGCAAAGTCCCTTTTACCATAAGGTAACAACATATTAACAGGGCATGGGCATTTTGGGGGGCCATCATTCTCCCTACCACAGTAGGTATTACAAATCTTCAACTATATTAGATAAGGACAAACTATTTTCTAAAATGGTTGTATCAATTTATATTCACACTAGCAGCTTCTGTTGCTCTGCATCCTTGCCAACACTTGATCTTATCAGAGTTTTAAATGTTTCCCACCGTCTGGTCTGTACACTATCTCCTAAGGGAATGGGGAGGGGAAGTTGAACCATTTCCCATGTTTCTAGCCACTGACCAAGTCCTTCCTCAAATAGCATTGGTCACCTGGAACTAAGCTGCCATCACCTGCCTGGATTTTCAGCATTGCCTGAAGTAGTCTGGTCCCAGCTATCTGACTCCTTAAATTTTAGATGTTCCATCAGCCTGTCGGCTCTCCTACGTACAGGCTTCATTCCTGCCTGTTATGCTGGGGTCCTAACCATACTTGATGATGAGTCTACTTGAACGATGATAACAGGGTGGGCAGGTGCATTTGAAGATACATGGTGTGATGTTCTAAATAAAAAGTCACCAGCTTCATGCCAATATTTCAACCACTCCATCGGCCATGAACTTGATGCTGACACTTGACACTAGTTGGGGTACTAAAAAGTTATGAAGCCTGGGCAGCAAACGTCATCTGAGAAGGAAACCCAAAGTTTCCAGGGGATTTCAAGGTACAACAGAGCTTTTTTTTCGTGTGTGTGAGGAAGATCGGCCCTGAGCTAACATCTGCCAATCCTCCTCTTTTTGCTGAGGAAGACTGGCCCTGGGCTAACATCCACGCCCATCTTCCTCAGCTTTACATGGGACACCGCCACAGCATGGCTTGACAAGCCGTGCATCGGTGCGCGCCCTGGATCCGAACCGGCGAACCCCAGGCCGCCGCAGTGGAGCGCGCACTTAACCGCTTGTGCCACGGGACCAGCCCCTACAACAGAGCTTTAAGTGTCAAACAGCATGACTGCGCATGCATTTTCCTGACCTTAAAACCTTTTGCCATGAAAAATGCCCCCACCACAGCCAATTTGATTTTGAAACACCCTCGAAGAATCCCCCACATTGGCATCTTTTGTAAAGTCTGCAGCATTTACTACTGAATCTCACTTTCCAGGTAGAAGCATAGAAACCAGAGGGGGTGGTGGGGTATACCGCTCACAAAGTACAATTTCACAAAGTACCATTTCAACTCTCCTTTATACACTGAAAAGTGTTCAGCATGGGCATGATGCCCATGGTAACAACAAATAAAACATGTGTTTTCCCGTTCACATTGGTCATGAAGTTTCATATTAAGCAGTTCAATAATTGCACAAAAGTCATCTATATGCTGAAATATCCCCATAGACTAATTGATATTGGGAAAACCATCTGCCCTGAGGGAAATAAAGGCCTGAAAACTGAAGTAGCAGGAGTAGTTCCAATCTGAAACCAGGAAGTTTCATGTTAAGCAGTTCGAGAAAATGGAAGCAGAAATGCCGGCCAGCACTCTCCCACTGTGTCTCTCCTACCAACAGTAGGGTGCTCGTCATCTGGCCACAGGACCCTCAGATCCATTCCAAGTGGCATGAGGATGGCTAGAGTGGCCTTGCCAGGGAGAGAGCCCCTAGAGGGACACCAACCTTGCTAGAGGTCCGCCTCTAGCAGTGACCAGGTGCTTAGATCAACGTGATAACAAGAGAATAAATAAGGGATGGCTTTTTGGCTGGAAGTGACAGTTTCTGAGGTCTGGAATGAGTCGAGAGACAGGGACCCAACCAGTTCTTTCACAATCCACTCTCTCTTCTGGTTCTCCTGCTTTCTCCTCCAGCCCCATAAGTAAAGGCATTCCCATGAGATACAGTCCTTAACCTTTTTCTTCTCTCTAAACGCTTTCCCGTTCTATAGTCTCTCGGCGTGTCAGCTTCCACTAAGTGGGAGACTTCCAATTACATAACCACAGCCCCAATCTCTTCCCCGAACTCCAGTTCTGCTTGCTCAACGCCTCGGTGTCAACCTCAAGCTTTCCAAAGCTGACATCCTCATGTCCCCTCCCAGGCTTGTTTCTCCTCCTGGGTTCCCCAGTGCTGCGGATGGTGCCCCACCTCTAAACATCTGTTCTTCACACTGCCTTCCAAACGATCTCTCTGGAACAGAGCTCTGATCACATCACTTACCTGCTCAAGAACCTTCCATGACTCCCACTGCCTACAGAATAATGTCCACACTTTCTGCCTTGGCATCAAGTCCCTCCAAGACCTAACACCAGCTTGCTTCATGCTCATCAACCATTATTCAAGTCACACTCTTAATATTCCAGCCAAATAGGTAACTGCATACAGTCATTATTAGGGGCCAGGTGCTATGCATCAGACATCATTGCACTTAGTCCTGTAATGTGCATGTCTCTAGGAGTTCCATTTTTACAGACATGAAAAATAGGCTCAGAGATGGTAAGTAAGTTGCCCAAGGCCACATAGCTGGTGGGGTGGGGACCGGATCCAGGGCTGTCATGAGCTTAGCCACATGCTCTGCTGTCTCACAGACTGAGCCCCTCCCCATTCCCTAGGCGGGAGTTTTGTTCACATCATCATCCCGTCTGGGACGCCCACTCCTCTAGCCTAATCTCCAAACACAAAAGCCCTACTCGATCCTTACGGTTTAGCTCAACAGTCACCATCTCCAGCAAACCGTCCCTCGCCCCAGACAGAAGTGGTATCACCTCCTTGGTTCTCACAACCTCTCAGTTGTACCTCTTTCGTGGCAGTTATCACCACTGTCATTCCGTTTTGGTGACTGGGCGCATCTTTTCTCTCCCCTGGGTGGTTGCAAGTGCCTGAGGTAAGGGACGGCCCACCCCTCCTGGCATATCACAATCTATGGGGTCTCAGGCAACTAGACGGTCAGTGAACGACCCCTTCTATGTGGAGGTTTGGATGGTGGAGCTCGGGGCAGAGGCAGCGATGGGGAGTGAAAGACACAATCCCCACTTCTCCACCTGCCTGTAAACAACTAGGAAATCACAAGCCGATGGCCCACGGGCGGCATTCTCAACGTCCCGATTGGACAGAAACAGAAATTATCAGCAACACAGTGTTGATTCACTCCGCTGGTAAAGGGACTATTTCATTCAGTAAGTGGCAGAAGATAAACGTCTGTACCACCAAGAAGACTACCAGAAGAACGGGCCTCCTGCACGCACACATGTACACACAGCTCCAAGTGTGAGCACGAGGGTCTGCTGGAGCGTTTCGTTCCTTTGGCAATTTTTCCAGTCCTATGGGTGCAATCCAAACCCGACATATCAAGCCTCGTCCTCGGGCAGAGCCGGAGAGGGCAAAGGACAGCAGGGGCACTTATGCTCAGGGCAGAGCTGCCTGCGACGCCTCGCACATCCTCCCCCTGCCTGGCTGGGCTAGAGCTCTTTGGCAGGTCAGCACCCTGTCCAGGAACAGAAGAACCTGGCAACTGGGCACAGGGAAGTTCCCACAGCAGCACCTCTGCTCTGTGTCCCGTCTGTTCGGCCCTTACTCCCGGGATCCCGTGCGTGGGATTTCAGATTCTTTTCTTCCCACGGCCGTGTGATTTACAGATCACAAAGGATCCCCAGGACTGAGCAGCTGTGCCCTGTCCCATCTTCCCCCACTAATGTCAAAGAAGCTTCAGAAAAGAGACTCCTCCCTCTGCTGTAACACAGGAACCTCGCCCTGTGCCCTGAACACATGCGTGCAGGGAGAGGGTCTCGCCGTCTCGTCACAAACCCCGGGAAGAGCAAAATACCTTCTGGCCGTGGTTTTGGCTTTTCCAACCCTCCATCTTGCATGAGCTCAAAGGCAAAGGAGACGTTCAAGACCTGGAAAGAGAAATGCAGAGCATATGGCGTCGTACACGCATTCCTGGACCCTCGGGGCTCTGCGGGACCTGCCCCTGGGAAGTGAAGAGCCAGCACTGCAGCCAGACGGGTGGAGGCTGAGCTCAAATGAGGGCCTAATTTGAAGGAGAAACGAGGCTACCAAAATGGGCAGGCCACGTGGAGTGTGAGCTGGCCGGTCCCAGCCTGCTGTTGGTGAAGTGCTCCCGGAGAAGTTCAAAATCCTCTTCCTGTCCTATTGTGTTCCCGTGTCAACTGCCAGGACTTTAAATATAGGGACATCAGTACACACGGTTGAAAGGATCAGATGGAAGTCATGTTCAAGAGGCAGAGAAGGGTTTCTGCTTTCGACCAAATGCCTCTTGTCTGGTGGGCAGGCTGTGGCGGCCTGTGAGAAGCAACAGAACTAGGCTGAGTGTGGGCCTCAGGTCTGAGCAGCCTTGCCGCCACCTTCCCTGTCACCTCTGGGAACAGATGAGGCTGGACTGTGGCACCCGGCCGGAGTGTATGGCTAGGGGACCAGGCCACGCTGCAAGGGGAAGGGAAAGCTGTTCAGGATGCCCAGTGGTCTGCAGGTAGCTCCTTCCTAGCTTGCTGCTCATCAGAATGGGCCCCACATCCAACCACTGAGGACCCTGGGCAGATGGGAAGCCGCTGCCTTTTTTCCCGATGGCCCCAGCAGATGAGTCGGGGCATATGGGCTAGGGGCCTCCCTTGACATCACCTCCCCCTACCTTCTGTTCAAAGCTGTCTGGGGTCAGGAAGAAGCTGTGCAGGGGCACGAAGTAGCCCTCCAGGAGACCCATGAGCAGCACCAGGTACACGCCATCTGCAAACTGGAGGGAGAGAGCCAGGTGAGAAGGTGCTGGGCTCCTGAGCCCGGAGCCAAGCCCCATCCAGGGGGTTTGTGAGCTTCCATGCCAGCCTCGCACAGGCTACATCCCCAGGCAGGATGCTGGCAGGGGGTGAGGGGCAGTGCCCGAGGTAGGAAGGTCTGCTCTGCAGCCATCCTGCCCCATCTCTGGCTGGTCCAGCACAGGAGCCGCAAGCCCATGGTCCTGATCTCAGCTGATCCCGCATTTCTTGAGCGTCGACCATGTACCAAGCCCTGATCTGGCATGGGGACCACAGAGATGGGTCAGCTGTGGCCCCTGCCCTCGAGGAGCTCACAGTCCAGTGGGGAGACCGAGGCGGAGGAAATGCAGCAGCTTCTCTGACAGAGGGAAGCACATTGGCCTGCGTGAGATCAGAGGCCACTCGCTCCCACTGAAGGCAACAGGGAAGGCTTCTGGAGGAGGCACTGCCTGAATAGAGACCTGAGGTAGAGCAGGAGTTAGCTATAGGAGCAGAGGGAGGAGGGAAGGGGGACATCCACGGCCAACGGCAGGAGGCGACTAGGGTGACTTTTGCTTTATGAACAGAGAAGGAACTCCAGCGTCATCCAGGCCTAGGTATTCTCTTTTCTCACCTCTCGCTTTATTACTGCTTGAGAGGCAGCAGAGTGCAGCTGTTATGAACGTGGGCTCTGGAGCTAGGCCTCTAGCTCTACTACTTACTAGCTGTATGACTTGAGCAAGTTAGATAACTTCTCTGGGCCTCATTTTTCTCATCTGTAAAATGGGGATGATAATATAGTATAGTATCTACTTTGTAGGGTTATCATGAGGATTAAACCAGTTAAAGTGTGCAAAGTGCCTGGAACACTGCTTGGCATATAGGCAAGACTTGATAAATATTAACTATTGCTATTACTATCTGGGGAAACAACAAAGCAATCAGGACACAACTTTCTGGCTCTTGTTGACAAAGCACAACTGTGCTCAGGGCCGTGGCAAGAGGCTTACAACCTGGTCCCTTCCATGGAGGACAGTGGAGGCCGGACCAGTTAGGAACCTGGTCTGAGGGACAACAGACTCCTGGGCTAAGCAGAGCGGGGCCGGTCTTCTGCTCAAGGGAGGGCAAGGTGGGTGTGTGCTGGGCAATGGGGGCAGGCTTTTTTAAATTTAATTTAATTTATTTTGTGAGGAAGATCAGCCCTGAGCTAACACCGATGCCAATCCTCCTCTTTTTGCTGAGGAAGACTGGCCCTAGGCTAACATCCATGCCCATCTTCCTCCACTTTATATGGGATGCCGCCACAGCATGGCTTGACAAGCAGTGCGGCGGTGCGCACGCCCGGGATCCGAACCCGGGCTGCCAGCCGCGGATCGCGTGCACTTAACCACTACACCACGGGGCGGCCCCTGGGGGCAGGCTTTGTGGAGGCAGTGGAGGCCTGTGGAATGAGGGAAATTTGGAAGGAGCAGGTGTTCTAGGTATGGAAGATGGCCTGAGCAAAGATACAGAGGTCAGATGCATATCTGATATTCTAGAACCTTTCAAAGGAGGCGGGGCCACCAAATGTTTGTGGGCATAAACAACAGTTGTTCAAGTTCGCTAGAGGCCAAAGTTCTTGGAATCATCTTAGGAAACTTCAAAAAAAACTAGACCGAATTGCCTGGAATGTGGGCTGGGCGCAGAGTCTGAGCTCCGCTGGGCGACTGGCTGGTGGGCCCGCATCTCAGCCTTTGCTATGGGCGGATGACCCTGAGCACGAACTTGACCTGGAGCAGCTTTCTCCCTGCTTCCATCCATCAGCCTTCAACTCAGGCGGGTAGGGCCTGAGCATGACTCATCCCAGGCCACCCCAGGGTGGAAGATAGGAGAGCAGACCCCAGCATCTGTGTCAAAATCAAGGCCCTCCCATGGAACTAGTTAACTGGGCCTCATTCTGGCTGTGGCTGGAGTGGGTTGAGAATAAAAGAATCCAATCTGTCAACTCAGGGGAGGACCCTAGTTAGGGTCAGGGTTACTCACAGCTCTGAGGGCCTCTGACTTAGACTGCTCCCACCCCCTCCTGCTGGTCTGATGACTTGGTGGTAAAACCCGCAGACAGACACCAGATGTGCTGGGCAGAGACTCCCTTTCAGAGCACTCCCTGCCCAGGAACACTGAGGTGAAAGTTCCAGAAAGTTCCTTCTAGCCCCCCTTGAGGAAACGTCACTTTTCCAGAGCGTTCCCTATCTCCCAAAGGAGTATATGAAGCTCACTCCACAGAGTCCAGACACTCTCAGGGAGAGCTCAGCCACAGACCTGGGAAGTACCTTTAAAAATAAGAGGAGGTGCCCACGTGCTCAAAAGAAAACCACACTTTAGAAATTCATCACGCATGAAAGGAGGTTGGGAAACAGGATACATGACACAGCCTCAAAGTATCTCCCAATAAAGATCAGCTATTAATTATAAAGGGGGGAAAGAGCTTTACAGTATGGAAATCTGGCGGACACCAACTTAACCAAGTGATCAAAGTTATCACCACCAGAAACAGGACTATCGGACAGAAGTGTCTGAGAAGAACACAGCAGTACTTGGTGGCGTTGGTGCTGAGGATGCAAACCTGAGTCTAATCACGAGGGAGAAAAATCAAGAGACATTCTATGAACCAAGTGGTCCCCACTCCTCAAAAATGTCAGTGTCATGCAAAGAAAAACCAAGGATTTGTTCTACATTAAAAAGAAACTAAAGAGATGGTGACTGAATGCAGCATGTGAGACTAATACAGTAACTGTGTTTCTTTGAACCACATCACATTGTCAAAAGTAGTCAAATATCAGCAATTTCATATGGTTCAATCTAAATAGATTAATGTACTCTATTGATCTTAAAATTGCTTGAATTTGATAATTGTACTGTGATCATCTAAGAGAATGTATTTAAGAGATGTATACAGATTTTCCTCAACTTATCATGTGATTATGTACGGAAAAGCCCATTGTAGGTTGAAAAAAGTCAAAAGCGCATTCAATACACCTAACCTACCAAACATCATAGCTTAGCCTAGCCTACCTTTAACGTGCTCAGAACACTTAGATTAGCCTACAATTGGGCAAAATCATCTAACGTAAAGCCTATTTTATAATAAAGTCTTGAATATCTCATGTAATTTATTGAATACTGTACTGAAAGTGAAAAACAGAATGGTTGTACAAATGGTTTTAAGTGTATCGGTTGTTTACCCCTGTGATCACAGGGCTGACTGCGAGCTGTGGCTTGCTGCCACTGCCCAGCAGCATGAGAGAGAATTGTACCACGTATCACCAGCCTGGGAAAAGATCAAAATTCAAAATTGAAAGTACGGTTTCTACGGAATTTGTCTAGCTTTTGCACCATCGTAAAGTTGAAAAATAATAAGTTGAACCGTCATAAGTTGGGGACTGTGTGTGTACTGAAGTATTCAGAGAGAGAAAAAAACCCCCCAAATGTGGCCAAATGTTAACAATTGGTGTGTGTGGGTGAGGAGTATATGGGTATCTATGATAACATTCTTGCAACTTTTCAAGATAAAAAATTGGAAAAAATTCAGAGAAATTCCATGCAGTTCACCCCCTGAGCAGAATAGAATCCCCTCCCTCCTAGAAAAGCTTCAGGGTCAGTATGGAGAGCCCTTCAGGCAATGCGGGGATGGGGCTCTTGGAAGGGTGGCTGTTGAGCAGGGCCCTGCCTCCCACCCTACACTGGGGGCTGTCACCAACCTGGGTTTCTAGTTCCGTGACCTCCAGGTTCAGTTTATTCAGGTGCTTGTTCACGAAAGTGATGAGCGTCTAAAAGAAAAGCATAAGCCGGGCATTGAGATGGAGACACTCACCAGTGCCAGTCACCTCGGTGACTCCACCGTGAGGACAAGGACCAGTGATAACACAAGAGAGGCCCAGCGCTCTGGGCTGGGCCTGGGTCACTGTGCCGAGCTGAGTGAGGATGAGCAGCCTATGAGGCTCTTCCAGCAGGGCCCCTCAAGTTCACAGAAACGCACGCCCCCAGAGATTTGCAGTCTCATACACTGTGTGATTCAAACAGCCAGTTTCAGGACTGTGAAGGGAGCAGGGAGTCCTGAGACGCAGAAGGACAGGTGGAGTCAGGGGGCCGAAGGGAAATTAGGAAGGGGGCCAAGAAGCGATGACCCACTGGGTCTCTCCTTCCAGGCCCTTCCTAGGCACAGGTGCCTGTGCCCAGGGAGACAGTGGGAGGTCTGTGTGACGAGCAGGGGAGGCTGGGGGTTCAGTGCAGGTGGGAAGCCAGGGTGCTTGTAGTCTCAGAACTCCCAAGGGACTGTTGTCATCCGGATAGGAGAAGAAACGGACTGGATAAGGTATCCAGTGAGAACAAGACAGGTAAAACGGACATCAAGCGGGATGGCCCCGTGTTTGCGATGACATCAGTTACAGGAAGCTTGCAGGCTGCAGGCATGGGTTTCCCTAATGTTTTGCTACATTTTGCTCCCCGCCCCCCCCAGACACCTCCTTCCCACCTTTTTCACCACGTTGAGCTTGTCTGGTGCGTGGTCAAACAAGGTGTCGAAGGCATCACGTTCTGAAGAAGAGGAAAATGTCAAGTGGGGCACAGAGCTGATTCCTGACGGGGAAGCCCACCCCAGGTCCCGGCCACAAGCCTTTAAGGGCCACGTTGTCAGCTCTAGATGGGAATTCTTTGGGGAATGGGACTGTGCTGGGAACTCGGGAAGCTGGGTCTGGGGCAGAGATTTGGGGTTGATTCTTACCTTCGGGGGCTTTTTCTCTGCGTGTGTGTCCACCCTCTATGTCTACCATCTTTGGGGCTGGGGTTGGGGGCTCTGACGGCAGGTTGACATGGGACTGGTCATCTCTGCACTATTTGTATTCCATCATGTCCTGATTTAGTCATGGTTCTAAAGCATTTCTGAAGCTTTTTGGAGGTAGAATGTTATCCAAATATCAAATTGCTTCACCCTCTAATTTTCAAAACCAAGTCATCCAAGACCAACATCCTGGTAGAAGGCACAGATCAGCAAACTGGGCGCCAGGGAGCCCAGCAGAGGACGTGAGCGCCTCCTCCCGAGGCATCTGCTCACTTCAACCCTCTGTGCCTCAGTTTCCTCTTCTATCAAGTGCCATCTGAAACATGAACCTCCCCCAGGGGTGTCATGAGGATGAAAGAGGAGAACGTACGTGCGTGTGCTCTGTACACTCTGAAGTGGCTACCAATCTGAGTTATTAACATTATTGGAATATTTCAAAATATTATCCATGGTAAATACAGGGTCATAGAAAATAGCAAAGTCACGCCTCCTGCAGGGATTCTCCTTTCTACAGCCCCATGTTCTCTAAACTGAGAGGTGAAGCAGTGCAGGGGATCTGAGCAGGAATGAGAAGAGTCTCCAAGAGGAACCTGGGGCTGGAGGGTTCGTGGTCCTGGGGTCTGCCTTTCTTACTCTTGCACTGATGGGTAAGTCTGAGACAGCCAGGAAGGTGATTGTGAGCTCTGACAGTCACAGACTTTATAAACCCAAGGTTCTGGGAAATGGGAGAGGTAGGAGATGTGATGATGGAAGAGGGAGAAGGCAGCTTCTAGAAGGTCTGGGCAGAGTGGGGAGAGGGGACAGTCCCAAGCGTGTACATACACCTCTTCCTTTACTACCACAATACACTGAGAGCAAGACTGCCCTGCAAATGCCCAGGACTTGTCCAGAAGCCCAGTGATGTCACTGGTCTGGTTACTTACAAGGGGACCGTGCAGCTGTGGTGAGCTCTCCTCTTCTCACCAGTAAGCTGACCCTCCCAGCTAAGCAGCCCCAACACCAGGCTGGTGCAGACACTCATGCAGGGAGCAAGCTGAGTGCCTGTTCTTCCCACTGCTGCAGAATTAACTAGACCCCCGTGGCAGCCACAACACCAGAGGACAATCTTATGCAACTTACCATGCCTTCCAGAAAGAGCCCTGCAGGAAAGGGAGAAAGAAAACAGTGACTCTCCTCTCCTTGCCCTTGGTTGAAGAGCCCAAAAAGCTTCCTTCTTTGGTATTTTATTCTGCACTAAGCCTCCAATTATTGGTGGTCTTTACCACACTACCACCTATTTTTTCCCCTCTGCTATACCGCTATAGTGGTGCTTGGGAAAAGCCTGGTATAACTAATGCTTAAAGGACTATTTCTTGTCTTAAAGAAAATCTCACTATTGCTTACAGTTGAGAAAGAATATCAGAGTCAGGGGTTCAAGATTCCTATCCACGTTTTAGGAGCAGAGCATGAACACCACCCCAATAAGGATTTCACTGCCCAGGCTGCTGTGGGCATCTGCCTGGCGAGGTCAGGGTTGTCTCTCTCCTGTCCATCCTGTAACACCCACTAAGTTGCACCTGCCACTGACCCAGGATAGGTTTTTTAAAAGAAGGTAGGAACTGGAACTGCACTCATAGCAACGAAGTATTAAGAGCACAAGCATTAGACACAGACCACTTAGGTTTAAATCGCACAGAGCCATTTGCTTGCTGTGTGACCTTGGGCAAGCTACCAAACCTCTCTGGGCTCCAGGTCTCTTATCTCTAAAATGAGGATAATAGTTGTCAACACTTCAGTAGGATCTTGCGAACATTAAATGATTTAATATGTAGAAAGATTATAGCCTAATTCCCACTATAATGTAAATGCTCAATAAATTTTTCAACATGTTTTTTGTTCTTATTGTATTGGTTTATTCCAACTGTATATTTATTGCCCACTAAGTGATGACTTGCGGGTAGTGTACTGGAAAGAATAATGAACTTGGAGTTTACTGTTGGATAGACCAAGGATAGTCTCCTTCTCTACCTTTGGGCTGTGGGGTGGTGTAATCATTGTTTCACGTGTTTATTACGAACCTCAGTAGATACAAAAGGGCTTCATAAACTGCACTGTGTTGTCATTATTAGGAGTTTGCGACCATGTTTATGTCTATGCAGCAAGATGGCAGAGAGAGACCACAGAAAGCATAACAAGGGCTGAGAGACAGCTCTGCAAACCAAAACTTCCCATTCCCTGATTTGGTAGCGGCGTGGACGAGACCAGCAAAGGGTAGGGGAGGTGTGAGGCAGGAGATGAGGAACTCCACTCCTCTCCTGGCAGGCCTGACCTGGGGCAGCCCCTCACACCACCAAGGCCAAGGGTCAGGGTGCTTTGTAGATCGGCTGTCAAGATGGGCCCGTGGAGTACAGGGAGGCTGCCTGACAGGGTCTCCGCAGGCCATAAACGGGGCATCTTGGGAAGGGCCACTACACACCCCTGCCCTACCCTGGGCCTGAGATGCTTACACCCCTGGGCCCTTTCTAAGGCACATGCACTGGGTGGTCCAGACAGGCATTGCCTTGGACTCCCGTCAGCCCCAACTGGGGAGCGGGGCGAGTTCCCTAGAGATTGGGCAAAGCTTGGAAGGTGCGGGTCAGCTGTGATGGGGAAAAGCCAGGAAAGAAAGCCATGAAGGGCAGGGGAAAGGGGGACGGCCGTTACCACGTTGAATCCTCACAACCTCTCTGGTTAGGAAAATGTTTTCCCTCCAGAGATGAAGAAACCGAGGTCAGAGAGGTTACGGGGCTGACCGGCGAGTGAGCGGCAGAGCCTGAATTTGAACTCATGTTGGGTTGGCTGAGAGGTCCCCATTCTTCCACCTCCCTCTTGTTCAAGGGAACATAGAAGTTGGGGGTACAGGGGAGGCTGAAACTGAACTTTTGCCAGTGGTCTCAAAGCCACACACACCATCCTGCTCTTTCTGCTTAAGAACAAAACTTCTCTTCCCCATGGCAAACCTCTTACATGTTCTGATATTTCAACTGCTTAACACAAATGGAAAAAAACCACACCAACCCACCACTCTAAGGTAGAGAGGGGCTTTCTGGGTCATGGCACGTGACCAAATAAATCAGACTCAGAAAGGGAAGAAAAATGTCCTTTTGAAGGTTAACAATTTAAATTCAACCCCATGTTCATGGCATGATGATTTCATGCTGGTTGGCTTTTTTTGGGCACACTTTTTCCCGGAGTGCCACAAAATTAGAATTTTTCAATCACTGCTAATTCCCTCTCCCCACTTCCCCACCCAAGTTGGTACCTTAAGCATCGAGAGGCATGTTTTGAATGCATAGAAAAGGCTAAACCATAATCATTGGCTGAAGTCTAATCCCTCTTGCAATCCCAATAAATGAAAACTAAATATCAGCAAATGGATGAATTTTGGAGAAACATCTGTGTTCCATTACAGAATCGCTGGCAACAATGGTGTTGACATACTCTGTGTTACCAGTTATTTCCTCTTGGATTTGCCGAGACTGGAGGATTCCTTCTCGTTTCTGAAACGGGGGTGGGGAGAAGGGTTGGGAGGGGAAGAGAAAAATATGCTTTAGAACAATACAAAAAACTGATAAGCATTCCTGATATTGAGAAAGTGATTGGTGTTTAAGAGATGAATCTAGAGACGAGATACTTCTAGAAGGGAAACGAGGCCCCTGACTTGCTGGGACTGGACTGTACCATTCATCCTTGAGTGCAATTAGTGTTTAGTCCAAACAAGTAGGCTGTTTCTTGGATGGTGAATCTTTTCTTTCTTTATTGGAAGACATTCGGCTGGAAGCAAACTGTTTGCCTCCTGGAGTAATCCACAGTAAACCAAATGGAAATGAAGGCCAGGGTGTGTCTGCCCTCCAGCTGGGGCCAGAGAGAAGCTGAGAAACACATTTAGTTGGGGGTTTGGGGTGGAAGAACTGAGGCCAACTTAGAGAATTCAAATAGAGGGAGAGCTGTGTTTTTTTTAATGGATAAATATGGGAGCTTTTAAATAAGTAGTACAGTCCTCAGGTAACTAGCTTACTCTCTGAGAAAAGGTTAAGCAATCGAGGCTGGTCCATCCATCCACCCATCCAACGACCCATCCACCCACCCATCTATCTACCCATCCACCCATCTATCCATCCACCCATCCACCTGCCCACCCACCCATCCATCCATCCATCCATCCATCCATCCATCCATCCATCCATCCATCCATCTATTCACCTATCCATCCTTCCAACATCTATCCACCTCTTCCCATCAATTCATCCTGTCTCTTGTTTATTTCATTAATCAGTGTCTTCTATGTACAAGCCCCTGTGTTGGACTTGGAGCAAATACTATGAAAAGTATCTCATAGTTTCCTGCCTTGAGGAACTTAAGAGTAAAATGGAATAGATGAAGCAAGTATGTGAGATTTCCCCCAAACAGGGTTTATGCCTGATGTTCCAGCTCAGTTATTAGTAGGATCCCCTTTCACTCTCAAAAGGGTTGTGGATAATAAATTATGTGGCTACCCTAAGCAGAGAAGAAGTGCTGAATGCAGGCACTTTCAGCTGGGATGGTCAGGGAACCCTTGCAAGGGGAGGGGTCCTTGAGCTGGAACTTCAAGGACACGTAGGATTTGGCTGGACACAGAGCAGAGGTCACTCCAGTGGGAGGAATGGCCCGAGCAAAAAGACACAGTCAAGAGAGGACAAATGTGTTGAGAAGGCTGTTTGGAGGCAGGTGCCATTAGGCAATGGGGAATCAATTGAGTGCCGGTTTGGGATTTAAACCTCATTGTGTGGGCCTGGGAGCCAATGCAGGAGTGTCAGGATTCAGGGAGACCATCAGATGGGCCTGAAGAAGGAGATTCATGTTATCAGGTCCCTTCACAGTCAGTTACCAGACACTTGGAGGATGGTCTGGGCATGGAAAGCAGTTGTCAGAGCAAATTCCTCTTCCACAAAGGCTGAGATGAGGGTCAAGAAGGAGCCTCCAAGCATTGGTGTCTCAGCTGAAACCCTCCTTCTTGACCCTCCTGCCAAAACTTCTAGAACCTTCTCTTCACATTCCCAATAGCCACAGAATCTAGTGTCCTTGGAAAATACTTCTACAGAAGGAAAGGTAGAGCTGGATGAAGGCCAAGAGTATATCTGGATTAGATTAAGAATGGACTATCAACACAAAAAGAAAGGAAAAAAAATAAAGATATTTAAAGGAGATCCAGTGAGGATAAATCAGGACTTTTTGCAAATTCAGCATCAATATATGTAAAATTTTCACATGGGCGTAATGGAATCTGTGTCCCTGTCTTATGAGGCCATTCGCAGACATAAAACCTCATCTTCAACTTCATGCAGAATTAAATGTTTTTATACAGAAAGGAAAAGAAATCTGGGTGAAATAACCCCTCACACAGCATCCTGATTCCCCTCGATGCATTATCTGTTCCCTAAAGAGCTCTCTCTGTAGTTCAGGCAGCGACTCACAGCCAACTCCGAGTCTTGCTTCTGTGCCTGTTGGACTTGATAAAGCAAAAACACCCCATAAAACCTGACAGGCACTGACGCCATTTTATGAAATGCGTCCTCTTTTCTCCCCCATGCTAAGAAAACTGCCTACAGGAGAAATTAAACCAACAACAGCCTTCTGATGGCCTATAATTGAGCTCAAAATAAGCATGCGATGTGGGCTTGCAGTGACCACTGTTTCAAAATAGGAGGCCCACCTCCCCTCCTGTTCAAATCTTGAATCACAGTTTTTAAAAATATAATGAAATGGATTTACGCATTATTGATTGGTAAAAATAACACAATAGAGATGCCCCGGATTGACTAGGAGGATGCTTGGACCAGGATGCTCTGGGCTGGCCACATATCCATAGCAGACATGAAATGCTTAACTCCGTGCTTGACACAGCTGAGTGCTCAATAAATGAGGCCAATTAGTCCCTTTCAGTCAGCTGCACTTAGTGTCTGACCCACACACACTCGCATTGACTATGGGCTCCTGATAGCCCTCTCTGCTGCTTTTGGGTAGCCTTATCTCTTGATAGGCAGGGCCAAGGTGGCATATTCCTATTATAACCCCTTGATGTTAAGCAAGTTAAGGACCCAGAGGTGTAGAAGAAATACTTTTTCATTAGGGCGCAACTGAATCGCTGATTGAGCAGCGCCCCCATCTCCTTCTCCCTTCCCTTTAACTTCTGATCCCTGAAAGCTCAGCTCAAAGACCTTTTACCCTGGAAACTGGCCTGGCTTACCCAGCCCTCACGGCTCTTCCCCACCCAGGCACGGCAGAGCTGCCATATTGTTCTCTCCTCCAGAACCCTGGATAACCCTGGATACCCAGGGAGCTGCTCATAAGGGGAGCTCTCCCTGGCAGCATGTTTATTTGGAAAAGAACAGAAACAAGCAAACAAAATGATGACCTTTTGCTAAATGGGCATAAAGTTGGAAAACAAAATTAAATTTGAGTATCTAATGGGGTTAGGAGCAGAGTGAGATCGTCACGGGGAGAGAGCACACCCTCACCGTGGAAATTACACAGCCATATGTGAATGGAAATTCCATCCAACAATGTGGAAAAGATGACTTGAGATCCCAGCTGTGCTTCTCTGGGTGGGTGAAGAGCAGCAGTGCCCTCAACACCGACACAGCCAGTTGGGGCCTCTCTCAAACACACATGCACGCATGCACGCACGCCTTCACGTGCACAGATATCGGTCTCTTCCCAACACCTGTGCATCATTTAACCAAAAAATGATGATTCTCCATGGCTTGCAGGGCATAGACACACAGACACACAGACACGCAGACACACACACACACACACACAAGGATACATCTCCCCTCTGATCCTATTACATATACCTCACACACATACACACCACACACCCTCAAACATACATTACACAGACACCCTCCTGACGAAGGAGGGTAAATCCCAGGCACGTGCCCCACACAAGCCTACCCCACACACGAGCACACGCTATTCCACTCTTTGCACACATATCAGGGATAAGCCCGCATGCATCAGAAAGGTCAGTCACGTGCCTCCCAACACGGAGCACACCCCAGGACACTCAGCCTTCATTCAGCTGTCCTTCTAACGAGCCCCCCAGTGTGCCCTAGCTCTCACAGGAACTCAGCCTCTTTAAGGGCACCGGTGTTTGTAGTGGTATCTACCTTACCTGGACCACAACCACTTGGATGGAAACATGGTCTGGGAGCCGGATTGGTGCCCGGAAATACTGGGACAGAGCAACCAGTAGATGCAAGATGGCTACCAGGCTCTTGGCATGAACAGCTAAAACAAAAGATGATTTAAAAATTAGAGAATCTTCTTCTAGGTTCTAGGTAGATACGAGCAGATATTCAAACTGTAGCAGTACCACACCCAGTGCCCCTTTCAGCCCACTCCTAGGGGTCAGGAGACACCCTTAGTCATCACAGGCCTCACCCTGGGCCCCCTCAGTCCTCGGCTGGGTCCCCTGGAGCTTCTTCTTGAGTCATGCTATTGCTGGATTTCCAGTGTAGGACCTTTCCACTCTAATCCAAGGTTCCCACTGGGACTCTGGCAACGGCTGAATTCTGCCCTCTGCCACCCCATGCTCTTGTTCACTCTCTTCTAATAACCATGTGCGAGTCTGCTCTGCACCCCCTCCCTTCCCATCTGACTGTGACTCTTTGGGTTATCACCACTGCCCTTGTCCCAAGGCTCTACACACAGCAGGCCCTCCATAAATGGACCCTGAGCCAGGAACACTGGATCCCTTCCTTCACGGGGGCTTTAAGATCCCTGGAGGAAGGCCTGAGAGACATCTAAAGGGCTTTGTTGCTCTCTTGAGCGCCATGTATGGTCAGTTTGGGCAATGCCCCTTGGGGAATAGCTGGGAGGGGATGTTCGTGACCCACTTGGCTTCTATAGCTACCGAGCTATGTGCTGGATGTTAAGCCATCTATGCTAGAGAAGGCTGGGCAACTACTGGGTTGAAGTTTTCACAGTAGGTGAGAGGAGAAAAAGACTGTGATGTAATGGGGCACACAGTGTCAGGCAGAGTGGAGCTCGAGTTCTGACTTGACAATTCTACCCTCTATTCACTGCCTACATGAACTCGGGTGGGCCACTCGAGGCCTCTGAGCCTCAATCTGCTCAACTTCACAAATGGGGATAACTGTACCTATGCAGAAATATAGGTTGTAAGAATTCCCAGAGATAATATAGGCAAAGCTCCTAGCACATAGCAGATGCCTAGGAATGGCTGATATTTTTTATTATAATTTATGAGAAAGTGCCTGGCACCTAGGCAATTAAAGCACATCAACTTTCTCCCGTTTCTTTCTCATAAAAGGGATGATTCACCAGATACTTGACCTGCCTTCACAGTCCTACCAGCCTCCTGGCTCTTCATTACCGGGGGCATTTAAGGATGGAACAAAAAATGCCCATTTTGTGTACTTAGCATGAACTGGGCCCATTATCAGGGAGTCATGCTCTCTGCCCTAGGATCAATGAGTCTGCCCCAACGGAAGCTTTGAAAAATCACTAGGAAAAGGAAGTGATTCAGACATTCCTTGGGTAGAGGTTCTTGCTATCACCACTACTTTAAAGAAGGTTTTCCACTGACTATGACCAACAGCTCAACACCACCACCAAAGAGCAGATGAATGGCTCCTGACTCCTCGCTTTCCAGAAGAGGGTTTCAGTTCTGGGCTTTTAGGCATTGTCAACTAGCTTGACGCACAGTTACACCCTCAAAAAAGGCTCCTGGCGTGGGACTGGCCTACTGACATGGTTGGTGTGCTCACTGACAGACAGGCAAAATCCACGTTTGCTCTTCTGATCAGAACTGCCACACCATCGGTCCAGTCACTGAGGGTTGTAAGGACATTTGCTACCTCGCCCCTTTTTAAATGATAAAATATAATGCTGGAAAAGCTGTCGTCAAAAAGGTTGTTCTCACACCCTGCTGACATTGTCCGTTATCTCGACTGTCTTGGTAAGCAATACAGAGCTATACCGTAAGCACCATGCAGATGTCAGACTCTCAATGAGTGCTCTGTCCTCCTGGGAATTTTTTTCAAAAGAAATAATTACACAGTTACTCTCTTTTTCTCTCTCTCTCTCATGCATATACATGCTATGCATACAAAGATGCTAATTATTGTGTAATATATTATCATTTTTAAAAAAGCTGGGAAACAGTTATATCCAATAGCAAGAGGGTGGTTTAGACCAGTGGTTTCCAAATTTTTTTTTTATTAAGCAGTGAAATTCTTTGTTCTAAAAGCTGCAAGGCAAAACCGATGAAAGCAGTACAATTGCTCGGGTCCCACCTGCAGCCAACTCACAGCTGCTGTTCGTCTCAAGGACGCCTGAGATTCTCCTTGGAAAGCCCTAGGTTGGGCCAAGCATGGTTTAATAGTCTTCGTTTTAATAAATTATGGTATACTCACAGAAGGGAACAGTTTGCACATATTGAAAATCATTGCTAAGACAATGTAGCTATAAATATTAATAATGTAATGTTAAAGAGAAACAATAGAATGTAAATATACACATTTATGGATATGCACATGCATAAATACTTATACATATATTTGTATATATGTATACATATACATACACATACATATATACACACATGGACACACACATGCATGCACACAAGCATGTACTTGTGGCCAAGACTTGGAGAGAAATATTAAAAAAAAAGAAAATAGTTATGCTAGAGGGGAAAGAGTTTTTTTTCCTATTTCAAAATTTTCTTTAGAATAAAGATATGTTATCTTTTCAACTAAGGAAAATTCTAGTCACCTTTGCATATTTGGGCATCCTCCTCACTGCCATCTCTCAGCACATCTCCTGGGAGTTTTGTCCCTGATGCTAGACAGAATCCAGGGCCACTGGGCTCCTACACTCACTGTGCAGAATGAGAGCAGTGCTCACGCTCCAAAGTGTCTCTTTAGGGCTGGAAAATCATTTCAAAGGAGCTGCCGAGTTAGAAACAGCCCTCTCAACATGAATTGTGGTAGAGATAGAAGTTGCTGTAATTTTTTGGAGACAACTTGACAATATGTATTATGACCTTAAAAATGTACATATCCTTTGGCCCTAAACTACCACTCCTAGGTATTTATCCTAAAGAAGTAATTATGGCTATAAGCAGAGAGAACTTATCAGGCTGTATTAATATTAGTGAAAAAATGAGAAACAATCTTAAAATCTATCATTAGTTAAATTATGATACATCCATACTATGTCATATTATATAATAAAAGTGACATATAGAAGAATATTTAATGATCTGTAAAGACATACATCTTTTAAACGACATATACAGGTTGATCTCAGTTTTGTAAAAGTAAATATATATATTTTGTATATAAATATGTACACACATTTTATTTATCGATCTATTTATTTCCAACACACACACACACACACACACACACACACACGACTTGAAGGGACACACCACAAGGCTGACAGTGCTGTCTCTGGGTGGGCAACTTATGGGGGCAGTATGTGTAGGCTTAGCGCAGAGGCCATGCAGCCAGGCTCTCTGAGGCTCATTCCTGACTCCACCACTCACCACCTGTGTGACTTTGGACAATGACGCTCCATTAGCAAATATTATTGTGCTTAGTATACGCCAGCCACTCTTCCAGGTTCTAGGGATACAGCAGTGAAGAGACAATGCCTGCCCTCATGAAGCTTATATTCATTGTTTCTTAACCTCTCCATGTCTCGATGTTCCCTTCTGTAAAATGGGGATGATAGAATTCTTACCTCAGATGGTTGAGTGAGGATTACAAAGATCAAAGTATGTAAAATGTTTAGAATAGTACAAGGCATACAGTATGCACCATAAGTATGTTAGATGTTATTTAAATCTCTTTTAACTTATCTGTATTTTCTAAATTTTCAATAATAAAAATTATTGTTGTGAATAAAAAGAGAAAGAAAAAGAAGAGCTCCCTAAAGCCCTGGGTCAAGGACCTCGGTGAATCAGCAGCTGTCCCTGCCACCTTTATCCTGATCAGAAAGATGTCACAATGTCCTCAGAAGCAGCCAGGGGAGATACCTGAGAGAGGAGTGGTGGAAGCCTCCCCCCAGGAGTGGGGCCCACCACATTCCTTATAAACCACTGCCTTGTAAACAGGCCCAGTGCTTCTCGAAGCCCCAAGGCATCGCAGGGAGCTTGAGATAATTATTCCCTCTGACCTAGTAATTCATCTCAGTTCTGGAAATCTATCTGACGAGAATAATTCGAGAGAAACAAAAAGATACACAACCTAAGAAATTCAACTTGGCACTATCTCATATTAGCCACAGGCTGGCAAACATCCCAAAAGGATGAATGTCAACATAGGGCTTAAGTTAACTATGGGATATCTACCCCATGAAAGAGAGCAGCTATCAACAATTATAACTATGAAGATCACATGGGAATATGGAAGATATGTATGATATAATATTACGAGAAAATAACAAAACACAAGAGTGTATATGACTTCAAGTAAAAATATGCATTGGTATGGACTGTACTGGGCAAAAAACGAAAATAGCCAGATAAGAGTGGTAATACGAGTGATTATTTTACTCGTACACATTTCCCTATAAGAGATGAAAGTAAATGTGAACCCAAAACAAATCATTCAAAACCACTGAAGATAACTGTCCTGATGTGGCTTTAAAAAGTCCATTCTTCTGTCTCCATCTTTCCCAAATTAGGTTCCTTGATAAGTCAAAAGGTGTTTTGTTTGGAGGGGTATGTGGAGATGGTCCATATTCAAAGGAGTGGGAAACAGGGTCAAATAAAACTAAGTAGGGGGTCTTCATCAGAGGACTTTAATGTTTATGACTACTGTGGATTTCCAAAATGCAGATACATTTCCCAAACTAGGGATCAAGCCCCTTTTTTCTCCGCCACTGAACACTATTAGCATTCTTGGGACACGGGATAGCATGTAGGGCACGGAGCTGTGGTCTCCCCTCCTCCCGTGCTCAGGTGTCTCCCTCTGCCCGGCAGAGGATGCCCTGTTCCTAGTGCTGAGCGAGGTAGCTGGTCACACCGTGCAAAGGTGTAATTCTCCCGGAGGGGGTACTCGGCATCTGGCCTCCAACGTCGGATGTTAGAGATCGTGGCTGGCAGCTCCTGGGGCTCTAACACGAGAGGTGAAGATTCCTTTTTCTTTCCCAAATTTGAAAGGTGTTTTTTTTGGGGGGTGGGGGGGAAGTCCATTTTAAGTTGTGTTAAGTTGGACGCAGTAAGGTATAGTACTTAACCCCTTAATACTTAAAGGCAAAAACCACAATCTAAATCTATTTTTATATCTATTACAAAGAATAAAATAACTTTGGACTCCCTGTGGGAAATATGTAGTTGTTTCTGGATTCAGTGAATCTGCTGATTTAATGTTGACTCTGATACGGACTCATTAAGTCCCCGTTAGACACCCAGGCCCTTGAGACAGCAAAAGAATGAATGGTTTATACTTGCTGAGATCCTTGAGCTACTAGCTGTGAAAACCTGAATTTTAAAATCCTGTTCGAGGGGCCGGCCCCGTGGCTTGGTGGTTGAGTGAGCGTGCTCCACTGCTGGCGACCCGGGTTCGGATCCCAGGCTCGCACCGACGCGCTGCTTCTCCGGCCATGCTGAGGCCGCGTCCCACACACAGCAACTAGAAGGATGTGCAGCTATGACACACAACTATCTACTGGGGCTTTGGGGGGAAAAAATAAATAAATAAAATCTTTAAAATCCTGTTCGATGGGCCGGCCCCGTGGCTTAGCGGTTAAATGCGTGCGCTCCGCTGCTGGCGGCCCGGGTTCGGATCCAGGGCGCGCACCTACGCACCACTTCTCTGGCCATGCTGAAGCCGCGTCCCACATACAGCAACCAGAAGGATGTGCAGCTATGACATACAACTATCTACTGGGGTTTTGGGGGCAAAAAAAAATCCTGTTCGAGTGCCTACGATCTCAGCCACATCTTTGCTCCTTCTAGAAAATAAGGGGGTGAGAGGAAGGGCATGGGCTTTGGAACAGAGCCAAGTCCTTGCTCTCTGGCTTCCCAGCTGCCTGAACGTAGGGTTCTCTGTTTCCCGAAATCTCTACAAGCTGGAGACAGCAGCTTTCTCGAAAGGTTGTGCTCGGATTCAGAAGTAGCTCAACGAATACGGATTTCCTTCCCCTTCCAAACTCACAGGAGGTTTCTACAGAAAGCCTTTTACAGAAAAGACACACTGGATTTTGAGATTTTGCTATTTTTCCCCCAGAGTGTGTATGGTAAGTTTTCTTTCTAAGGAAGGGCACATCTTGATCAAAGATAAATGGGTCTGCACCCACCCAGGGCCTGCCAGCTTACTGGGTAGCCTCTTGGGGAAACCCCATGGTAGAGACCCACGTGTCATTTAACAGTGCCACTTTCCTTTGTAAAACTCACAGTCCACATTCCACTTGATGCTTCTGGGAGGAAGTTTCAGGGTTTCGTTGATTTTCTCCAGGACAGTCTGCAGCTTCTGCTTCTGAGCAATCTCTGACTGGGTGACCTCAGCAACGTTCAGCTTCTCACTCTCAAGTTTCTCTGGGGTGACAAGGGAAAGGAGAACAGCTGTTATCTTCAGCCACAGATAACCCTAACTCATGCACTCATTCATTCACTCACACCCATATGCATGCTCTCACACATTCACTCACTCATCAACAAATCTATATTGAGACTGCTCCCCACCTTGTCTGATGGTGGCACCGGCGGCTCCAGTATTGTGAAAACCTTGTGATTGTGTCTTGAATCTTTAAATTATAAGATCCCAAGCCTGCAGGAGTGGGGCCTTTGATCCAGCCTGTCATAATTTGAACTCTGTTCCATCATTCTGGGTTTTTCCCTCTTCTTTTCAATTCTGCCTTCTCCAAGGACATTTCTGTGCCCCGACTGGAATGCCTTCCATGCTTCCCCTGGGCTGTGGTCAAGTCCTTATCTAAGGCATTTTGTACATTCCTGTAGCACAATACGTGTCATGCCAGATCGTATTTATCTGTTTCAAGCACCTTCTTTCCTTTTAAACCTGCCTGGAAGGTAACTTATTGGATGTGTTCTATTTCATCAATTCTAACGCACATATTTTTTACACATTTTCACATCCCTCAAATCAGGTTCTGTCTTAAAATTGATGGCATCCCACAACTGCTGTCACCCAGGTGGAAGAAATGAGTCATCACTGCTTCCACGAGCGTGAACTCAGTCATAGCTCTTCACAGTGTGGACACTCCCACGGCTCAACAAGCCTACAGGAACACTTTCAAAAAGTAGAAAACAGAAATTCTAAACAATAAGAAAGCCCTGGGTAACAGTTTAATTGAAGTGTTTTTCTCTTTCTGAGTGGTACTTATATAATGATGTGTTTTTAAATCAATGGTTCTTGTATGCCATAACATAACCCCTAAATACTTAAAGGCAAAAAAGTCTAATCATTTTTAGTCTAAATTTATATTCTTATGGCCGGCCCTGTGGCTTAGCAGTTAAGTGCGCACGCTCCGCTGCTGGCGGCCCGGGTTCGGATCCCGGGTGTGCACCAACGCACCACTTCTCTGGCCATGCTGAGGCTGCGTCCCCCATACAGCAACTAGAAGGATCTGCAGCCATGTCATACAACTATATACTGGGGCTTTGGGGGAAAAAATAAATAAAATTAAAAAAATAATAAATTTATATTTTTATGTATTAAGAAGAACAACTTTGGATTTCCTAATGGGAAATATGTTGTCTGCTCTTGGATTCACCTAATTCACTCTCCAAAACTCATTGAAGGATTGAGAGAACCAACTCTCTGAAACATGTTTAAACTGTCTTTTCTCCTCATTTTTAAGGGTGGCTTACATTATTTATTTTATTTTTCAGTAGTTGTAGCTTACTCAAGTCAAATGTGTCTTGGGTAATTCTTTGAAGATGAGGTTGCCCACTAGATAATTTCTACAGGTTCTGTGGATTTAAGAATTCTTTTCTGCACCTTGATAGGATGATCTCACGCTGGTCTTATCTGTGATGGCCTGAAGGTTATCTTTCTCTTTAGTTGCTTGAGGCCATCATTCTTTATTGCTAAAGTTCAGGGGTTTAACAAGCATATATTTAAATCTCTTCCGCTTGGATGTTAAATCTTCAAGAGACCCTGTGTGCCTTTTCCATTTTTAGGCTGTGAATTCTTATCTTGGATCCTTTCCTACTGAAGATATGACAAGCTGTTTTCATCTTACATTGCAATTACAATTTTGGTAACATGGAAGAGGCTGCCCCAAATGCTAGGTTCAGGAAACTTCTGAAGACTTATCTTGGCTCAGAAGAAAAGACTTCTGGGTACATTAGTGACGACTGTCTTGGAAGTGGGAGCACAAGAGACACTTTTTTGCTAGACCTGTTGTACTACATCACTGCCTATGAATTTTCATACGTATAACTTTCTTCTGGCATTGGACTTCTTAGAATGAATAGTGTAGCTCTCTGAGTCTGTTTTCTAGGTCAATAACTTTTTCTTGCACTGTTGTCCATTCTGTTCTCATTTTTTAAAAATTGGATTTTACACACGACCTACTGGAACACTCATTGTTTCTCTGTTTCCACCAATATTTTTAAGCATCCATGATGCTAAAATTATAAGGCATTCTTGCTAAAATTAAAAAAAAATTCTGTTTTTTAGCATCTTGCATTGCTTATTCAGGAGAAGAGTTTTCATGGCTTTGCTTTATTTTTCTGCATTACTAATTCTTTAGAAAATGTAATTCTGCTTTACCTTTTCCACTTTGGTTATTATGCTTTGGATTTATCTTCTTTTAATTTTTTGTTGTTGGATATTTTATTTCAGGCATTGACACTGGTATTATGTAGATTTGAGTAAAAGGAATATCTTGAAGTACTTCTTATTAACGATTTTAGGTGTATCTCTTCATGCTCATAATACACACACAAACAAAGAGTTTGTTTTTTCTCTCTCTCTCTGTTAATGAGAGTTTTCATTTCACAAAAATGTACAGTTTGTACATTTTTCTGCTACTGGTTGTTTTTCCACTCAAATATATATCATGAGTATCTTTCTATGTCAATATATATGGATATGACTCATTTTTTTTTGTACCTTTTGACCACCTTCACCCATTTTATCCACTCCCCCAACCCACTCTGGCAACCACTAATCTATTCTCTGTATCCATGAGCTCGTTTTTTGTTTTAAGATTCAACATATAAGCAAAATCATACAGTATTTATCTTTCTCTGTCTGTCTTATTTCACTTAGCAAATGCCCTCAAGGTCCATCCATGTTGTCGCAAATGGCAAGATTTCCTTCTTTTTTGTGGCTGAGTAATATTTCATTGTGTATATATATCACATTTTCTTTATCCATTCATCTATTGATGGACACTTAGGTTGTTTCCACATCTTGGCTATTGTAAATAATGCTGCAGTGAACATGAGGGTGTAGATATCTTTTCCAAGTTAGTGTTTTCGTTTTCTTTGGATAAACACCCAGCAGTGGAATTGCTGGATCATATGGAGGTTCCTCAAAAAATTAAAAATAGAACGACCATATTGTTTTCCATACAGCTGCACCAATTTACATTCCCACCAACAGTGCACAAGGTTCCCTTTTCTCCACATCTTCACCAACAGTTGTTATTTCTCATCTTTTTGATAATAGCTATTCTAACAGCGCAAGGTGATATCTCATTGTGGTTTTGATTTGCATTTCCCTGATAATTAGTGATGTTGAGTACCTTTTCATGTACCTGTTGGCCATCTGTATGTCTTCTTTGGAAAAGTGTCTATTCAGATCCTCTGCCCATTTTTTAATTGAATTGTTTGTTTTTTTGCTATTCAGTTGCATGAGTTCTTTATGTATTTTGGCTATCAATCCCTTACCAGATACACAATTTGCAAATATTTTCCACCATTCAGTAAGTTGCCTTTTCATTTTGTTGGTTTCCTTTAATGTGCAGAAGCTTTTTAGTTTGATGTGGTCCCACTCGTTTATTTTTGCTTTTGGTGTCAAATCCAAAAAATCATCGCCAAGACTGACATAACAGAGCTTACTGCCTACATTTTCTTCTAGGAGTTTTAAGGTTTCAGGTCTTATGTTCAAGTCTTTAATCCATTTTGAGTTAGTTTTTATGTATGCTGTAAGATAGTGGTTCAGTTTCATTCTTTTACATGTGGCTATCCAGTTTTCCCAATACCATTTATTGAAGAGACTGTATATTCTTGGCTCCTTTTCCATAAATTAATTGATCATATATGCATGGGTTTATTTCTGGACTCACTATTCTGTACCATTCATCTACGTGTCTGTTTTTACGCCAATACCACACTGTTTTGACTACTATAGCTTTGTAATATGCTTTGAAATCAGAGAGTGTGTTGCCTCCAGCTTTGCTCTTCTTTCTCAAGATCGCTTTGCCTATTTAGAGCCTTCTATCGTTCTATACAAATTTTAGGATTGTTTGTTCTATTTCTGTGAAAAATGCCATTGGAATTTTGATAGGAATTGCATTGAATCTGTAGATTGCTTTGGGTAGTATGAACTTTTAATACTAATTCTTCCAATTCATGAGCACAAAATATCTTTCCATTTATTTGTGTCTTCTTCAGTTTCTTTTGTCAGTGTCTTATAGTTTTCAGCGTACAGGTCTTTCACCTCTTTGGTTAAATTGATTCCTTGGTATTTTATCCTTTTTGATGCAATTGTACATGGGATTGTTTTCTTAATTTCTGTTTCTGATAGCTTGTTTATCAGTGTATAGAAACACAAAGGTTTTTTTTAATATTGATTTTGTATCCTGAAACTTTACTGAATTCCTTTATTAGTTGTAACAGGTTTTTTGGTGGAGTCTTCAGGGTTTTCTGTATATAATATCATGTCATCTGCAAATAGTCGCAGTTTTTATCTCTTTATTTCCAATTAGGATGCCTTTTCCTTTTCTTTCTTTTTTCTTGCCTAATTGCTCTGGCTAGGACTTCCAATACTATGTTGAATAAAAGTGGTGAGAGTGGCTATCCTTGTCTTGTTCCTGATCTTATAGGAAAAGTTTTCAGCATTTTACTGTTGAGTACGATGTTAGCTGTGGGCTTATCACATATGGTCTTTATTATGTTGAGGTATGTTCCCTCTCTATCCATTTTGTTGAGAGTTTTGATCATAAACGGATGCTGAATTTTGTCAAATGGTTTTTCTGCATCTATTGAGACGATTATATGATTTTTATCCTTCATTTTGTTAATGTGGTGTATCACATTGATTGATTTGTGGATGCTGAACCATCCTTGCATCCCTGAATAAATCCCACTTGTTCATGGTGTATGATCCTTTTAATGTATTGTTGAATTCAGTTTGCTAATATTTTGTTGAGGATTTTTGCATCTATGTTCATCAGGAATATTGGCTTGTAATTTTCTTTTCTTGTGGTATCCTTGTCTGGTTTTGGTATTAGGGTAATGCTGGTCTTGTAAAATGAGCTTGGAAGTGTTCCCTCCTCGTCTATGTTTTGGAAGTTTGAGGTGGATTGGTATTAATTCCTCTTTAAATGTTTGGTAGAATTCACCAGTGAAGCCATCTGATCCTGGACTTTTGTTTGTTGGGAAGTTTTTGATTACTAACTCAATCTCCTTACTAGTAATCAGTCTGCTCAGAATTTCTCTTTCTTCATGATTCAGTCTTGGTAGATTGTATGTTTTGGGAATTTATCCATTTCTTCTAGGTTGTCCAATTTGTTGGCATATAATTGTTCATAGTAGCCTCTTATGATCCGTTGTATTTCTGTGGTATCAGTTGTAACATCTCTTTCATTTCTAATTTTATTTGAGTCCTCTCTTTTTTTCTTGGTGAGTCTAGCTAAAGGTTTGTCAATTTTGTTTATCTTTTCAAAAACCCAGCTCTTCATATCATGAGTATTTTTCTATCTCAATACATATTGATATAACTCATTTTTTTAAACTGCATAATATATTATAGGACTTATAACTTATTCAACCATTCCCCCATAGGTAAGTAGTCAGGTTATATCCCACTTTTTTCCTATTTGTAATAAAGTTGCAATATACATCCTCTGTGTGTATGTGTCTGTGTGTGTGTATGTATGTATTACCACCTGATTATTGCTGGTAAAGAGAAAAGTTTTTGCCTTACAGATTTTCTTCTTGAATACAGTCATCTTACCAAATCCCCTTATTAGTTCTATTATTGTTTATCTGAGTCTTCTCTAGGTATGCAAATAAGATAAAACATGTTTATCTCTATTTTGTAAACTTACATTACTTATTTCAATTTTACAACATTTTTAAAATAAAAGATTTATTTGAGAACCTCTTCTGCAATTCCTACCCTACTTTATTTTAAAAATATTCCACCCTTAAAATTTAAGAGATCCATTCAAATATTCCTATAGTTAAATAGTAATTTCAGTCAGTGTTGCTAAGGATTTTAAGATAACTTCTTTTGCAAGACTCCTAGTTTCCCTCTTTTGTTCTTTATTGGGCTAATTTCAGCTAGCTCTATTAAAATTTTCTATTGCTGAAATTTTATTCTTCCAGGAAATTGCTTCTCTCATGTTTTCATAATTCCGCAAATTGTTCATCATTAGTTTAACTTGTTATAAAGTAATAGGCATAATTTAGAAATAGGATGCTATTTAGGAAATTTTCTCAGGATTATTTTCTGAATCTTTCATTTTTTTTTTTTTTTTTTGTGAGGAAGATCAGCCCTGAGCTAACATCTGCCAATCCTCCTCTTTTTGCTGAGGAAGACTGGCCCTGGGCTAACATCTGTGCCCGTCTTCCTCCACTTTATATGGGATGCTGCCACAGCATGGCTTGCCAAGCGGTGCGTCGGTGTGTGCCCGGGATCCGAACCAGCGAATCCCAGGCTGCCGCAGCAGAGCACGCGCACTTAACTGCTTGCGCCACCGGACCAGCCCCTTTCAGTTGTTTTTGAAGTTAGCACCCAAATATACTTGTAGAGAGATTATTTTTAGAAAACAATGAAACAATATTCAAAATATTCTTAAGTATCAAGACAGGGCAGAATGAACTCAATTACTCTGAATGGTAGAAGAACTGAGATGTTCTAATGAACACGGTTGCCATAAATATTACACTATATTAATGTAACCATCCCTCAAAGAACTAGAATATTTAAAATACTCTTTCCAGTATGAGTGATTCCTGAGTTATTATATTTTTGTTTCCAAACATATGGGGAGGGTTAATTAAAAGAAAATTTTTTTATTGCATCATGGTCAGAGAATTTGGTTTGTATAATAATTTTTTGAGACTTACTTTACAACATTAAGCTCATTTTCCTTCTTCCTGGAGTAC
Source organism: Ceratotherium simum simum (assembly GCF_057802395.1). NCBI lineage: Eukaryota > Metazoa > Chordata > Mammalia > Perissodactyla > Rhinocerotidae > Ceratotherium > Ceratotherium simum. Next base: position 17,463,954 of record NC_141906.1, read on the forward strand.
ATCCGTTAGAAATTCCTTTTAGTGAGGGTCTGTTGGTAGTAAACTTCTCAGTTTGTTTGCTTAAAATGCCTTCATTTTCTCCTCATCTTTTAAAACATAGGTTTTTTCCTGGGTATAAACTTATAAGTTGACAATTTTTTTCTGCACTTTGAAGATTTCATTTCAATATCTTTTGGCTTTTATTGTTCCCGAGGAAAGACAGCTTTCAGTCTGTTGTTTCTTTATAGGTAATCTATCTTTTCTCTCTGCTTTTAATCATTTCTTTGTCTTCAGTGTTCTTAGGTTTCATTATAAAGTGTGTAATTACAGATTTCTTGTTATTTATCGTGTTTAGGATTCCCCGAGCTTCCTGAATGTAAGAATTCATATCTTTCATCAACTCTAGAAAATTCTCATTCACTATGTCTTTAAATATTGCCATACTCCATTCTTTTTTTCTTCTCCTGCTAGAATTCCAATTAGCCATGTGTTGGATCCCCTTAGAATAATCTCTATGTCTTTTAATTCTCTCTCTCTTTTTTTTTTTTTTTGGTGAGGAAGATTAGCCGTGAGCTAACATCCATTGCCAATCCTCCTCTTTTTGCTGAGGAAGATTGGCCCTGGGCAAACATCTGTGCCCATCTTTCTCTACTTTATATGGGACGTCGCCACAGCATTGCTTGACAAGTGGTGCATCAGTCTGCACCCAGGATCCGAACCAGCGAACCCTAGGCCGCTGAAGTGGAGTGTTCGAACTTAACTGCTATGCCACCAGGCCAGGCCCCTAATTCTCGTTCTTATTTTCCACACCATTGTCTCTCAATATTGTATTCTGGGCAATTTCTTGAGTGCCATCTTCCAGTTCACCAATTCCTTCTTCAGCTGTGTCTAATCCATTGAGGTTTCTAATTTCATTATTACATTTTTTTCATTTCTAGAAGTTCTATTTGGTTTGCTTTCACATCTACCTGTCCAATTTTGATAGTTATGTGTTCTTTTGTCATTCTTTCAATAGTCTTTTTAAACTTTTATTTTGACATATTAAACATATTTTATATTCCATAACTGATCAGTTGCTAATATCTACAGCATTTGTGGGATGAATCTACAGTTTATTGTTTCTGTTGCTGCTTGCTCATGGTGGCTTGCTTCTCATGTGTTTGGTGATTCATCATTTTGAGCTCATTTTTCTCGGAATTTTATCTCTAGGAGTTCTTGGTGGCCTAAGTTTAAAGTTCACTCCTCTAAAAGGACATATGTTTGCTTCTGCCTTGGGGAACACTAGTAACCTGGGATAACTTTTAACTACATTTTTAGTTTGGGGCTTTTAAAGTCACATAAGTAGTGTGAATCCTAGCTCTAAATCTGTGTGATAAGGAATTATCAAGGGCAGACTTTTTCTTTTATGTGTTCTACTCATATCCAAGGCTGAGATAGACATTTATCCTTACTGCCTCTCTGTGGGACAAGATTTTCTAGTTCACCTGAAAGTGTTGCTCTTAAGAGACCCTGGCTTTATTCGGGGGTCTCTGATCCAACACCCTTTCCTGCTGAGACTCCACTCAGGCTTTGTCTCTTGATCCTGTATGTGTGACCTACTAAACCTCAGGCTATAGGCTACTAGGAATTAACACTTTATCTCATTGGATTTACACTTCCACATTTTTGGCATCAGAAGAATTTCCTTCCCTTCCACACTAGTTCAGCCATGCAATACAAAAAATACATTTTAAAGGCTTATCCAGACTTTTAAAGTGTGCAATACACCAAGAGGATTTGTCTGAACATCTAGTTAGACATAATGTTGAACACAAAAATCTATTTTCTTGTCTTATTACAGCAACTAGCACATCCAAAACACTTATAGTGGTGGTGACAGCCATCATCTCTGACTTGTTCCTAATACTGTGTCTTTGATATTTCACTATTTAATATGTTCACTGTTTGGTTTTGTATAATGGTCTTTATCATATTTAGATTATTTCCTTTTCTTCCTATGTTATTTGGGATAGCTGTTGAAATGTATCAAGTATTATTTGACATGTACTGATAGATTAATTCAGTTTTGCTACTGAAATTTACATATGTACTCTACCACTTTTTCTAAGATTGATAATACGCAAACATGGAAAAAATTCAAGCTGTGAAAATTAAGTCCCCTCTTTCCATTGTAGTCTCAAGTTCCCTAGGCCCATTCTATAATGACAGTTTATTGTGATTATTACCAGAGATATTCTCTACATACTCAAGCATTAGATGTGTCCCTTAACACACACAGTGACATACTACACACACAGTTCTGCACCATGCTTTTTTTTTTACTTAGTAAGACATTTTAGAGAGCTTTTCTACTACTTAAAAATAAAAGAATAACAATAAAAAGAATTTCATCCAGTTTTTGAGTTTTTCAGAGACCAGAAAATGCCTCCTTCCATTTAAGAATAACAGTGTATATATTATCTCCAGCTATCCTAGAATCAATGGTTGTTATAGCAGGAAGACCTTAGAGTAGTGCTGTCCAAAAGAACTTTCTGCTATGATGGAAATGCTTGTTTCTGCACTATCCAATATGGTAGCCACTAGACACATTTCGCTACTGAGCACTGGAAATGTAGCTGGTGTGACTAAGTAAATGAATTTTTAATTTTAATTACTTTTAACAGCTACATGTGGTTAGCGGGTACTGTTTTGGACAGCTCAGCTGTAAGGTCATATAGGATATCTTCCTGGTTTTGCAAAGAGTGATCTGAGCTACAGAGAAATGTTTCAGTGGTAGAACCAAGATCGGAACTCAGACCTCCTGTCTTTCTCTTCACTCGTCTTTCAATTTTGGCTTAGCTGCTACTTCAGCCTAAGTATTTATGGGTATAGGGAAGCGACTCTCAAAACTAATATGATCAAACCCTTCAAGATGCTGCTCCTCCTGGGATTCACGGAGTCAACCCCAGTCAACATCCACCACTCAGAGTCAGCCTGGTTTACTTTAGCTGCACATTCCCTACATCACTAGGATCTCTTAAAGCTTTTCCACAACCATACTGTCACTCCTCTGGTTTGATACTATCGTTATCTCACAAGGAGATGCTTTGCTGGAGTTTCCTCCACTGCCTCTAAGCAACCCTCCTGCTGCTCCTAGGTTATTTTCTTAAAGTCCCATTTCTGATCACGTCACTTTGCTCACAAGCCATCAGCAGTTACCACCGCTCACCAAATAGTCTAAAGTTCTTAGTTGAAGGTCCTCTATAATGTGGCCTCATCTTTCATTTTTAAATAAATTTTTCATTTCGGAATGGTTTTTAGATGTATAGAAAAGCGGAAATGACAGTTCAGATTGTTCCTACATATCCTGAATCTAGTTTCACCTGTTAACATCTTACATTACTACAGAACATTTGTTACAACTAATGAACTAGACATTGGTATACAACTCTTAACTAAACTCCATACTTTATTTGGGTTTCACTAGTTTTTCTGCAGTGTCCTTTACTGTTCACACCTAATCATCATTGTCCCCTTAGTCTCCTCTCTTCTGTGACAGTTTTTCAGACTTTCCTTGTTTTTCATGACTTTGACAGTTTTGAGGAGTACTGGGTTTTTCCTATATTTTTCTCATGGTTAGACTGGGGTTACGGGTTTTGGGGAGGAAGATCCAGAGATGAAGTACCCTTTTCATTGCATCATATCAAGGGTATATGCTATCAACATGACATCACTGGTTTACTTGGCCAAAGTAGTGCCCATACCAGGTTTCTCTGCTCTAAAGCTACTTACCTGCCCCCACTCTATACCCTGATCATTGGAAGCCAGTCACTAAGTGCAGTCCACTCAAGGGGTGGGGAATTAGTCTCTATCTCCTTGAAGGGGTTGTGTAACTACATAAATTATTTGGAATTATTCTGTAAGGAAGTGTTGTCCCTTCTCCCTCATTTATTTATTCAGCTTTTTATGTATATCAATATGGACCTAAAAATATTTATTTTAGACTTTGTGCTATAATCCAATACCATTGTTATTCACGTTTTTGCTCAAATTATTCCACCTTTAGCCATTGAGAGCTCTTTTAGGTTGCTCCTGACACTTTCAACATGCTGCCCCATAGATATATTTCTTTTCTTAGTACCTCTTTTTGGTACTGCGAGATGCTCCAGGTTCATCTTCTATATGCCTTGCTCCAGTCCTAGAGTCTGCCAATTCTCCAGAAGCCCCAGTTTCTATTATTGGAGAACGGTGTTAGAAACTAAGATCTGGGTGTTAAGTCTCATCTTCGTTGTTAGCCACACATCCCACTCAACTAATTCTGATGATCACCTATCCATGCGCTCCTTGTCTCTACAACACTCTCCCTCCACTCACACTGAAATCAACAGGAGCTTACCAGCAACATTTTTTATTGTGCTGACTAGAATGTTCTTCTCTTTCATCTGGTGGAAATTCTGCTCCTTCCATAAGGCCCCATCCAAAATGCCCCCTCTTTCCTGTTGCCTTTCCTAAACTCCCACTTGATACCCCACAGTCCTCTGTATGACCAGGCCATGAGTCATCTGAGGGCAGCACTGTGACATATTTAGTTCGCTATCTCTAAGCTCAGCAGTTAGCATAAGCAAATCAAATGGTTGTTGCTTAATGAACATTAACTGACCAGATTAAGGTCAGTGTAAGATGTACTCATTAGGGTCTATCAGGGAAAAAGACAGCCTCCCAAAACAAAAAACCTTCCTGTAGAATCTGTGTGCCCAAGGGACCCTTCTTGGTCTCATGCCTGAAGAAGACATCCTGTTTCAGTCACATGCTATTGTGAAAACCAGAAGGAAGAGACTTATGACTTTCATCCCTCAAAACGGGCCTTTTCTGTTCCCAGTTCATGCATAGGTTCACAGATAAGGATCAGTCAAATCAAACATACCATAAGGAAAAACTCGCGTAGCTGTCCCAAGTCAGGACACCTCAACAAGAAACAGGCAGCAGCCCATGTGCAAATGAAATGATTATCTTGTGTAGGCATTTTCCTAGAATCCTTCATCTCCTGCCTCTCTCATTCAGTCACGTCTACCATCGAGGTGTTGGGGATGCACAGATAGCAAGATGACCATGGACGCAACTGCATAACTGAGACGCTGGGAGACGCTGGACTATTCTGTGACTTTCTTGTTGGTGCCAGCGCATAAGGAGGAACCTCCTCTTCATTCTGGGGGGTGGGAAGCTTTTGTTCTGAGGTGTGGAAAGGGCTGGAGCCATTGCCATGAGAGGATGGGGGTGGGCATTATAAAGGGGCAGGCCGGAGGGGCCAGCATCTGATTTTTCCCAGACAGTGACACGAACAGTACAAATGGTCAGTGTCAGGAGAAGCAGCCTCCAGAGCAGAAGTTGTACCCTTTGCTCTTCCTGAATGACGCTAAAGCCCTTCCTGGATGATGCTGATGATCTTCCCGGAGCTCCCTGACCCACCTGTGTTCACCTGCAGCTGCAGACACCTCCCAGCACACTGATGGTTCTCATCTCGGGTCCTGAATCTCTCTCCTTCTCTGCCCAGAGTACAACCTGGAGGTTCTTAATTTCTATACAGGCAATCCTCAACCACAGGGTAATGGGAGCCACAGGATATATTCCCCTGCCTCCTTGTTCTGGGAATGGTGTCCTGGTTTCTCAGAAGGACCCCCAGAGGACTGAGCCCTGATTGCAAACAGAGCTGCCATTCTTATTAATGTACCCTTAGCTGGTGTTACTCTCTTTCCCTCTTACATTCCCTACTCGATTATCTGTACTTTCTAAGATCAACTCCCATATAAACTTCCTCCACCCAAGTCCTTGTCTCAGCATCTGCTTTCAGGAAAACCTAAACTCAGATCTGCTACCAGGGCAAGAGGGAAGACCCAGAGAAGAGAGGCAGCAGTGGGCAGCTGGGTTAGGCAGCTCGGAAAGAAGGAGTGGGGGGAGGCAGTGCCAGGAGAACCTCCTAGACATGCCTAGGGACTGAGAAGGACAAGCAGGCCAGACACTGCTGCCGGGCAAGAAGCATCTGGCCACACAGAAGAGAACCAGGTACGATTCTGCCCTCACAGAGCTCGTGATCACAGAACACCCAGCCACTGCTTTTCACCCAGTCCACCTGTCATCTCAGGGATGCTCACCTATTCAGGCTATCACCATAACAACAAAACACACATAACCTTTGGCCAAGAGATCTCTACCCTGGCATCTTGCTCATTTCTAGGTTCTGAGTCCTTGTTCCATGATGTCATCAACATGGCTTCCTAGATTCCAGATCTATTCCTGCTCCTGAGACGTGACTTGGCACGTCTGGACTCCTGGAGGTCCCTACGCCATCCCTGTCTTCTTCTAAGTGCCAGTGTTTCAGTTAGTTTACTCATCCCAAACTCAGCCCCCTCCTACTCTCCACGCCCAGCCCCAGCACAATCTGAAGCCGAATTTCTGGAAACGATCATGCCTGATTCATCTTAGTACCACCAGGTATTGGTACCATACCTATTTATTTGTGCTATGGCAAGTTAAAAATACTCATTAATATGCCCACATATTGATTTCTAAATACCATTCTCTAATAAAAGAAATCAGGGCTCCTTGGAGAAGGGGTGGTTCCAGGGCCAGAGTAAGTAAAATATAAGATGAACCTGGAGCATTTTATGATGCCAGAAAGTAAAGAAGTGCTAAGAAAAAAAAATATGGGGCACCATGTTGAAAATGTCGAGGAGCCAACCTGAAAGGGCTCCCTAAGGTCAAAACTGGCAGTACAGGACCAAACCAATGAATAATGACAGTATTAGATGATAACATAAAGTATAAAATAAGTATCCTGTATCCCTACTGATATAAATAAATACTGAATAAATGGGGAACAAGGGACGACTTTTCCTTGGAGAACAATTCCAACTAATAAATGTAGGAGTAAGGAAAATGGAAGATCTCCACTGGACCACCACAGGAATAACTGAGGCAGTCATGCTCCACCAATTAAAATTAGTGGGAGAAGTTGAAGGAGAAACAAGATATTTGCATAATCTTAAGGTATCTCCGCCCAAATAAATTAATTACAAAGAGAAAAGCACTAACTTTACCATGAAGAAACCTGGCAGACAGCACCTTCACCAAGCGATCAAGGATAGCATCTCCAGTGATAAGACATGTTGACATCATGTACTCCCTGGAATGCTACACTGAGGAGGATACATCATCTCCGTGGTATTCTTCCCCAAAATGTAAAACATTAACCTAATCATGAGAAAACATCAGACAAACCCAGACTGGGGGCCATTCTACAAAATCGCTAATCAGTCCTCTTCAAAAGTGCCAAGGTCATGAATGACAGGAGAGACTGTCACAGATGGGAGGAGACATGACAACTGAATGCAATGTGGGACCTTGGATTATATCCTAGAGCCGAAAAAGGACATTAATGTGAACACTGGTGAAATCCAAATAAATTCCGTCATTTAGTTAAGCGTCGCACAGAGGTTAATTTCTCAGTTTTGATACTTGTACTGTGGTTGGGTAATATGTTAATACTAGAGGGAGGAGGGCGAAGGGAGACAGGAACTCTGTACTTTCTCTGCAACTCTACTGTAAGTCTAAGATTAGTTCAAAATGAAAAAGTTGAAAAAAAAAAAACCTGACAAATGGCCTATGGGTGTAAGTATTAAGACATATAGTGAAATATAAAGATGATCTGGAAGATCTTCAGAGTGCTACCAAGGCAGGAAACAGCATAACACAGCAAAGGATTTTGGAGCCAGAGAAGCTGAGAAAACGATGAAGATCTGAGCTAAGGTGGCAGCGGCGGGCCTGGAGACTAGCGGGGAAAGTCCACTCCCCTAGCACAGAGGGAGGCAGGCAGTTTTCTAAGTGCTTCCTGCACACTAATTGACTGAGAAATGGGATGGGTTTGGCACATTATCTATGGGAATAGGTTGTCAACATTTGTGACTCACAGAATTTGAGGGATGAAGGAGAAGGAGCAATCCAGGACGACTCCTAGGTTTCTAATCTGAGCAGCTGGCTATGTGGTTCTAATACTATTCATCAGGGTGGAAAACAGAACGGATTTGGTGGGGAAGAGAAAGAGCAGAAGCTCAGTTTGGGGCAGGTTGGTTACAAGGTGCCTGTGTGACGTCCAGGTGGGCAAGTTTGGGAGGCAGTTAAAAAATAACCTTACTTATAGCTGCAAAGAGAAAGCTATTCTAGAGATATAGATCTGAAAGCAATGATCATACAGGTGATGGTTGAAACTGTAGGAGTTGATAAAATCACCCAGGATGAGTGTGCGAAAGAAAGAGAGGAGGGCCAAGGATGGAAGACTGAGAGACGCCCACCATTACGGAAAGAAGAAGAGCGTGTGCAGAAGACTGAGACGCAGGTGTCAGAGGTGGAGGAGAACCAGGAGGGCATGAGATCACAGAGACCACCGGGCTGGGAAGGGGAACCAGGTGTTCAGTAGTGTCAAGTGCCATAGCATAAGAGGAAGTCAGCATTGACACTGGTGACCTTGGAAGGAAAAGTTGGTGGAAAGATGGAAGTGGCACCCAACCCACACCTTGGAAGGGAATGATTAGTGATGGGGAAGCAGATACATGAGTGCCAAACATTCTTTTGAGAAAGTTAGGTGGGAAAGAAGGAAGATAGAAAAATAGCCAGAGGGGAACTCAAGGTCAGAGGGGTCACCCAAAACTCTTGCCTCCAGACTGATTCCTCCCAGGAGTTCCTGATGCATACTTTTAACTGCAAACAAGTTCTCTCTACTGGGTATCCTGCCTGTAGCTATTGAATGTGTATGTATAGCCTTAGACCCACAAAGGGTCTAAACTTGAGTTGACAAAAGAAGCATCACCTCTGTTGTGGATCACCTTTTCAACATGAAGGTTGAGATCTGAAATGATCTAATCTGACTTGGGGCTACACAACGTGATGCTGGGCAGTTTGTAACTCTTCCCAGGGGCAAGATTACCTCATGGCCATATTCCATTACTCCATGGCCACGTTCCACTCTGGCTTTGAAGGCCCAGCATAGAACATTTTGAGACAGTTTCAGATCCTGACTAGGAATTTGCCAGAGGAGTTAAAAGCTGCAGTCACTAGGAGAGATGCTCAATGAGGCTCACGGCTTTTCCACATCTACCTGTGCCAAAGGGTTTTCATTTCTTCTTCGTGCTCAGTTGCATTTACAAGCCTTTAAATATTAACACTCGTTAATATTGATGTTTGAGTACTAAATCAGGTTAGCTTCCTAGAAATCACTAGATTTTATATTATTCATTCACTCATTCAATATACATTGACTAAGTGCTAGGCAACCTGCTAGGACTGGAGAAGACCAGATAGATAAATAAGACATGGGTCCTGCCTTTGAGACGCCCACACACGTTTACATAAACAGCTACAAACAACATGGAATGTCTTCTAATAAAGGCATGTGTATTATGCATACGTGTGTGTGTGACTGTACCTGTGGGAACACAGAAGAGCACATGGCTATCACCTCTAGGTGTGATTGTGTTGTCGGGGGTGTGAGAGGGAGGCACATTCAATTGATTCTAGAGATTGGAAGATGAGCAATAATGGATTGCCTTAGTGGATAAAGGAGGCAGTAGGGCCTCAGAGGCAGAAGGAAGATCATGGGCAAAAGGATAGAGGTGTTAATACGCACGGCCTACGTAATAATGTAGCAATGGCATTCATAAAAATAATAAGACCAACAACAATGAAAATGATGAGAGATATTTATTGGGCACTCATTGGGTGTCAGGCACCATTCTAAGAGCTTTACATTGCACGAGCCACATGTGTGGGAGTGGCCAGAGGTGAGGCTGAAAAGACAGCTCGGGGTCGGGTGGTGAAGTGTTTCAAATGTTGTGCTAACGGGCCTGGACTCTGTCCCACTGGGAGGGGAGAGCAAGTACCGGCAAGATTAGACTTACAATTTAAAAAGGTTCCTCTGCGGTTGTGTGGGGAATGGGCTGGAGGAGGTGAGATGGGGGGCAGAGAGGTGAGTCCAGAAGTTGTTTCAATAGTTCAGACAAGTGAAAATGGCAGGGAGGATGGATGCAGGAGAGAATTTGGAGCAAGAAGAAACGGGCCCTGGAGACCTCCCACAAATATGCGGGTGGTAAAGAAGAAGGGAAGAGGTTCTATAGACTCAGAGGCAAAGAAACATCTTTAGGAAAGTGGATGAGCTCAGCGTGAGGTGCACACAGGTGGACAGCTAAGAATGAGAGTCTAGAACTTGGCACAGAGGTTTGGACAAGAGAGAAAATGGGCACCAGTGAGGTGAGAAGTCCAAATTCATTCAAGATAAGATAGTGTCATTTGACACTGAGATCATCCCTGAATTCTCCTCCCCCCACCACAGGCTTACGTTTTCACATGAACAGCTGTGAACTGACACAGGGATACATCCCTTTCAAAAGCAACACACCTAGAGACACACACAGAGGCCGAACATCACAGAGGCACATACTCCCACATACTTGCACTCAACCTAAAGAGGGATACACAGAGGAACACACACACACACAGGTCCATTGGTCACAGAGGTGTGTACACACACACACACACACACACACACATATATAGATCCATAGGTCACAGAGGTACACACATGCACACACCCCCCCTACACATGTAAATATGCCTATAGAGGCCACAGTGTACAATTTTCTGGAGAGGGTGAGGCATGTTTTCCCGTATACAGTGGAGTCTATTCATCTCCCCAGCTGATGACCCTCGACTGCTACTGGGAGCAGCCCCATCTGGTCATCAAGACCCCCTTTGCAATTCATTCATATAAAACAGATTCCAAGAGGACATCTACAGGCTCCACTGGTGTGTTATCCCACACTCTACACACTCATATTCCACTCCAGGTGAACTGCTGCGAACCAAGAACAACTCCTTCTAAGCAGGAGCAAGTGATCCATCCACCTGAGACTAAGGACATCCACTGCAACACAACTCTCCTCTCACCAAAAAGCTTCTGCAGGACTTGTCCATCATACAAATCTTCAGCCAGGTCTTTCACAATGATTCTTTCTCCAACCAACACATCATTAATCCAGTCAATTAATACCTACAGAGAGAGAATAAGAGAAGAGTCATAGAGTATTTTCTTATAGACTAGCTTTCTTATCCTGGACAGTCAATATCTAAATGAACTTTAGATTTTGAAAGCAGCAGAACTATCCACATGACCCACTATGTGGACAAATAGCTAAGTGTGAGCCCCAATGGCCCTGTTAATTTTCAGGCGCAAACTCTTCTAGTGCTGGTGGCAGCAGTGTCCCTGCTAACATCTTCTGGCCCCCTACCATTCCTTACCCTAATGGCCAGCAACATTCACACCGTGTTTGGCTGTGTGGCTTTGTACCAGGCAAGGGGATAGTCTTTGGAGCTGTACAAACTGTGGTTGAAACCCCAGCTTTACCCACTACCTGATTTGTGTACCTCTGTCATCTATGGACCTCTGTGGACTTGTGTGTGTGTGTGTGTGTGTGTGTGTACCTCCGTGATCTATGAATCTAAGGCAAGCTACTTATCTGCTCTGAGCCTCTGATTCCCCGCCTCTAAAATTGAGGATGAAAATACCTCCCACAGCAGGTAGCAGAAAAGAATTACATACGACAGGGGTCAAACACTCAATAAAGGCAGATCTTACTAATAAGTGAAGCACTCTCCCATTATGACATTTGGCCAGGTGGTTACTGCCACCTCTACGTTTAGGAGGGGAAATCAAACACAGACGTAAGCAGATTCGCCCAAGCTCCCAGAGCTAACTGGACAGAGACAGGAATGGAACTCTTGCCCACTTCATTCTAAAGCACATGTTCTCCCCTGCGCCAAGCTACCTCTTCGGGGGCCAATGCAATCTCCTCTCTTGTCTGTATCTTCCAGCTGTCATGATCTGAGAGCCTCTGTGGTCAGGCATTGAGCAGAGGCATTCCACGTGAGATCTCATTTAGTTCATCCACACAACACCCCTGAGAGACAGGGGTCATTTGTTTCGTTTTTCAGGTAAGGAAACTGAAGCTTGCACAAGTTAAGTCTATTGCCTTTCTTTTTAATCTTTTCTTCTTTTTTGTTTAAGATATTATTTATATACAATAAAATGAACCAATTTTAAGTATATCGTTCAGTAAGTTTTGGTCATTGTACACAGTTGTGTAACCACCACCACAATCAAGATACAGAACAGTTTCCCTACTCTAAGAAGGTTCCTTTGGTCTCTTTGTACTCGATCCCCTCCCCTGATCACAGGCCTCAGGCAACCACTACAGTGTTGCCTTTTTGATGATTTCATATAAGTGGAATCACAAGGAACATTGCCTTTTGTGTTTGACTTCTCTGACTTAGCATAAATAGATTGCCTTTATAACAGAGGCAGTAGCTGGGCTGGGTTTCCATCCCTGGGTGGAGCCTGGGGCCTTCAGAGAACATTCTTCTACAGTCCTAAGGCAGCTAGCTTTCTTCCTTCCTTCCTTCCTCCCTCCCTCCCTCCCTTCCCCACTCTTCCCTCCTTCCTTCCTTCCTTCCTTCCTTCCTTCCTTCTCTCCCTCCATCCATCTATCACCCATCCATCTGCCCACCACCCACCCACCCAGCATTTATTAATACCTGCTATATGTCACACATTGTGCTGGATCCTGGGGGGTACAATGATGAAAAAAAGAGACAGTCTTTAACCCCAAGAAGCTCACCATTTAGTGAAGGAGACACAGAAACATATGAATAGTTGTAATATCATGTCGTGACTACAAGGATAGAACTAAGTACAAGGACCGTAGCAGCACACAGAGGGGCTGAGCGATAGCACTGGGCTTTAGACAAGGCTTCCTGGAGGACATGACCTGCTTTGACTTCAGGTGAAGGGTAGGTAGAGACATGTGGTTGGAGGGGCTGCCCAGACAAAGGCATGTGCGGGAGGAGTGCTGCAAGCAAGCACAGTGTGTACAGGGAGCCACCACGAGCTGCTCTGGTGTCCCTGTGTTGCCAGGCAGGGGACGACCTGAGGTTGAAGAGGCAGCTCGAGCATGGAGACCCCAAATGCCACCCTAGGAGTGTGGGCTTCGACCTGTAGTTGGTAGGAAACTACACACAGGTTTGAGCAGGGAAATGATATATTCAGATTTACATTGTGAATGAATCACTCTGACATCCAGTGCCTTATTGTCTTGTTTTAAGTGTAAATTGGAGAAGTTAAGGAACAACACAGAACAGGGAATCAGAAGGGATTTGAAATGAACATTTTTCTAGGGGTGACCACACGTCAGCCCCTGTGTCAGGTATATTATGCACAATACTTCATTTAATCTCATTTATTTCTGTTTGAATCTCCTCCATTCACCTGTGACGATAAACAAATCACTTGGCTTTTCTAAGACTCACTTTCCTCATCTGTAAAATGGGGATGAGACTAATTTGTACTTCGCAGGATGCTTTTGAAGGCCCTTGAGCAAAACAACGAACCGTAAGATCCTGGCAAATGTGAGCTTCTTTACACTAACTTCTCTGGCGCTTATGATCAACACCATCCGTTGGGCATTTGTCAAGGCCCACTTTTGTTAACTTTTAGATGTCCACCTACTGGACCGTGAGCCGTCTGTGGGCAGGGACTGCCATGACTTTTTATTCTCTCTGTGGTGGCTCGCCTAGTACCTGCACAGGCCAGGTGTCTATAGATGCCTGGTAAGCCTGGGAGGCCCCTCCTGATTCCTTCTTACCTTCATCAGTTCCTGAAGTTTGGGGTCGCTGCGGGAGTTGGGGTCCACCATCGTTCGCACTTCATTCTCCTCTTTAAAAAGAAAAGGAAGTCAGTGGGGTGGTTCCACTTGAAGGCCTTAGGCTACCCGAGAGAACAGGAGACCCAGTTACCAAGCATCGTGTCCTCAGGGTCCAGCTCGAAGGGGATCGGGCTGAGGGGCAGGTTGATGGCGTTCATGCCCTCCTCCTGAAGCTCTGACACTGCAAGGGGAAGGAAGCACAGGGTCACACTGCAGCCCACTGATGACAGGGGCGGAGTTCTGTAACAAATGTGCCCAACATTGATATTGATATTGAGAAATAAAACCACTCAGGTTAGGTTACAGCTGTTAGTGTGCAGTCGATTCCCCGCGTCTCCCTGCTGAGAGCACCGAACTGTCCCCTTCATCTCATCTCTTCCAACTATCACCTCATTTGCTTTCCTTGGAGAAACAGGGAGGTCTCGCTGGCATGGAAATCTGCCTCCTCTCAGAAACCATCTCGGAATACACAGAAGTGAGGTGGGCACTGACGCTTTTCTGAAGTCTCTGCCTTTTGCCACTGCCGCTCCTCCTTCAAGGGCTTGCTGTCTGGTGCACAGTGGGCACCCCATAACTATTTGTGGACTGGATGAACCAGGTCACCAAGTTAAGGCTACATTTATCCTGTAAGCCATTTCCATGCTCGGTTCAACCCTCCTCTGACTTCTCTCCTTATTCGGCTTCCCTGACTATTTTCTGATTATCCCCGCTCCCTCCTTTATCCCACCCCAGCTGTTGCTTGAGAACGCCTCAGTCTGGCCTTTTCCCCGGGCGCTGGGCACGTCCTTTGGCTCTAACGGAGGTGTGGGCCCTGGGGCCGGGCACCTCACCTCTCTAGCCCCGTTTCCTCAGCTGAACATGAAGAGCTCAACTGGATGACCAGAAAGTTCTTTTACAGTTTTCAAATCCTAGAAATCCACAGTTTGACTTTCCTCAAGAAAAATAAAAAGAGGTCAATGACCGCTAAAGACTTCCAGCCTGCTCCCCTCCACGCACCCATCCCCCATGCGAAGCCTTAGAAAAAAAAAAATTCCTCCCACAAAACCAGTTGTGTGATGGACACTTGCTGAGGGCTGACCTTGGATGACCTCTCCGAAAAGCAGTGACTTCAACCCCCTCACCTCTATTCAGTTCAAGTTTGGATAATTACTTTTCGCCCATTAAGCACAGAAAGACCATTTTCTCTGAAGGCATTGGTCACCAAAAGGTTCTTAAAGAGCTAATATGGCAGCTGCAATCCACCTTAATAAAAGCAATGTCCCATCTTTCCATTTTATTATTTTTTTTATTGACTCTGGCCTCGCCGATTACTAGCATATACTTTCAAGAACTCTTAAGCACAAGGCAGCCATTTACAAAGAGTTCTTTCATATTGGGAAACTCACTGATGGTTGCAGTTGGACGGGGAATGAGATTGCCTAACAAAGAGAGTGAAACACACTCTACCCTAAAGAGACACAACTTGCATTATGAAGCTGGCATTTAGTCCTGTCACTGTGGGTCCTTGACATTCACATGGGATAGCAGCCAGTCACTGTCTTAAATCTCCAAATTCACAGATACCCACTGCTCTATATAATTCTCTCCCATAAAACATAACTGAAAAATATAAGCAACATCTTCAAGGCTTAAATGATTCTAAGTATAGGATTGCATTTGCTTTCTAACAAAGAACAATTGCTTCATTAGACTTCTATAATATCTTCTAATATTCCTCCTAGGACTAGCAGTTTGCTTTCTTTTCCAGGCTTTTTCTCACAAAGAAGAAAGACTGCCATTACTTAACGAGCACTGCTGTGCAAGCAATGGGCAGTGGAAATGAAGTCACTTAAATGTGAGTGCAAGGCTGGGCTTACTGGCCAGTGGAGCAACTTGCTCCTGCCCAGGACCTTCTCTATCTACATTCTCCCCCAGCAAATTCAACTGGATGGCGGTATCCTAGGTGATCCAGTATATCCAAACGCTGATGATGCCCACACCTAAATCTCCAGCCTAGGCCTGACCCTGAGCTCCAGGCTTACGTGATGTCTCCTCTCATTTTTATTAACAGAGATCTGAAATTCACACACCCAAAACAGAACTCTGATTTCCAACACCCTCACACCACCATCACAACACTAAAATAAGACCTGTGCTTTCTCTATTCTTATCCTCTTCAGTAAATGGCACCACAATTTATACAATGGTTAAGCCAAAATCCGAGGAATCACCCTTACCTTCTCCTTTTTCCTTGCCTTTTGCATCTGATACAGTGGCGAGTTTTGTGGGCACCACCTCCAAAACAGGACCTGATTCCAACAGCTTCTCACCATCTCTACCATCATCCTGGGTCAGGCCACTGCTGTCTTTCACCTCAACAACCAGAACCACCTTCTAAGGGGTCCACTGCTTTCTCGAGCATCCTCCTTCCCCCTACTTCCCACAGCACAGTCAGAATGTTCTATAAAGGAATAAATAGGGTCATACATTCTCCTGTATTAAGCCTTCCTGTGGCTTCCGCTCATACTCAGAATAAAACCCCAACTCCTTACAAAGACCTACAAGACACTCTTATCGGCCCCTGCCTCCTCTCATGTTTTATTTTCTTCACAGCACTCATCACAATCTGAAATAATTATTATTTATACGTCAGTTATCTATCTCCCCCCACCACAATGTAAACTGTGCGCAGGTGGGCACTTTTTCTCATTTGTTCGCTATTAGATCCCAAAGAGGAGCCAGACTGCCTGGATCCAAATCCAGGATCTACCACCGACTAGCTGCGTGACTCGTGGCAAGTTCATCAACCTCACCCCTCAGTTTCCTTATCTGCAAAATGGGAATGATAAAAATATTGCCTCCCTCCCAGGGTTGTTGAGAGGATTAAATGAGTTAATACATGAAGAGCACTTAGAGTGCCCAGTACCTGGTAAGACCTATGTAAATATATGCTATTATTATTATTGTTACTTAAAATAATACCTCATGCATAGTAAGCACTCAAGAACTATTTATGGAATAAATGAATAATCAAAACTGTTAAGACCATCCTTCAACTACACAAGTTACGAGTTGAGGCAGAATTTGCCAAAGCAGTGTATAGCATGCAAAGAATTCCAGCTTGTCCTCGGGAGAAAAAAAAATTTACATTTTGGCCTGACCCTGTGCGCGTGCGCATGCGCAAGTGCCCGTTTCCGCGGCAGCACTCCAAGCTTACATTTTGTACAGAGAGAAAAGCCACATCTGTCCCCAGACTGTTGTACAGCCAGGGCCAATTTGTGAAGATAGAGATATTTGCACCTCTAAAGTGTGGCTAGAAATGCAATATTCACAGCCAGGACTCCTAAAAGTGGATCTGAGCGGGATCTCTTTTTACATGTAGATCATTGCTAAAGACGTTTTCAGATGAAAAATCTCCAGTCAGAAACACTCCCCTCTGCCCTGCCTCTTTAACTCACTCACAGAGACATAACAAACCCGAGAAGAAAGGCTGCGATATGTTTGCAATTGGAAATGTTTTTTTCAGGAAATGATTTGGTACAGGAACATCACTCCCATCCCATTAACTGCTGACTCGCGGCCAACTGTTTGTAAAAGTGAATATGCAAACTGCCCGGTTCAGGCCTGGCCCCCGCCCCGTGGGGCCGCATTAGTGGCCACTTTCCCAAAACAGCCCGCCTGCCTTGGAGGTTTCATTTCTATTAAACCAAAGCAGGACCCAGCAGAAGCCCCTCGCCAACCCCTACGCTCTGAAAGAGAAAGAGCTGCAATTGAATTTTCTCGGCATAGAATATGAATACGATGTTTATCTTCCGAACCTCCTCTAACAATCTAAAACTAGGTCTGAATGTGCAGCCTTTGGTGTCTCGCAGCGCCATTAGTCATAACTTAATAAACAGATTAAATGCCCGGCTGAAGGTCGGGCTTGGGAAAGCAGGGTGATTGCCTCAACTCCTGAAGTGCTCACCATGAGCAACGGGCTACGGCCTTTCCGGGAATCGCAGTCTGACTCCGGGTCCAGCTGCGCGGCAGAAAAAGTACATGGACGGGAGTCTGAAGGAACTGGATTTGAATCCTACTTCTATTTTATCAGCTGTGGAACCTTATGTAAGTGACTTGACCTCCCTGAAATTCAGTATAAAACAATTCTCTATAAAACAAGGGTGTAGCTGACGCTGCTGGTTTCCTTCCCAATATTTATTTTTCTCTTTTTCTCTGCTGAAAGAACCCTCATTTTGTTCCAGTATACACTCCTTCCTCTGGCGCCTCTAGGTGAGATCCTGATGGGATTAAGATAATCATGATAATCTCAATCCCTTTAGCAGTGATTGGCTCAAGCATTGTCATATGATACACCTCTGGCCACTGCCATGAGAGGAAATTTCTAGAAGCTTCTAGAAAAGTTTTCCTCCATTTTAAAGATGGGCCCAAGAAAGAGAAGGTATCTTTCTCCTTCTAACCATTATTGCACCAGGATGTTATGCCTGGATTTTCTGCAGCCATTTTGTAGCCATGAGGTGAGTAAACCCAAAGAAGAAGCTAATACACTAAGGTTGGAGGAGAAGAAAGATAGAAAGAAGGGGGTTCTTGTTGATACTGTTAAGCCACCATCCCTAGTGCCACCTTAGCTTTATGGGTCTTGTTATAAGTTCCCTTATTGTTTAAGCAAGTTGAGTTGGCATTTTCTAGGGCTTGGAGCATGCTCCCTAACTGATACATGGGACACCAGGATTATTAAATTGATGGATGAATACAGTAGGTCAGCAATGAATGGTAATTTTCCTTTCCTTTTTTTTTTTCCATGAGCAACAGAATAGCTGCAGGCATCTCTTATACTCCAGAATACATACAGAGACTCAGAGAACACCAGGCAGAAAACAAGTATAAAGAGAAGAATGGACAGAGGTTTCTAAGAGTACAAAAGGGTCCATTTATGCAAGGCCAGTAATTTCATTCATTCAACCAATCAACATTACTGGGCACTTCCTCTGAAGCAGACCCTGTGCCAGCACTGGGGATGAGGGTTTGGGGATTTGACATGAGTCTGCCTCAGTCTGCTCTCAGGTGGTGAGAGAGGCAGGCAGATCAACACAATGTGCAGTACGCTGCACTCGGGTGAGAGATGTGGGAGCTCAGGCGGAAGGAACAAGGCTAACTTTGGATGGAGAAGACTGGGAAAAATTCCCAGAAAGGGGGACATTTGAGCTGGACTTTGAAAAATCTAAATTTTTATCCAACACAGATGCCCCACAAAAGGCACATCTTGTGTAAAAACAGCAGGGTGTGGACAAACAGGGCAGGTGTTGAGAGAGTGGTGATTATGTCTGAGCACCGGGAATGTGGGGAGCACACAGGGGAAATGGAGAGAAGGCATACAGGGGCAAATAAATAGACGGGGTCCAGAGTGTCAAGGGTTGCAAATTCATCTCTTCCCCAGCCCTCCCAGCACCATGCTCCCTCTGTCTACAGACAAAAACAAACAAAACACACCGAGGGAGGGCAAGAGGACAGCGAGGATGTTCTTTCTCCTTCAGTGCAAGAGGGCTCCAGTGAGACATTTAGGCTGCTCTAGAGCCTTATCAGGACTCTGATGATTAATTTCTCGTCCTCTTGAAAGCTACTAAAGCTCCCTCAATTTCTAAATAGCTCAAAGGCTCCCACAGAAGTTCTTGGCAGCTAGAGACAACTACATTGTCTGGTCAGCAAATCCCAACAATTTTTCTCTATGTGAAAAATCAACCTGAAAGAATATCTACCAGATATCTACAGCTAACATCATAATGGTGAGAAACTGGATGTTATCCCCCTAAAATTGGGAACAGGGCAAAGATGTCTCCTCTCACTCGCCTATTCAAAATCATACTAAAAAATCCTAGCTAGTACAATAATATAAGAGAAGGAAATAAAAGGTATACAGATTAGAAAGGAAGAAATAAAACCATTTTGTTTGTAGATGACATGCTTGTCTATGTAGAAAATCCCAAAGAATTGACCAAAACAAAACAGAACAAAAACCCCAAACTCCTAGAACTAATAAGCAATTATAACAAGGTTGCAAGATACAAGGTTAATATCCAAAAGTCAATTGTTTTCCTATATACCAGCAATAAATGATTGGAATTAGAAAGTAAAAACACATTATTATTTACAGTAGCACCAAAAAATGCAATACTTAGCTATAAATCTAACAAAATATGTACAGGATTGATGTGCAGAAAATTACAAAACTCAGATGAAAGAAATCAAAGAAGATCTAGATAAATGGAGAGATACTCAGTGTTCATGGATCGGAAGACATAATATTGCTAAGAATTCTTCCCAATTTCATCTACAGATTCAATGTAATCCCAGTCACAATCATAGCAAGGTATTTTGTGGATATTGATAGACTGATTCTAAAGTTTACAGAGAAAGGCAAAAGACCCAAAGTAGCCAACACAATATAGAAGAACAACCAAGTTGGAGGACTGGCATTACTAGCCTTCAAGACTTATTATAAAGTGACAGTAATCAAGACAGCATGGTGTTGGCAAAAGAATAGATCAATGGAACAAAACAGAGAATCCAGAAACAGACCCACACAAATATAGTCAACTGATTTTTGACAAACGTGCAAAGGTAATTCAATGCAGAAGGGATAGTCTTATCAACAAATGGTGGTAGAACAACTGGGCATCCATATGCAAAAAAATTAATCTAGACAAAGGCCATATACTTTTCACAAAATTTAACTCAAAATGATCACAGACCTCAGTATAAAACACTTTTATACATAAGTATAAAATTTCTAGAAAAAAACATAGGAGCAAATCTATGTGATTTAGGGTTTGGCAGTGAGTTTTTACATACAATACCAAAAGGACAATCCATGAAAGAAAAATCTATAAGTTGGACTTCACTAAAATTTCTACTCTGCAAAAGATATTGTTAAGAGAATGAAAAGGCAAGCCATAGACTGGGAGAAAATATTTGCAAAACACATAACTGATAAAAGACTTGTCTACAAAATATACATAGAACTCTAAAAACTTAACCATAAGAAAACAAACAACCCAATTACAAAAGGAGCAAGAGATGTGAAGAAACGTCACCAAAGAAGGTGTACAGATGGCAAACAAGCATATGAAAAGATGCTCAACATCATTTGTCATTAGGGAATGACAAATTAGAACAACAATGAGACACTACTACACACTTACTAGAATGGCTAACACCAAAAAAACTGACAATACCAAATGCTGACAAGGATGTGGAGCAACAGGAACTCTCATTCATTGCTGGTGGGAATGCAAAATGGTATAGCCATTTTGGAAGACAGTTTGGTAGTTTCTTACAAAGCTATAGTCTTTCCATATAATCCAGCCACTGTGTTCCTAGGTATTTACCCAGTTGATGTGAAAACATGGTCACATAAACCCCGCATATGAATATTTTTTCTGTGTGTGTGTGAGGAAGATCAGCCCTGTGCTAACATCTGCCAATCCTCCTCTTTTTTGCTGAGGAAGACTGGCCCTGGGCTAACATCCGTGCCCATCTTCCTCCACTTTATATGGGACGCTGCCACAGCATGGCCTGACAAGTGGTGCATCGGTGCAGGCCCGGAATCCAAACCCAGGCCGCCAGCAGAGGAGTGCACACACTTATCCTCTATGCCACGGGGCTGGCCCTGCATATGAATGTTTATAGTAGCTTTATTCATAATTGCCAAAAGCTAGAAGCAACCAAGATATCCTTCAAGGGTCTAGCCTGATGGTGTAGCAGTTAAGTTCGTGCACTGTGCTTCAGTGGCCTGGGGTTCACAGGTTTGAATCCCGGGGACGGACCAATGAACTGTTCATCAAGCCGTATGTGGCGGTGTCCTGTATACAAAATAGAGGAAGATGGGCACAGATGTTAGCTCAGAGCCAAGATTCCTCAGGAAAAAAAAAAGATATCCTTCAATAGGCAAATAAACTGTGGTACATCATATAATGAAATATTATTCCGTGATAAAAAGAAATGAGCAATAAAGCCATGAAGAGACATGAGGAACTTTAAATGTATAGTTCCTAAGTCAAAGACACTAGTCTGAAAAGGCTACATAATGTATGATTCCAAGTACATGACACTTGAAGAAGGTGAAACTATAGAGACAGTACAAAAATCAGTGGTTGCCAGGGGTTTGGGGGGGAAGTTGAACAGGCAAAGTACAGAACAATTTTAAGAGCGTGAGACTGTTCTGTATGATACTGTAATGGTGGAAACATGATTTTATGCATGTGTCAAACCCATAGAACACATAGCACAACGAGTAAACCTTAATGTGTGTAACTTAAAAAGTCATTTAGGAGGTTGGGATCCAAGGATGGAATGCAGACGTGACAATAGAATCTGACTGGATTACAAATGCATGAGACAACCTCACTGAAGGAGGTTAAGGGAAAAGTGCTGACCTAAATCTCATTGGAAATGAGTGAAGTTTGTGAGACCAAAGGCAAAAAGAACTGCACATAGCATTGTACTCTAGTTGATCAAGTTATTTCCCCTGGGGGTATAGGTTAATAATTCTGACACTGCTATACATGTATAATACTGGAATTGAGTAATTAAGTAAATGGATGGTAGATGGTAGAAACCAGGTTTCTCATTGTTGGAGTAGGAGGTTACAGATAAGCAAGGGAAAAAGGCGAGGATGATCCATATGGGAACGGATTAGAGTTGGAGACATAAGTAAGACTCATGTTATCTTAATATAGATACAGATGGTTACATATAAAAATATTTAGAGATACACGGGTTAGTGCACACACATAAATTTCCTTACTCTGTTAGCTGACAGGGTCTAAAAGAAATGACACTCTAGTAGCAATGAACATACCTAATACTCAGACCTTGGTTTCTAGTACCATTCTCCAAGAAAAGGAACCATGGTCCTTGGAAAAATGGCTGATTCTAGGATTGGAGAGGAAATACACAAGATGAGTCTGGAACCAGAAAGTAAGGAAGCTGCAACAATTTGTGCAAGAAAATACGTAAAGTAGTATTGAATTATAACCCAAAGCACAAAATAAATATCCATGAGTCCATACTGACATAAATGACTGAATAAATTAATAAATGGGGGAGAAGAGACAAATCTCCTTGGTAGAATTCCAAATAATTTATGGATCTGTGCCCTCAAAGAGGGCGAGTATAACCACTCACTCCTTAAATGTGGGCTCTGCACAGTGACTTCCTTCCAAAGAGTACAATATGAAAAGGGAGAAAAAGATAACTTGACAGCAGAGAGACCTGACAAACACCACCTCAGCCAGGCGGCCATGGTCAACATCACAGTCACAAATCATGGGATTTGATGTGATGTGAGGAAATAGCACTCCCCTCTGTGCTCTTCCCAAAACCCATAACCCTAGCCTTATCATGAGAAAAACATCAGACAAATTCCAACAGAGGGGCATCTTAAAAAAATACTTGATTAGCACTCCTCAAAACTGTCAAGGTCATCAAAAACAAGGAAAATCTGAGAAAATGTCACAGCCAAGAGGAGCCTAAGGAGACATGATGGCTAAGTGTAATGTGGTATCCTGCATGCGATCCTGAAACAGAAAAAGGACTTTAGGTAAAAACTAAAGAAACCCAAATAAACTATGTGCTTTAGTTAATAATAACATATCAATACTGGTTCATGAATTGTGACAAATGTACCATCCTAATGTAAGATGTTAATAAGAGAGGAAACTGGGTGTAGGGTATATGGGAAATCTCTGTGATTTTTCTGTAAATCTAAAACCATTGCAAAAATAGTCTGTTAAAAATAACTCAACCCAAATTTACTATTATTTCCAAATGTATATAGAGTTCACTGGGGGGAAATCCATGATTTTATGGGTTACACATGTTTTCTCCCATCACCAACGAGACAGTGGTCATTTATCCCACAGTAGCTGAGCCCTGTGGAAGCATCCGTACAGGAGGCAAAGCACAAACACCTTTTCAAAGCCCTACAGCATAAGCTATACTCATTCCTAAGCAAGAACCCAAAGTTCCAGGAAGAAAGTGCAAAAAAATTTTTTTTTGGTTGTTTGTTTTTGTCCAGGGCTGAAATGAGAAGATAGAGCTTCCTCATAACTTAAGGATGCATGGCTGGGTCATTTCTGCTTTCCCAAGAAGGGGTCTGTCCCACTAGTCCACCCATCACTGAAGGTACAGTGGTCTCTTTAATGATTTTCTCTGGAACTGCTCTGGAAATTACATCTATCCACGGTCCCCAATGGGGGTCTTTTTTTTTTTTTAATTTTATTTACTTTTATCCCCCAAAGCCCCAGTAGATAGTTGTATGTCATAGCTGCACATCCTTCTAGTTGCTGTATGTGGGACGCGGCCTCAGCGTGGCCGGAGAAGTGGTGTGTCGGTGCGCGCCCGGGATCTGAACCTGGGCCGCCAGCAGTGGAGCGCGCGCCCCTAACCGCTAAGCCACGGGGCCGGTCCCCAATGGGGGTCTTTACACCATAGGCTTTTGCATTAGTTTTCTATTACTGTAGTAACAAATTACCACACACTTGGTGACTTGAAACAACACCAATATATTATCCTTATTGTTCTGTAGGTTAGAAGTCCAACATGGTCTCACTGGGCTAAAATCAAGGCATTGGCAGAGCAGTGTTCCTTTCTGGAAGCTCTAGGGGAGAATCCCTTTTCCTGCCTTTTCTAGCTTCTAGAGGCCACCTGCATTGCTTGGCTTGTGGCCCCCTTCCTCCACCTTCAAAGCCAACAATGGGGGTGGGGTGGAATTCTTCTCACATTGGATCACTCTGACCTCCTCTTCTGCCTCCCCCTTCCACTTTTTGGTACCCTATGATTACCTTGGGCCCACCTGGATAATCCAGGACACTCTCTATTTTAGGGTTAGCTGATTAGCAACCAAAATTCCACCTGCAACTGGAATTTCCCCCTGCCATGTAAATTAACATATTCACAGATTCCAGGGGTTGGGATGTGGACATCTTGGGGAGAGGGCATTATTCTGCCTATGAGAGCTTTCTTGCTTAAGGGGACAGGTTCTGTTCTTAATATTCACTCTTTCCCACAACATGTGGGTTCACTTTTCCTCTATGTGAGATTGCCAAAAGAAAATGTAAAATCCCAACCCCCTCTATCCTAGCCCTTAAACCAGAGGAGCTTTATTACTTTTAAGTAAAAGTATACTTGTTTCAGCAGACGTAATATAAAGCATCAGGTAACCATGGAAGCCAGCTCGTGGTGGCCTCAACAGACTGTCAGGATCTCCCCACTCTCCCCTCTACTTGACACAGCTGTTCAGTCACAGGGTCTGACATCCGGCCCTTGGAGCACAGCCAAAAAATGGAACTTATAGGATGGTGTTGTGATGGGAGCTGACAGGGGATCCATAGTCCCAAGTCTTGTAGTTTCCACCAGCATCTTTGTGTTGATCAGTTTTATAGTCTCTGCAGAGTTGGAAGGCTGCCAAGCCAATGGCCCCTGGACATTTATTGCTTGTTTAGCCAAGCATGTGATACAGCTGCCCTCCAACTGCAAGTAAGCATGGAGGGAGAGAGATGCACCATAGGCTGGCTTCAGGCAATCAAATCAATCTGAACTGAAACATTGGTGGAGGTCTCAAGTAAGCCATGGGAATTTAATTTAACACTGCACAGGCACAGAGGGTCCAGGGGAGCAATACATCATTATTCTTTGTCTTCTGCCATGCCATGCCCCATTATCTCTTTAGATTGAGAACCAGAACCATTTCCTTGGTTTTAAAGGTCTGCTTCTACTTAAGTAGAAGGTGGTGTGGATATGCCATCCTGGGAAAACGCCAAGCCATTGTGCATGTGAGTGCATTTGCGTGCGTCCATATACCGTGAGCTCTTGTAACAGCCTTGGGGGGACCACAGAACTTGATCTGGGATGCTGGCTAATTACATGTGAAGTGTGGGTACAATGAGCAACACAGGACAGCTGGTGTGGAACCGGCACTGCTTATCTCTCTCATTCGTAAACATGTATGGGCATTTCTGGCGCCAGGGGCTGGACCAGGAGCCAGGAATACAAAGATACACGAGTACTTCTGCTGGGGTCAGTTGGTTCCTGAAAGACAGCCACCTTTGGTGGTGCTCAGAGCCCAGCACAGTGCTGGGCACTTGATAAGCACTCAGTAGGTGCCTGGAGGATGCTTTAGTTGGGGAGGGAGGGGAAAAACATGCACACAAAGTGCAATGCAACATGACAAGGGCCTCGTGCGCAGTTCTGAACCAAGTCCTGAGGGCAGAGCGCCCTTCCAGGGTGGAGGGAGCAACAGAGGAGCAGGTGGGAGACGCAGAGGCCACAGGAGGCCAGAGGGCCCCAGGCACGCACTGCAGCCTCAGCACCTCACCTGCTTTTATCTCTGTATCACTTGAGTCAGATTTCCTCATTCCATTCTCTATGGCTCTTTGACCTTCATGTCTATATCCTTCTTATTTATTAATCCTGAACAGCCAGTCATTTATTTTGCAGTGGCTCAATGCTGCCTAAAAAGTGCCACATCAACGACTAGTGCCCGTGAATTCCCACGCAGTGGCCTCTGCTGAAACAAGAGCTGCGGGTGTGGCCGCTGAGTGACCGAGGCATTGTTGTGTTGGATCCATTCTGGGGGGCTAACTCTAGGTTCGTCTGAAGGTCAGTCAGTGGTGTATGCTGAAGGAGTAGAGTTTGTGGAAACTCCCTCTTGAGTTGATGATGATGGGGAGAGAATACACACTTACACTGCACTTCCTTTGTACCAGGCACGCAGATGTAGCACTTTATTTTTTTTTTTTTAACATATATTAACTTATTTAATCTTCTCAACAATCCAATGAGTAGGTACTATTATTATCCCCATTTTACAGGTGAGGAAAATGAGGCCCAGAGAGGTTATGTAACCTGACTAAGGCCACACAGCTAGAAAGTGAGATTTGATCCCAGACCAGCTGGCTCCAGAGTTCACATCCTTAACACTATACTACATGTTGTCCCAGTTTTATGTAACAGCTTTTATTTTTTATATGAACATGTCTAGAACACAGTCACTTCTGCATTCCCATGTAAAGCCAAGAGAAAGTTTTTTGGGGAATAATCTTGCATATGCTAAGCCCTAGAGGTTGCCTGGTCAATCTATGGAGGTTCAGCCTCTGTGAAGACAGACTAAAAAGGAGGTGATATTTGAGCAGTATTTTTGTTTGTTTTAAGTAATGAGTTGATTTATTTTTGTCTATAAAAGAAAAACATGCTCATTTAAGAGACTTTTGAAAATATTAAAAAACTAAGAAAAAAATAATCCTCCTACTTAGAGAGAAACGCATTATATTTTCTTACCAGCTTTTCTATGTTTTACACACACACACATTAAGATACTGGGTACACGTAGTTCCAAAGCCTGCTTTTATCATATCACATAATCTCAGTCTCTTTCCTTATGCCATCAAAAACAATCACTTTAGGGGCTGGCCCGGTGGCGTAGTGGTTAAGTTTGTGTACTCTGCTTTGGCGGCCCGGAGTTCATGGGTTCGGATCCCAGGTGTGTTCCTACACACCGCTCATCAAGCCATGCTATGGTGGTGTCCCACATACAAAATAGAGGAAGTCTGGCATAGATGTTAGCTCAGCGACAATCTACCTCAAGCAAAAAGAGGAAGATTGGCAACAGATGTTAGCTCAAGGTCAATCTTCTTCACCGAAAACAAAGAAAACAAAAAACAAACAAACAAAAAAACCCCCAAATAATCACTTTA
Source organism: Ceratotherium simum simum (assembly GCF_057802395.1). Classification (NCBI taxonomy): domain Eukaryota; kingdom Metazoa; phylum Chordata; class Mammalia; order Perissodactyla; family Rhinocerotidae; genus Ceratotherium; species Ceratotherium simum. The sequence goes on from NC_141906.1 coordinate 17,491,444, forward strand.
TTTATTTTTATTTTTTTATTTTTTAATTTTTTGTTTATTGCAGTAACATTGGTTTATAACATTGTAAAAATTTCAGGTGTACATCATTGTACTTCTATTTCTGCATGGACTACATCATGTTCACCACCAAAATACTAATTACAACCCATCACCACACACATGTACCGAATTATCCCTTTCACCCTCCTCCCTCCCCCCTTCCCCTCTGGTAACCACCAATCCAATCTCTGTCCCTATGTGTTTGTTTATTGTTGTTATTATCTACTACTTAATGAAGGAAATCATACGGTATTTGACCTTCTCCCTCTGACTTATTTCACTTTGCATTATACCCTCAATGTCCATCCATGTTGTCACAAATGGCTGGATTTCGTCGTTTCTTATGGCTGAGTAGTATTCCATTGTGTATATATACCACAGCTTCTTTATCCATTCGTCCCTTGATGGGCACTTAGGTTGCTTCCAAGTCTTGGCTATGGTGAATAAGGCTGCAATGAACACAGGGGTGCATGGACCTTTGCAAATTGGTGTTTTCAAGTTCTTTGGATAAATACCCAACAGTGGAATAGCTGGATCATATGGTAGTTCTATCGTTGATTTTTTGAGGAATCTCCATACTGTTTTCCATAGTGGCTGCACCAGTTTGCACTCCCACCAGCAGTGTATGAGAGTTCCCTTCTCTCCACATCCTCTCCAACACATGTTGTTTCCTGTCTTGTTAATTATAGCCATTCTGACGGGCATGAGGTGATATCTCATTGTAGTTTTGATTTGCATTTCCCTGATAGTTAGTGATTTTGAACATCTTTTCATGTGTCTGTTGGCCATCTGTATATCTTCTTTGGAGAAATGTCTGTTCAGGTCTTTTGCCCATTTTTTAATTGGGTTGGTAGTTTTTTTGTTGTTGAGATGCATGAGTTCTTTATATATTTTGGAGATTAAGCCCTTATCAGATGTATGGTTTGCAAACATCTTCTCCCAATTGTTAGGTTGTCTTTTCGTTTTGTTGATGGTTTCCTTTGCTGTGCAGAAGCCTTTTAGTTTGATGTAGTCCCATTTGTTTATTTTTTCTATTGTTTCTCTTGCCCAGTCAGCATGGTGTTTGAAAAGATGTTGCTAAGACCGATGTCGAAGAGCGTACTGCCTATGTTTTCTTCTAGAACTTTCACAGTTTCAGGTCTTACATTCAAGTCTTTAATCCATTTGGAGTTAATTTTTGTGTATGGTGTAAGGTAAGGGTCTACTTTCATTTTTTTGCATATGGCTATCCAGTTTTCCCAACACCATTTGTTGAAGAGACTTTCTTTTCCCCAATCTATGTTCTTGGCTCCTTTGTCAAAGATTAGCTGTCCATAGATGTGTGGGTTTATTTCTGGGCTTTCAATTCTATTCCATTGATCTGTGTGTCTGTTTTTGTGCCAGTACCATGCTGTTTTGGTTACTATAGCTTTGTAGTATATTTTGAAATCAGGGAGTGTGATACCTCCAGCTTTGTTCTTTTTTCTCAGGATTCCTTTAGCTATTCGGGGTCTTCTGTTGTTCCATATAAATTTTAGGATTCTTTGTTCTATTTCTGTGAAAAATGTTGTTGGAACTTTGATAGGGATTGCATTGAATCTATAGATGGCTTTAGGAAGTATGGACATCTTAACTATGTTAATTCTTCCAATCCAAGAGCACGGAATATCTTTCCATTTCTTTGTGTCTTCTTCAATTTCTTTCAGAAATGTTTTATAGTTTTCGGTGTACAGATCTTTCACTTCTTTGGTTAAGTTTATTCCTAGGTATTTTATTCTTTTTGTTGCAATTGTAAATGGGATGGTATTCTTAATTTCTCTTTCTGCTACTTCGTTGTTAGTGTACAGAAATGCAACTGATTTTTGTATGTTGATTTTGTATCCTGCAACTTTACCATATTCATTTATTACTTCTAAAAGTTTTCTGGTGGATTCTTTAGGGTTTTCTATATATAAAATCATGTCATCTGCAAATAGTGACAGTTTCACTTCTTCCTTTCCAATTTGGATCCCTTTTATTTCTTTCTCTTGCCTGATTGCTCTGGCTAGGACTTCCAATACTATGTTAAATAGGAGTGGTGACAGTGGGCATCCTTGTCTGGTTCCTGTTCTTAGAGGGATAGCTTTCAGTTTTTCACCATTGAGGATGATATTAGCTGTGGGTTTCTCATATATGGTCTTTATTATGTTGAGGTACTTTCCTTCTATACCCATTTTATTCAGAGTTTTTATCATAAATGGATGCTGGATCTTGTCAAATGCTTTCTCTGCATCTATTGAGATGATCATGTGATTTTTATTCTTCATTTTATTAATGTGGTGTATTACGTTGATTGATTTGCGAATGTTAAACCATCCCTGCATACCTGGAATAAATCCCACTTGATCATGGTGTATAATCTTTTTAACATATTGTTGTATGCGATTTGCTAGTATTTTGTTGAGGATTTTCGCATCGATGTTCATCAGTGATATTGGCCTGTAATTTTCTTTTTTTGTGTTGTCCTTGTCTGGTTTTGGTCCCCGGGTAATGTCATCTTCGTAGAATGAGTCAGCGAGCTTACTCCCCTCCTCAATTTTTTGGAAGAGTTTGAGAAGGATAGGTATTAAGTCTTCTTTGAATGTTTGGTAGAATTCACCAGGGAAGCCGTCTGGTCCTGGACTTTTATTTTTGGGGAGGTTTTTGATTACTGTTTCGATCTCCTTACTGGTGATTGGTCTATTCAAATTCTCTACTTCTTCTTGATCCAGTTTTGGAAGGTAGCATGATTCTAAGAATTTATCCATTTCTTCCAGATTGTCGAATTGGTTGGCATATAGTTTTTCATAGTATTCTCTTATAATCTTTTGTATTTCTGAGGTGTCTGTTGTAACCTCTCCTCTTTCATTTCTGATTTTACTTATTTGTGCCTTCTTTCTTTTTTTCTTGGTGAGTCTAGCTAAAGGTTTGTCTATTTTGTTGATCTTTTCAAAGAACCAGCTCTTGGTTTTATTAATTTTTTCTATTGTTTTTTTGGTCTCTATTTCATTTATTTCTGCTCTGATTTTTATTATTTCCCCAAATAATCACTTTAAATAGCTTCCTCAATCTCTGTTGAAGGTGCACACCATAAGTGACTTAACCATTCCGTAACTGTTGGACATTTAGGTGGTTTCCAATCTTGGGGGTGCAGCTGAGTCTGGAAGGTTGAGTCATTCGCCAGCCATGAGGGGTGAGTGGGTGCTCAGGCAGTGGGACCAGCAAGTGTAGAATGTGGTACCTCTGGGGAACCAGACGCACAGCCCTCTGTGAGACTCAGGCCACAGGCTACTCTTCTCACTCTTTCATGGATGAGGAAGCTGAAGCTCAGAAAATTTAAGTGACTTCCCTGAAAAGTTCCCTAGAGGATGATCCTAACAGTTAATTGTCTGCTTTTCCCAAGGTCTTAGGATGGAGTCGCTTGAAAGTGGGAAGAAATCCCAGGGAAGGGGGTGAGGGGCAAGGAGAGTGACACAGAGACCTAGGAAGAGCCACCGAAGAGGGCACCTATTACCGAGCCAGCTACCCGTGGGCCACTGAGGCTCACCCCCATGGGGGCTCTCTGAGGAACTGTGTAGTTAAGAGAGTACATTTTTAGGAACAAATCTGGGAGGGAAACATACTCTTCTTCACGGAAGAAGCAAACAAGAATGGACTGGCTGCAGAATCCTGTTCTTCACATTATGGCTCCAGGTCAGCGCCATTCAAAATAAACATTTCCTTAGTGCCCACGATGGAGATTCAGACAGGAACAGGACGTGACTCCTGTCTCTGACCTTGCTCAGGTCTAGACTGAGAGGATGCCAGGTAATGTTGGTGGGCAGGTTGCTTTCATCAGAGCACGGCACCATCCTGCAGAAACTTCCGGGGGAAGGGATGCCACCTGTGCTGAGCTCCTGCCACAGGCCAGGTCCTGTGCTGAGGGTTTCCACTCATTATTTCATCCTCTACAATCCTTCTGGAGAAGAGAAGCCTTCTCCTTGGGGATAGAGCTGAAGTTTTGGAACTAGTTCATCATCACACCATCATGGTGCTGACGGAAGTCTATGACTCCTTCATCTGATGGAATGGGGCCTTGTAAAATGTGCTCATTCCCTTCCTCCTGCCCTTACGCACAGATTGAGCACCTGCTGTATGCCACACACTGTTCTAGGAAAGAACAAACCCTTGCCCTAGGAGCTCACAGTCATGTGTACCCAGAGTCTCAGTGGGCTGAGGGCAGATACATGCATGGCTCCAGGTGATGAGGAGGCACCAGGCTAGCCTTGCACTGCCAGGAGGGACCAGGGAGGGCTTCACGGAGGTGGTGCCAGATTCTCTGTGGCTAGGTCTCTGTTGTCTCTCCATCTCACTTACCACAGTTTGTAATTATACATCTGTGAGCATATCTGAGGGACACCTGTCTCCTCCATTATTTTGAGTGCTCCAAGAGGACTGAGGCCTTGCCCACCACTGTACTGCCAGCACTTGACATACAATAATGCTTAATGCCTACTTTCTGAATGAATGAATGAGTAGTATGGCAGCACTGGCCCCTGAGCAGCCCTCCCCTTCCAGCAGAGTCCCACAGCCAAACAAACAGCTCCACCTTCTCCATCAGAGCCAGACATTAATCTTGGGTGGGTCTGGGATTTAAGAGGAGGAGGATACGGAACTGGAGGCAGCAATGGAGGGAGCAGAGAGGGCAAACATGTGCTGTTCTAAGTGTGAGGGTCTGAGACATTCAGCTGGAAGGCTTTTTGCTTATCACTTGGACCTCCTCAGCATTAATGACGAAGTCCTGTCCAAACTGGAAATCCGTGGACATCTCACTAGAAGTGGCAAAATGCTGCCAGTCGTTGGGCATCACAAGAGCCATTGCAGCTCCCTGCTTTTTTCCTAAACCAACAATCCATGTTGACAGCAAATCTGTACGGAGAACCCATTAAAAGAAATTGTAGTAAATCAGAGATGCTTTAACTGTCTGGCGTTCTGCTGATTGCATGCCTGACACTTCCACTGTGGCTTCTTTTTGTACAACCTTCCATTTGAGTCAATTCCACGGATAATTACTGAGCCTTGACTACGTGCAAGGCAATGCATTGGGAGCCTCATTCCAGTTGCATCTTCCAGGCGCAGAGCATAATTTAACTTATGGACAAAAATAAACATGCACAACAGAAGCAGAGAGTGACAGAGCCCACAAGAAACTGTACACACTATTTCAAAGAAGATAACATTTTACTCAAGTGAGAAAGTGGAACAGCTGGTACCAGGTACTCAGTCCTTTGTTTAAATATGCGTTCAGCAGCATGGCTGAGCAACTGTCCTGGGCCAGGCACTGTGCTGAGTCCTGGGGTCAATGGAATGAATGAGACCCAGTTCCAGGGTACAGCATAGTACCCTGTGGGAGCCAAAGCAGTATATTGAACTCACCTGCAAGTGGAAATCAAGGAGGCCTTCTCAAAGGAGGAGATGCTTCATTGGCTTCTTAAAGGAGAAGGAGAAGTTCACAAGGTGAAGAGGGAACAGGAGACATGAGAAAAGGCACATTTTCAGGAAGATTGCTGTAGAGTAATGTGTCTGTAGGGCATTGTTAGAGAGTTAAGCCAAGGGCCAGAACATACAAAGTGTGGATTTAATCCTGAAATCAATGGGGAGCCACGGAAAGATAAGAAATGGAGAGTTTCAAAGGTTTGCAGGACAGCCAGGAAAAGGTTCTCTATTGGACCATCTAAACAGAAGTCTTCCTGGGACATACACACCATGATAAAGTGGTGTGAGCTGGCCTGGGCACTGGAGAAAAGTGGACCTTGGGTTAATCCCAGCTCTGCCTCTTATTTAACTTTTCTTCCTCTCTAAAATGGGAATCATAATACTTAGCTCATAGGTTTCCAATGAAGCCTAGATGACATAACACTTATAAAACGCCCAGCATAGTAGGACATGCCTCAGTGAGTGTTTAGTAACTGCTGGTCTACCTCTCCCCACCTTTCCCCATTGTGTGCCTAGTAATGCGTGTACACTGAGGGAGACACTGGGACCGCTCAGAGATGATCTAATGAAACAAGAATGACTTGGGCGAGCCAACAGAGCTCAAAAAACAGAGTTGGAGGAGCCTTTAAGAAATTATGATCTATCCCCTTGTCTTGGGTTTCAAACAGATGAAAAGAGACAGGCTAGTGAAAGACGTAGAAAAAGGCCCACGAAATGCTTTACAACGCAGAAGGACATTTTGGAGCAAGTGGTATGGAGAAAGGACCCAGACAGGCTGGAGAAGGAATATTCTCCAGCTGGAAGGTGGAGACTTGAGGAAAGGTGAAGACTGTATGGTGACGGCCGTGGAGGTGATGGCCATGGTGGTTTTAATGGGCAGTGGTGCTGCTGATAGCGGTGACTGTGGTTTGGATGAATTCTCAGAGGTGGAAAAAAATGGTGCTGAATACCCATTGTGGGTATTCAGATTGTGGCCTCTAAACAATAATCCATTTCTCACTAAAAGGAATCAATCAGGGCTCCTTGGAGAAATGGCTGATTCTAGATCTGAGACAGAAAATATACAAGATGAGCCTGGAACATTTTGTTGCCAGAAACCAATAAATTATGAATTTCTATTAGATGAGTCGTATCAAAGAGGCTTCCACTGGCCAGAGAAAAATTCGAGCACCAATACGGATAATAACTGCAATACACTGAAATGCATCAAATATATTTAAATCCTTGAGTTAATAATGATGCTAGAAAAACAAAACACAGCACCTCTCTAGTCACCTCTGGAGGATGCTAGGAAACCCACTCATTTTGAAAACTGGTAAATAAAGGGAAAAATCTAACATTTATCCTATCTTTCTAAATCAAACTGTACCTGTGGCTGACCAAATACTTAAACTTTTCCTCTTTATCTTTATAAAGCATTTCAGCTAATAAATGACAATGGAATAAATGAATTATAATATAACCATTCGGAAACCTCTAATGAGTTAATGTATCTAGACAATGATCACCAATGGCTCCTCACAAATGAGAAACAACCAGGTGTAATGCCTCCCCTTCCCCCATCCCCAGAGGGACACACACCATCAGTCCTAGACCTACTGACCAATTTTCAGGAAACACAAGGGTCAGAGGAACATGTTAACTGACACCATCAGGATACAACTAGCAAAATCTAGACTGTAGGAAACTCTATAGGTTTCTTCAATAAATATATTTCAAGGAATAAAAGAGATCTAAGAGAATATCAACCACCTGCGATGCATGGGCCTCATTTCGATCTTGACTCTAATAAAACTGTAAAAATAATAAATGAAACAATCAAAATTATGAGACTGAATAGCTGAAGATGTTAAGGAATTATTAAATTTTTGTCTACATGTAATATAATTGTGTTTTTTAAAAAGAATCCTTATCTTTCAGAGCTAAAACTGAAATATATATACTGAAATGATATATCTGGGATTCACTACAAAAGAATCTTCCAGCCAGTGCTGAGGATCAGATGGGGGATATAAATGAAACAAGACCAGCCATGGATTAATCATTATTGAAGTGGATGATGGGTTCATTGGGGTGTACCATTCTCTCTACTTTTGTAAGTGTTAAAAGTTTTCTGTAGTACGAAGTTCTTGTTTTTGTGATAGTACTTAAGAACTAGATTCCGGGTGCAGGGAGCAGAAGGAAACCACAGGCTTGTTTTGGAAAATAAGGAGGCAGATCAGGGCAAGCAACTAAGGATAAGGTCAATCTGGGGAAAAAAATGCAACTAATGTGGCAACCACAGATTAATATTCTTAATGTATAATGAGTTCATTATAAAAATCCATAATAACAGTCTATCAAAGCCCCTAAGAAAAGTTAATAAAATACATTAAGTGGCAATTTATATAAAGAAAAAAGTACATCAACTAGTAAATATTGAGGAAAATATTCATCTGCATTGGTCTCCACAGAGATGTAAGTGAAACAACAATGAAATGCTTATCAGCAGCAGCTGGGACCCCGCAGCACTTCCCTCGCCTCTGTGTCTGCTCCACCCACCACCCCAGTCAATCAAAGGGAGAACACCAGCTCTGCTTAGGAGCATCCCAGGGGTCATGTAACCTCTGGATCCCTGGAAGTCTCCTGCTTTCCCTCCAGAGTTGCTATTCTCTCTGGCTGGGACCTTCAACACAAATGCCTTCCCGTAGGATGCATATGAGTGCATTTGGGGTTTATACGTTCATCAACTGAGATTGGGCTGATAATGGGTGATGAAAGCATGTGGACCCCAGGGAGGAGCCAGGTCTCCCCTCTTCAGGGGAGCCATGGCCATCCCTCGTGCTCCCACGTGGCTGCAAGTTGCTCATGGCTACCCTTCTTACTCCTTTACTAATTGTGGTCTTTTCAGAACCCGGATCAAGGAGCCCAAACTGATGTAACCTTTAACCTGTCAAAATCCTTGGGGAGGCATTTCAGCCCAGCCATAAACCCAAACATGTGAATTTTCAAACCACGTTTAATCTGGGTGGAAGCTGAGTGGCACGTCTTGCCAAGAACTTGCAGGCACATCAATCAGACCCACTTCAGTTCCTGTCTTAATCTATTTATTCCCACTATGTGGGGGAATCGGAAAGGCCCATTAGGCATTACTGATTATGAGCTCTTGAAGTAAGATATTTGTCCTGTGCATATTACTGTCACTAATGAGAATTACAACACCCTCTCTGCTCCAGCTATGGAGTAGAGCTGGCTGTTAGGTCTTAGGAAAAGCATTTAGCAGGCTAATAGCTCAGAGGCCAAAAGCTTCTTTCTACACTTGCAGGATGCATGCTTAGATTGACCACTGCGTAGGAGCAGAGGACAGCAAGCAGTAATTAGGCAGAGCTTTTCTTTCATAAGTCCTTCACCCTTTTATTTCTCTGTTCATCCTCATATCCTTCCCCCACCTCTAAACATCTTACACACACATACACGCACGTGCACACACACACACACACACCATCTCTAACAACAGAGCTAGGCTAATGCAAGTCAGCTTAATATAAAAAACATTCAGAGGCAAGAGGACGGGGTACCTACCATCTCAGAAGCCCACACACCAGAGCTGAGCCAGGAGCTGGCCTGGGCACCCCCAACAGAAACCCGCCCCCACTGTAGCATGTCCAACTCTGTCCAGGCTCTGACCTACCTTTAGGGCAAAGTGCCCCACAGCCCATGGTCTAGGATTTCAGCCACAATCATCGTATCTTCTGCCCAGAGCTGACCTCTCCCTGTGGTGGCCCACACCCCTCTGCTTTCAGAGGTCTGGAGATCTGCGGAGCTATAGGATCTTTTCAACCGTTTCCTGGGGAGAATGCTGCCTGCTCGAGACAACTCTCAGCTCAGTGCATCAGTTGAGAACAAGTGGCTGCCTATATAATTTAATATGATGCCACATGAGACTCATAGACCTGCTGCAGAGCAAACAGGATTCTGCCTCTCGCCTCTAGGCAACTGGAAATCAGGAGTGCCTGCTTGTTTCTGCTCAATCTGGGTATACAACTCAAGTTACCTGCCAGCTGGGCAGGGGTGGAGGTTGGGCTGCGTATTTTTAAGGGGTCAACTGCTGGGGGCCGCTGAGAAGTGAGTCTCATCTGGGTGGATTGAAATTTCTCAGTCCACCCAGACTCAAGGTCATAAGCATCTCCTTAGGCAGAGGCAAGTTGTGGGTACAGTGGGGTGACCCCAGGCAGCCCAGGATACAGTGGCCATGCTGTGCCCTCAAGCGTTTTCTCAGTTGTGGGGGAACCTGTCCTTTCGGAAGAGATAACCTAAACCCGTAGTTAGATAATGAAGATGTGAGGGTATCCACATACACATTTCTAGGCCTGAACTTATCTTAGGTATGTGTTAAGGACAAGAAAACTTTCTTGTATGTGAATATTTGTCACTATGGCCTTTTGGGTTTGTTGGCTGGTTGGCTTAATGCAAAGTTCTGCTGGGGGAGGCAGGCCCTGGTACTGTGTACTATTTTCACTTGCAGATGACGCAGGGAGGTGACCCAGCACCAGCACTGGGCTAAATGGATTCCTCAGATGCTGGGACCAGTTCACCTGCATCCTGGTGGAGTACCCCTGCAGAGTCTCGGGATTGGTTCCCAAGACACTGGATCTTGGGGGTCTCGGCAGGGATGCCCACCACTGTGGTCAGTCCTCCCTGCCCCAAGGGTGGGAGAGACTGAGGAAAGGGACGAAGATGACCTTGCTGAGGGTCAGTCCTAGGGAAAATCTCTGGGCTGGAATGAGGCACTTTGGCCAGAATCAAGCAGGGATTCTTACTTCCTGTTCCATCTGAGCTCAAAGACCAAGGTGTGGCTGGTGCCAGGAGACAGAGCTGCAGAGGTGCTCAAGGATGCTCAAAAGCCCAGGAGCAGTCAGATGCCTGGAAATGGCTACAAGTGCATTTTCCCAGGTAAGATGCTTTGCACACTCGAATGAAGGGATGTGGGTTAGGCTCGAGGGACTGATCCGGACCCTCCTTTTCAAGCTGTTCTAAAAGGCTGGCAACTCCAAATGACAGATGAGGTTTTTGTTGTTGTTTTGGGGGTAGCAGTAGCAGTACTTTTCTCTTTTGGGAAAGGGTAACTCTAAGCCCCTACGGACCACCTAAAAGCCCTAAAAGGAGAAATTCTGGGATGTACCTACGATTTGATAAAGAGGTCCTTTTCATAACTGACAGCTTTATGATTATCATAAGAAGCACCATAATCTTCAAATAGCCAACACCTAAAAGGCACAAGGTATGCAAATTCAGCTAACATTTTTTGATTAATTATTATGTGACTGGTAGTAAGTTGACCTCGCACACATTATCTCATTTAATCTATGGGATGCAGAATTTATAAAAATGAATTTATGTCATACCTGTTGCCTAATGCATCAGAGTATGTAAAAGAGAAGCCTAGAAATAGCACTGCAGGACTGGGCTAAAAGGTTTTGATTCACAGCAAAGGAAATTTAATTAAAGCATGTAATGTCAATTACTGTCATTCATAATCATATTATACTTCCCTAGAAATAATACAGATATAAAAGTCTAGAGTTACCTGCATGTTTGATGTAAATAGGATAAAATTATATAAGTTCTGAAAATATCCAGATATCAGAAGAAAAGAAGTATCTCTCCCTAGCTTCATGTGTCATCAGATCTCATTAGGCAGGGACATGAGCATCCAGCCATAAGAAAGCCCATCCCTCCTTTGAGAGCAGATCATATAGACGTTCAAAGTTGCCTGAAAATCTGGGGATTAACACGGTCATGATTTTTTAGCTGCTATAAATAATGAGATGTTCCTGCTTGTTTTGACAGGGTCCAGGAAAGGCCAGAGAGCAGATGCTCTCAACCAGTCCCTGCCACGTTGGGGACTCTATATGGTGATAAGGACCAGATCCTTTCATGGGGCAGCCTGGAGGGGTGGAGGGGAGGATAGTACCAGGGCAGAGAAAACATGGCACAATTGCCAAGCCATAGCTAGGCCTCAACAGGTCCATCCATGGGCATCTAATGCCCTGCCACTTTATTCCCTTGTCCCTTAATCACTTACAGAGTATACACTATGTATACCTATTGCCAGACCCTAAGACGAATAGTGTGGTCACTCCAGGAAGCAAAAGAGCAGCAAGGTCCTGGCATTCTTAGGATTACAGTGCAGTGGGGGAGATAGACAATTTTAAAAATACGCAAATTCATAAATACAAGGCAAGTTCCACTGAGTCCTAGTTCCTGCCTCACTGAAATGGGTATTATAGAACAGCTATTTCGTAAGGTCATGGCAAAGACGAGGTGAGTCAATATGTACGAAGTCCTGGGCTTAATACGCATTAATAAAAATTCTACTGCTACCATTACCACTATTCTTACTACTAATGAGTGGCTTTACCAGTTACTAGCTGTGTGACCTTGGGCAAGGTACTCAACTTTCTCATGTTTCAGATTTCCCATCTGCAAAATGGGATGACAATAATTCTAATAATTCTTTAGAAAGACTAAATGAGTTAATATGTAGAAAGTGTTTGGAACAACGCCTGGCATGCAGTAAGAGTTTGATAAATGTTAGCTGCTAGTGGTGATGATTATTTTGCCAGAATCTTAAGACATCACGTCAGCTCATAATATGCTTACACACTAGCCCAGGGTTTCTCAACAGAGGGACTATTGATGTTTTGGACTGGATACAGCTTTGTTGGGGGTGAGGGGGTGCTCTCCTGTGCATTGTAAGGCGTTTAGTAGTATCACTGGCCTCTACCCACTAAGTGCCAAGAGCATCCGCTCCCCAGTCCTGACAACCACAATGTGTCCAGACATTGCCTAATATCCCCTGGGGGGAAAATCGCCCCCACAGAGATCTACCGGTCTAGCTGGAAAATATAATGTACCAAGAGGAAGGAAGAACAATGCAGAGCTAGAAGCTGTGGTCAAGACGAAAAGAACTACAGCAAGTCAAGGAGGGAGCCCATCAACAGAAAGTCAGGGAAGGCTGCTTGGAAGAGGGGGCCAGAAATGGTACTTTCTGACCATTTTAAATCTAGGTCCCTTTTGCTAAACATAGAAATCACTTTACTGAGATTTCTAAACAAATTAAACATCACAACTAAACCCAAATTAAAGCAACTATACTATACGGAATATGATTTTCCATTACATACAGTTCCCTCCTCTCACCAAAATTCTGATCAAGCTTCTTAGCTAAATGTCATCCCACACTGATTTAGATACGCTGGGGAGAGAAAAAACAGAAGGGAACAGGGAAAGGGAACCTTCCAGGTCAGCCCTGAAGAACGCTGGAGCAATGTCCACTGGTATCTGTGGAGATGAGTCCAAATTTTAACCAAATGGCAGCAAGTGAGTCTACTTTCAAGATGGACAATGTCTGGCCCACCCTGGCTCCCCGCTGCTGCATCCCATCCTATGATGGGACCATCTGAGCCTCAACTGTAACTTAGTCCTGTCTCAGTTTCCAGGATCGAGCTTGACCTGAGGCTGGCCTGGGTTCAACAGCATCATCATCTGACCCCAATCCAGTGCCTCATTCCAGTAATGGACAGAGTCCCAGTGTGTTACCCAAGTTCTTACTGTTGACCTTCTGTCTTGGTCCCTGTTGATGAATCCCTGTCCACGAATCTGCTTTGCACGCCATCCCAGAGCCCTGCCTCAGTACTCCTGCCCAGTGTCTGGGGCTAAAACATCAGACTGCCTGAGGCTGCCACCTGCTTTTCTGCACATCTGAGCATCGTCTCCCCGAGTTCCTGCTGCTGTGCTCCGTCTACCAGTGGGACATCCTACTGCTTTCTCTTGGAGCCTTCTTTGCTGCTGTTGATTAATTGGGATGGTGATTAGAGACTGCTGTACCCTAAACTGGACAGACTGCATCTTCACTGTTAGCCTGTGGGCCAGTGATCTGAGTGCAATGCTATCCCCGAGGAAGAGTCAGATGCAAGCCCCATTCCTCCCTGCCTTCCCCTTCAGCTGTAGGTGACCCCCTTGCCCTGATATGACCAACAGCAAAGCACATTCTCTGTGTTTGGTTATCTCCGTTGTGTGGCAGGACAATCAGACTGCAGCCCCACACGTGTAACCCAATTTTCATGTATATACATACTGAGCACTCCCATATGCAAGACACCCTGTCAGGTGAGGGCAGGAGAAGAGAACTAATGCTTATTGAAAGTTTATTTTGCACCAGACTTTCATTGATGTGGTTTATGCAAATATTTAATTTTAACTCATGGCCACCCCAAGAGGTAGATGACATCATTAACATTTTCCGGACTAGGAAGAGAGTCAGGAGGCATCACTTAGGGATCTGAACAGTGGTCCTGCTGACTTCAAAACTTGACTTCATTCCCTGACACCAGGAGTGGTCTTTCTGATGAGTAACTGGAACCCTACAGGGTTTCTATCCCTTCTTTTTTTTTTTTTTAATTTTTCACTTTTTTATTTTGGTGAGTTTGAATATCATTTTACTTTACTTTTTTTTTTTTTTTGGTGAGGAAGATTGGCCCTGAGCTAACATCTGTGCCCATCTTCCTCCATTTTGTATGTGGGATGCTGCCACAGCATGGCTTGAAGAGCAGTGCATAGATCCACGCCCAGGACTTGAACCTGTGAACTCCAGGCCACGGAAGTGGAGTGTGCGAACCTAACCACTATGCCTCCAGGCATCCCCCTCTTTTTCTTCTTCTTCTTCTTTTTTTTTTTTTTTGCCTTTAAACATTTTCATAATATACATGGCATCCACTTTCAGATCTAGTGACTGAACTCAGAGCACTCACACAAAATGTCCTCGGCTTTCCTCTCCCAGGTTTTTCTGCTATGAAAATTCAGGCGTCAAGTGCTTTACTCAAGGTCACTAAAGAAAATGAAATGTAGAATTCCACAAATACTCTCAAGGGATCTGTGTACAAGTACTTATTATAGGTTTATTGGGAGCCGCTGCCCCAGTGAGCAAGGTACCATGGGACCTGGGCCTCCCAGAGGAAGTCAAGGCACCCAGACACACTGGCACACTGTCTGCAGGGCTCGGGGTTGAGCAGTGTGTTCTGTCCCCTCTGTCCCTGCTGGGGACATGAAGGATGCCAGAGATCCCCTAGTCAGCTACACACCAGTCCTCACTGGCTGCACGTTTTAAGAGGGACACGGATTTCAGTGTTTGTTCTAAGTTTTACATTTGCACAATGAACTCTCTCCCCACTTCCCCTTTTATTTTTAATAGATTAGCATTTAAGGCTTTAAATATACCACAAAAAATATATACACTAGAGATTATATTGGCTTTT